>NW_004955440.1:11087633-11127650 GCF_000276665.1 Chinchilla lanigera
AAAAAAAAAAAAAAAAGAAAAAGGGTAGCAGATGAAGGAAGCTTAGGTTATCAGCTCTGTCACAAGGCTGCAGCAGCAGGTATGCTTTTGTTAACTATTCCTATGTTCTTAACTTCCTTTCTCTCTTCCAATATATGTTTTAGGTTTCTGTTGGGCATATGGCTTAAATGGCATAATTCTGTGATAATGTGGCAACAGATGGCATTCAGTGCGTCCCTTATGTTAATGACATGTGTTTTTCATTTGGACAAAGCAAAATAGGAGACGGTGAAGGGAAAACAATAGCACCTTGCAAGCTATTCTCTGTTTGTCCCTCCTTGTCCCCTCTTTACACTTCTCACCCTCTTTGGTGCCCCTGGAAGATAAATCAATAGGGAGCATCAATCAGGCTCTGCTGCTCTTTGCCATCTGGCTAGGTTCAGCCAAAGTACGGCCAGGAGGAGAGAGGTCAGGAGTACTGATTTCCCTTGTTCCACCCTTGCTTGATTGATGTTTGGCAATAGATTTGTTCTTCTCTACCAAGTCATGCAGAAGGTGAGTGTCTCTTAAAGCAGTAGTTTGTTTGTTTGTTTTTGAGATTCTAGTAATAATTTCTTCCTTTTGGCCATTCGGTTTTGGAGTTTTGTACCAGTACTGGTCTTGGAGAACCTCCCCATCCATTATTGGTTTCTTTCAATATTGCTCACATATTAATAATCTCTATTAAATTCTCTTTAATTAATTGTTATGAAGTAACTGACCCAGAGATGCAGCATGAATTAAGCTTATTTAAGATTTTGAGCAACAGTCTGATGCAGGTCAGACAAAGTAAAGTTCTTCAAATATGCTCACAATAGGGAGGATTTAAATTGGTGTGACAGGTTTAATACAGGCCTTCCAGGGATATCCATATCCTAACTACTAGAATGTGTAGACATGTCACATTATATAACAAAGGAAAGGTGATTAAGTTAAAGATCTTGAGAAAGGGAGACTATGGGATAGACTGATATAATTGCAAGTTACATAACATTGTAAATGGAGGGTAGGAGGGCAGAGATGTGATTTTGTGAGCAGAATTTGGAGCACTGAGATTTGAAGATGAAAGCATGGCTCGTGAGTCAGGGGAGGTAGACAGCCTTTAGAACCTACAAAAGGCAAGGAAATGAATTTTTCCTTGAAACTCTCTGAAGGAAACAACCTTCTCTACAGTCTTCAATTTTAAATCAGTGAAACATATTTTGGGCTTCTGACCTAGCAAACTTTCAGATAATACATTTCTCTTGTTTTAAGCCATTACATTTGTGCTAATTTGTTATAGCAGCAATAGGAAACTCATACAACTGCAAAATGCAAAGTTATAAAGAGAAATGGGAGAAAGATCTTATTTGACTGTATAAACTGGCAGAAAAATGACAATTTAATTTCACTGTGAACAAGAACAAAAGCATATGTGGCATCTGAAACTATAACTTCTCTACTTTTAATGATAGGTTTAGTTGCTTAAGTATAATTAAGGATAGGAACATGAGAACTGATACTTCGTTGAAATATGCTAGGCATCTGGGTTTTTTAACATAAAATTAAAACAAATATGGGGCCAATTCATGGACAATGGTGCAACCCACTAGGGGAAGAATGTTCCTTTTGTGGCTTTTGTATCAATCCCTAATTCTCCCCCAAAATTAATCCATTAGTTTCAGGAATCCAAAATAAATTCAAAAAGCCTATAGTCAGATTTAAGGCAATATTTGGTCGTGTCTTTTCATTTTACTTCTCACTCTTACTTTGCAGCTGATTTTAATTTCTTTCTTTAAAAACTTCCCACTTTTTCCACAGAGTAGATAATTATGAGACCACCGTCCTGACCTACAAGTGCTGGGGCAACTGGCTGAAGTCCTGGGGAATGTGTCTTTACTTTTTTCTTCAGCAAACCTGAATGAATCTTTCAAATGTCCATGCTGTAATCAGTGGTAGAACTGACATTCTGCTGTGGCTTAGATGAAATTGTAGGTCCATCAGTGAAATGTAATTTATAGCTCATTGAGTATTTTGCTGCTAATTAGAAAAAAGAAATTTTCTACATGTTCAATCCAGCCAACTAGAATTCTGGTTCTATTGAGTTATTGGAACAAAGACCAAGCCAATAATAAGAATAATTAATTTTGCTCTGCCATTCTCAATTATATATGTATTTCTGTGAGAATATTGTGGTAATTATAGATGGCTAAGGCAAG
Source organism: Chinchilla lanigera (assembly GCF_000276665.1). Classification (NCBI taxonomy): domain Eukaryota; kingdom Metazoa; phylum Chordata; class Mammalia; order Rodentia; family Chinchillidae; genus Chinchilla; species Chinchilla lanigera. The sequence continues at coordinate 11,089,850 of NW_004955440.1, forward strand.
ACAAGATTTACATATTTCTAGGTTTATATGTTGATTCCATCTATTGTTTTCATTGTTTTTGTGTTGTTTTATTTTCATCGTTGTTGTTATTTTGTTATTGTTTGTATTCTCTTTAGAATAAAAAAGTGAAAAATACTAAAAATATTACAATGTGAAAAATGTTTATGACATATAAAGATGACATATCACATAAAAATTTACTTTTTACTTATTGAATATCTAACTCTGAATACTGTGGATACTCTTCTACCTTGCCCATTCTAAGAAAACCACAAGAGAACAGAAACAATGAACTCAGACAAAGGATAAATTTTAAATTTGCAATTTGAATCATTTATTTAAAGCAGTCCCATCAATAATGATGATATTTTGGGTGGATCACTATTTAAATATTTTTTAAGATAAATGTAATTCATAATAAATTATTACTATACAAGGGAAAGAGGACCAGGGGAAGATGACAGGGGAGGGAATGGAAAAGAGGAACAGGAAGGTTGAGCTAGACTAAAGTATGTTATATATACGTGCAAATTTGCCAAAATGAGATCCAGCATTCTGTATATCTGATATGGACAAAAAGAAACCCAAGAAGAAAAAAAAAATCACTGTCTAATTTCTATTTAAATTATAAGATGAGATGTAAGTGTATATCTACCTAGAATATTTTCTTATTTATATTCAAGTTGAAATTTCCTTCAAGGTTAAAATTCTTTGATTCTCAAGCTATTAGAGTTGATCAGAAAAATCTGAGGAGGCATTTTCAAATTGTTCCTGAAAACTACCCCTCTGCCTGAGGTTATGTTATGCCTGTCTGTTCAGTATAATAACTCCTGGGAATTTACTTCTTGAGAGCTTTTCAAGGAAGGATTTTCCTACCCCAACCCACATGGTATTCAGGATGAGCACTTCTTTAGATTTTAGCCTTTACATTTTTGTTTTGAAAAGTAAGTGGTATTTCTGCTTGACTTTTTGGCAAGAACTATGTGATGAGAAGTGTAACCTATTCTACGCTGTGGCTCCCTCATACTGGTCTCTTTCTAAAGAAGACAACCTGTCATATTTTAAAGAAGTTGCCTGTATCTCTTTCCAGTCATGTTTCTGTGATTAATGTTTCTGGTTTTCTTTTTTTTTTTTTTTGTTTTTCTCCAGTACCGGGAACCGAACTCACAACCTTGCGCTTGCCAGGCAGGTGCTTCTGCCGCTGAGCTAAATCCCCAGCTCCCAATGTTTCTGTTATTATTAATACCCCCTCTTTCTTTTCTCCCCTCACTCCTTTTTCTCTTTCTTTTTTCCCATCCTCTCCTTCCCTCTCTTCTCCTCTTCTTCCCTCTCCTCTCCTTTTGTCTCATCTCATCTCCTTTCCTCTCCTTTTCCTTCCTCTCTCTCTCTCCCTCTCTGTCTTCCTCCTTTTTTCCTTCCTCTTTCTTGCTTCTTCCTTTCTTCCTTCCTTCCTTCCTTCCTCCTTCCTTCCTTCTTCCCTCCTATCCATCTTTCCTCCTTTCATTTCCTTCTCTGTTCCACCTCCTTCCTCTTTCAACATCTCTCCAGAAAATTTTGACATACAGTAATTTTAAAACAGCAATGCTATATATATGTTTAAATTAAAAGTATAATTTCATTTCTGGGAAAATGGAGTAAGCACCTCTCCAACTTCTTTCCTTCTTCAGCTGCAGCTATAACACCCAGATAGAATAATAGAACAGTTAGTTGTCTGACAAGAATTCAAAGTATCACTAAGTCAGCAGTGAATTTATCATTTTTTCCACATGTAGACTCCTACCTGCATTCAAACAGCTCAAAGTACGTAAGTGACAATCAGTACTAAGAGGGAAAGGTCTCCGATTCTAGCTCCAGGGACAAGAACAGACCTTTGGGAACAGTGATAGCTGCAGCAGGTGCCCATCAGTGCTCCAGGTTTTGAGGACTGTACGTGTCCACGTTTTCCTTTCTGTGATTTTCTGTGTCTTTCTCGATGGAGATGCAATAACATACAGTGTGTGTCACCATGGGGCACTAAAGCCTCCTGCTTTCTGGAGGAATTTAAAAAGGAGTTCCTGGGAACCAGAAAGTCACAGGGAGATCATGGAGACACAAGAACTTGGTATAGCAGTCCTGTAAAATTGTTTATGAATATCTGGACTCATTAACAAGCTGCAGATATGTGTTCTACTTCTAAAATATATACCACATATTTTACAAATGGAATGAAGTGACAGATAGCTCTTCTGGGCCTAGACTGGAAGTTTAATAACAGAAACATAAATCAGCTATGAGTAGTACTGAGAAAATATAAAAAAGTGGGATGTACACTAAAGCCACAGACCATGGGAGCTTGTCTACTATTGGTGAAAGACATAAACCTACAGGTTCAAAAAGCTCATAATCCCCTGATAGGATAAAAATCAAAGAAAACCAAGCCAAGAAACATAATAAACTATAAACACTTACAGAAAAGAAAGACATATCTTGCAAACAGTTGAAAATTATAACTTTTTTTTACAAAACATTCAAGTGACTGCTGATTTCTCAGTCAAAATCATGGAGACCATGAACAAGTGACCAGATCTGGTGGTTATACTCCACTTAAAATATTAAAATATTGTCTCTGAGTAAGTAGTTAAAACAAGTATACACTGCAATGCCTAGAAAAATCCACTAAAAACCAAACTTACAGAGTTATCATTTTAAAAAATCAGTTGTATTAGAACTAAAAATAGTTTGAATAATGAAGGAAAGGGATAGCAGAGAAGTAAAAGAATAGATGAAAAAGCAGAAATGAAATAATATGATGATATATATTAGCTAGATTTCCTGCTTCATGGACAAATTACTTTACACTCAGCTTAACAGAGAAGAGGTCTGCTGGTCTCATGATTACAGAGCAGTCAGTCCATGGTTGTCTGGCTTCAAGGCAGGAACATCATGGTGGAGGGGTATGGCATAACTAATTTTCTTAATTTGTGGCAGCTGGGAAGCAGAGCAGGGGAAAGGAGCCAGATGTAGACCCCAAGGTCACACCCACAAGATCCATATAGACTTATGCAGAAATGTGATTTACAAACCCCTTCCATAGCTCTTAAACCAATGAGACTGACAATCAATCTTAACCATTCCATGGTAGAATCTAAATATAAACATATTAATACTTATAGTAAATGGAAAAGGAATAACTGTATCAATTAAAAGATTTTCAGAATGGGTTAGATGGAACTCCACTAAATATTGTTTATAAAAACCTCATTTTGAATATAATAATATTTGTAGAGAAAAATAACAGGATAAGGAAACATTCACCAAACAAACACTAATCAAAAGAAATAAAATGGTGGTTCCTATGTTAGTATTACAAAACATTATCTTTACACCCTCCCCAGATTAAGTAGGATAAAAAAGGACATTGCATGATAAGAACATGGTGAATTAGTTTAGAAAATATTGCCTGACACTATATCATCAAACAATAGCATTTAGAAAGATATTACCAAAATTGGCAGAATTGAGAAATACACAATCCTATAATCATGGTGAACAGTTCAATGATTTTTCTTAGACCCAAAGAACTGGTACAAAGTCAGCAAGGATTTTCATGGTAAATGACATATGCAGAGAACTTCCCAAAGCAAGAGAATGCACATTCCATTTTCTTCAAGTATAGATGCAGTATTCACAAAGATAGGCATATCCTCGATAAAAAATGAACCTTAAGAAACTAAAAATAATTAAAATCAGATAAAGTATCTTCTATGAGCATAATGGAATGTAGCTAGGTATCAATAATAAAAATATCTCTAACATTTGAAACTTAACCAAAAGATTCCTATATAAGAAATCCACTTGTTAAGAAAAAGGCCCAGGAGAAATTTGTAATTATTTTGAACTTCAGAAAAAAATGAAAATATAACATTTTGAAATGTGTGAGACAGAGTTAAAGCAGTGCTCAGTCAAAGATTTGTAATGTTTAAGTGTGTCTGGGAAAACAAGGTATCAAATCAATGAAGCCATCCCTTCTCTAAAGAAACAAGAAATAGTGCAAAATTGATATAAAGCAAGTAGAAGTTAAAGGCAATAAATATGAGAGCAGAAATCAGTATCACTGAATACAGAGAGAAAAATCAAGACAAACAATAGCTAAATTATTAAAAAGATAAATGGAATTGATCTACCAATAGTAGAATGATAAAGCTAAAAGAGAAAAGACACAAATAATGAAATTAGATGCAGAAATGGAAGAATGTTATCATCATATTCCCTATTGACATAAAAATAAAAAAGAATATTTGTAAACAAATACATGTCTAATGCAGCAAGTTAGATGAAATTACTAATGTTTTTAAAATCAAACGTTTTAAAAACTTCTAGAATGGAATAGTCATAATAGTTCATAATTATTAAAGTAATGAATCCATTATTAAAAATTTATAAAAAGTGTTCTCCAGGACTAGATGTTTTTATTGCTCAATTCTGAAGCACAATGAAAGACACAAATCCAAATCTCCAGTATTACTAGAAGAGAAAGAAACAGTAAGTCAGTTATATGATAACTGTGATAGAAAAACCAGAAAAACAATACAAGAAACAACATCTCTCATGTAAATAGATTAAAAAGTCATCAAAATGTTAGCAAACTAAGTTCATAGACATGTAATTGTGTAACACGACCAAAGAGAAATTATATTATGAATGAAAAGTGGACTTATTTTGGTTGGTAACCTATGGAAACTGTTTAAGAATCTAAAGAAAAGTATGTACTTTTCTATATTTCTATATTTCATAGCGACACATAAAACTTTGCAAATTAGGAACTGAACAAAAATTCCTCAACTTGATAACCATCATTTTCAAGACAGAATCATTGCATTTGACAGTGAAGTATGCTAGCATACACTTAATAGAAAGACTAAAATATAAACTGCTGACAATACCAAGTGCTGGTCAGGAAGCAGAGGACCTAGAACTGTCATACATCACTTTAGAAATGCAAAATTCTTAAGCTACTTGACAAAACATATTATATTACATCATATTATATTATATCATACTATATCATATCATATCATATCATATGGTATTATAGTAACATATATAATATTATATGACCTAGAAATTTTACTCTTAGAGTTTTTCTCCTCCAAAATGTGAAAACTTAATTTCCACAAAACTTGTATGTGACTGTTAATAGCAACTCTATTCATATTGGCACCAAACTGGAAATAACCTAAGTGTTTCTCAGTGGATCAATGGAAAAACCATACCGTGGAATACCATTTAGCATCATAGGCATGAATTGGTGAAACCACAACAATTGAGATGAACTTTAAAGGCATTATTTCCAGTTAAAGAATTCAGCCTTGCATGTTTAAACACTACATGATTCCAGTTACATAACACTTCCAAACAGCAAAAGTATAGTGATGGACAACAGAGGCTAGTTTTCAGGGGTCAGGTTCACAAAAATAGGATTTTTTTTTTTTAAGAGATGCAATTGTTCTACGTCGTAATTGTGACGGTGTTTACACTAATTTGTCTGTGTGTTAACTTGTAGAAATGTATGTTAACAAAAGGTCAATTTTCTTTTAATTCAAAAAATAAAATAGGAAAGCAAAAAGTAATAAAAGAAAGTTAGTGAAGTTATCAGGGTCCTGACAGGTGAGCATTCAAGGAAAGTGAAAAGTATTACACAGTTTTATCTGGAACAGTGAAGAGGAAATGGGGATTTGACCAAATCATTAGAAATAGGTGTCAAATCTCAGTACGTCTTGGCTGAGGTAAATTAGGATAAGTAAAATACATTACAATTGTTTAAAAACAATATATAGCATTAGGCCACTCACATTGTGTCAGGAAAGCTGACAAACCGACCCTGAAAAGGCTAAGATCTCCCAGAGATTCTGAACAACACTGACTTCCTAAAAGAAGTGATTTCAGTGTGTGATTACCCCCCAAATCTAAGACCTCTATCAAAGGAATCACAATAGAATCTTAAAGATTAAATTCTGTAGTCAGGTTTATATTCTGTATGGTACACCATAAACCTATTGCTGAATCTTAGGAACATTGTCCATGTATGTTTAAATGTGATTATGTTCCTGATTCCCTATTAATTTTCTGATATCACAAGTGAATATTTAGATCATTTCTATCTTGTTTTTCTCTGTTCCTTCCTAATATGATTACATACACAATTCTGCTTCTCCTCATTTTCTACTTTGGAAGAACATGTTAAACCTGGATACCTCGTTTCATCATTAGTCTGCAGTTTCTCTTACTTTTTGTGAGACACTCGCATTTTATCCTTTTCTTTTCCTGTTTCTCAATTTACCTTACCTCCTATTTAGGTCAGCTGCATTCTGTGTAGAAATGACTTAATGTGGACTCTTGGATTCTTACTTTATGAGCTATATAATTCATGAGCTATTGTTATTTTGATGCTTACATTTGGCCAGTTGGAGTCCCTTGAGCTATGTCTTTTTGATATTTTCTTATCATTATTTGAGAATTTCCTATTCTCTACCACAGCAAATGTGTCAGGCTGGTCCAGTTCTAATCCTGGTTGCTACGTTTTGAATGTGAGCCAGGAAACCAAGTGTTAGGAACGTACATCAGCACAACAGTGTTGGAAGGTGAGAAGTAATTCGAGGTGAGTAGGCCATGAAGGGGTCGATGCCCTTTCCCTAACCGTGTCTTTGCTACAGAAGGATCTGTTCGCTCTCTCACTATAACAGAATAAGTGTAATGTCTAGGAGGAAGAGTTGGAAGGAACAGGGAAGGATGGAAAGGAAGAGCACAAAAACTAAAAATTAAGATGTCTTCTGTATGTGTACAAACTCCCCACGATAAACGTAATCGTTATGTACTGCAAACATGTACTAATAAATGATTTAAATAAGAAAATGAGAAAAGATTAAATGGACGACTTGAAGGAAAAACGATTATTTTTCCTCTTTAGTAGCATGCCTGTATTTTATATGATGGAAAAGAAAAATGCTTCTGTAGCTCCAGTCAGACTTCCTTGAGTTATCATTCCTGTAGTTGTTGTATTTATATGAAGTTTGACAAACGTGGCATTGTTTTGAGGATTGTAAAATTCATTAGAGTGCTAAAGATTCTGAAAAACTCCTGCAACAGAGAAACTTATTAAATGTCGCAAAACTCAGTGTATCCTAGCATTTTAGTACAGCAGTTGTGACAATGTATATAACCATCAGTATATATTTTAGAATACATTATATTCACACAACTGGATCCTATTCTTCAAGACACATACTTGGATAAATTTGGTGTATTGGAATAAACACAAATTTGGTCTCTAGGCATGATCCCAGCACAAAAAAATCTTGTTAGGCTTTTTCGTTGCTGTTTCCACAGCTGTTAATTGGGGTCCAGTCCCTAAGTCCTTCTTTTCCCCTAATTCTCCATTTTTCCTTATATTATAGAGTGGTACACAAATTTTTTTGTGTGTTCTTTGCTACTTATTTTGTTTTTGCTATTAAAAATATTCCTCAGGTTTTTCCACTAAATTCACAAACATTTCCATTTTATCTTGCTTAAAGTGTCCTATATTTTTGTCAGTACATAAATAAATATACTAGTTACATAAAGTGAAAGACTTGGCAGTGATTCTTTGATCAATTTGATGTTTATTAAAAAAGAGAAAATGGATAAAAAATGGAGGAAGAGATGCAATTACATGACCCTTGTCCTCTTACTGCCTGTAGCAGAGAAAAGTATCCATTTGTTGCTTTTTATTTTCCATGAAGGTATTAGGCCTTTGCCTCAAAGGTGTGACATCAGAATAACAAGACGTCCTCCTTTGACTTCAAGCTGACCTCTGTGTCCTCCTCATCCTTTACTCCGAGTCAGCTAAATATGCTGCCAGATATTGTTCTCTTTTAGGAAATTCTTCCTGGAATCTTGTGGCAAATTTTCCAAGGAAAAGGCAAATAGAGTCAAATGTCCTTGTGGATTGCTAAACTGAAGAAACATATTAGTATCACTTTTGATTGTCCAGAAAATTATCAGTGACTTATGGAGATGCATTATGCTGCCTTGATATAAATTGTTAACTATTCTCAATTAATTATTTCTGATTTGGGCTAAATTATTTTAACTAGGCTCCTTTAAAAGAGAAAAAAGAAATGTCTTCTTCTCCTAAAAAGAATTAATTCTAACATACTTTAAATTTTATGTCTATAAGTGAATGATCAAAGTAATTAATGACAGTAAGTGATTTGATCATTTATCACGAGATGTTGATAAGCAATAGGTCAGAAAGTGAGGGAATAAGTTAACTGTCTGTGAGTAGCAATATTTTTGTGCTATGGTTACATTGTTAAGCAAACTAAAATAAGCAAATCTTCATGCCAGGGTCTTAGTTAATGTCATTTTGCTTGGCTGAGAAAATCTGAAACATCTCTGAACAGACATATTTTAAGAGAGCATTAGGACATGCATATTTTTAGGATGCTAATAGACTCTCACCCCCTTTGGTTTTTGCTGCCAGAAATTATGATTCATAGTTCTTGATAGCATAGAACAGAAAACATTGTAAAGGGAAAGAAATTCTAACAGATTGCTTAGGAAGGATTTCTGAGTGTCAGTTAATCAAACATTTCTCTTTCATTCCTTTACGAAAATGAACACTTCTGTTTTGGAAAATGGAGCTGGAGAAATTTTCACTTTTGCCTTCTAATACCTTCTAATTGATAAATTTTCATATGTATGAAGAAATTGAATGGGGAAAGAATATATAGCTTTATAATTATTTATAATAATAAAAATGACACAGCTAAAAGTTGAATATAAATAAAGTTTCCAAAGAAAAAAGTAAGTCATTTATTATTGTGGTTGTGTTTAAGCTCCTGGAGAACATAGTAATATTATCACATGATATTATTTTTAGTAGTTTTGTTCATGTTCTATAAAAAGTTAACTAATGAGAGATGCATCTTTACTGCATTTTAAAAAAATACAGTAGAATATAAAATTTCTAAATTCATGACAGCATTTTGAAATAGTTGTAGTATTCTGAAAAGCTTTGGCATAATTAAGATTTAGGTTTTCAAAAAGAATTACTTAATATCATTATAACTAATAGTCAAAGTATTCTGCACTAAATAGCAGCTCTGATAGAAATCCTGTCATACATGGTTTTGATTCTGAGAGTACATACTTCAGTTCTACTGGTTTCTTATTAATGTTGCCCTTACTCCTTCATGACTTGGTTTTGTCTTATATTCCATTGTCTGCGCTTAAACTACCAATTTATCTCCACAGATTTCTACTCCTCTTTTCTTCTTATAGAATATTCTAGCATATACAGAGATGCTAAGATAACTCTGTTAGCATGGAGAATTGTGTAGTGTGATTATTACTTAACTTTTAACTGTTTTTCCACACAAAAATAATAGGTTTGTAGGAATTTTCAGGTATGAGCAAACTTTTTTTTATTTTAAAGAGAATAATAAAAAAGGAACAATAGCAGAATACCAACAACATAGACAAAAGCAAAACAAATAAAAAACAATAAAAATGACACAGTTTCAGAACAAAAGGATAGGAATTCACAGTGGCTGTTATATTACATATTGTTATCTTCAAGGAAGTTGCTCAGATTACCAGATGTAAGAATGCAAGATTGATCAAACCATTAAAGAGAATAGAAAATAAAAACAAAAAAAATTAGAAACAATACAGAGTTTCACTAGATAAGATGGTAGGAATTCATTAATGGTTGTTATATTGCATATTGTTGTCTTCAAATTAGTTGTTCAGATTACCAGACATAAGCATATATATGTATATAGAAAGATAGCTGGGATAACTCTACTGCTGAAGTCTAATGGTTTATTGAGCAAACATTTAAGTACAAAGAAACCCCTCTTGTCCAACTGATCAGTCAGTATTTTTAAAAAAATGCATGTGAAAGGTAGTGCAGATTGTAGTGTGCAAAGCATTTGGGCTTTAATTAAAATTTTAGAGGTAAAACTCATTCACATGAATTAATAGCAAAATTTCTAGCAGGTTGCATAAATGGTGACAAAATTTATATCTTTGTATTCAAGAAGAGTATAAAGTTACTTGGTGAAGATCACTACATATGTTAAATCCTTTCAGCGTGCTATAAATATTAAAGATCTGTGGATATTAAATTACGTGAGAGCAAATGACTCACGCGTAATTACAAATACCTGTTCTGCTCCTACTTAGCACTTATTTTCAGAAAGGTAGTATGGAAATGAAATGCAAACATATCATAGAAGAGTCTAACTTCCTGTTAAGTGAGGCTTTACCATATAATAAAATATTCCAGCCTAACTCAGTGGAGGACTAAACCAACATCTGAAGAAAATGAGAATTTCTGAAGCCGAGAGCCTCAGGAGTGCTCTGCAGCTCAGCACTCTGCATTCTGTTTACATGTCATTTTAAAATGTTTTATTTTTTCAAACTATTCCTGTGGAATAACAAAGACTTTAGATTCAAATGAATTTCACTTTTCATAAAAGTCAAAAGAAGCAAGTCAACGCCAAAAAATTGCACAAGTTTGTACAAAAGCAACCCAGAACTAGTAAAATAAAATAAAATTTGCCATGGTTATAGTTTTCATTGTTAATCAATTAGATCCTTGGCAATATCTGTCTTTTGAAGGGAGTCTCCCTGTATTTGCTTATTGATTTATTATTTTTCTGACTGATGTTAATGAGTGTTTTCTTTTCCACAAAGGAAGATGCACTATCTAGATTTTTTTGGTCACTTCATTACTCAGAAGTAGTAGCCGCAGGCTCATAAAAAGTTGGGAAGAAGAGATTGTACTTCAGTCCTAAGTTGTTCTCTGAGGATCCTTAGTGTTCTAAATCTTCCTTGCAAGAAAATTTAAATTTAGGGGGCTTTATATATTTTCCTTCCAAGTTTGATTGTATCTGAAGAAAAGATTCCACTTTTTAGAAAAAGACCAAAGACATCCAAATTTGCCCTCTCCTCTTGTTAGTGAAGAAGCACTCCTTGAAAGTTTGAGTGTCCTAAACAAAGGCTAAGTGGCCTCGTAGTCCAAGGACACAGATAAAATAAACCCACACCTTTCATAAATAACACCTACACTTACAACTAATTTCTAGAATAGTTGCTATTACTGTTTTTGAGACAGGGTCTCACTGTGTAACTCAGGTGGGCCTTGAACTCACTATGTAGCCCCAGAACGGTTCCTTTGCATTGTCACAATCAGTTTCTATCAGGGTGGAATTCACTGCCCAAGAACAGATAGTGTGAGTATAGGTACCTTTAGTTCTTTCAGATCTTGGGTTTTGCCCAGTACTCTTTACAAGAAGTGGAAATACACCATACTAACAGCTCCCTGGAGAGCCGGAGAGCAGGTTACTCTATTTCAGTATGATAAGTGTCCGGCCTCCATGGGAATGGTGCAAAATTAAAAGATAGTAAGCCCTGAGAAGCCTCTCCTTCTGCTTCTTTCTCTGCCTTGGGCTAGAGAGGCTTTCAAAACCTTTCCTTTCAGTTGGGTCTACTGGTGATTTTCTGGAATCCCAGCATGCGGGGAGCCCAGGCGGGAAAACAGACTCACCAAGACTCTGTCTCAAATTTAAAGAATTAAAAACGACTGGGGTGTTTCAGTGAAAAGGCCCTATGTTCAATTCCCAGTACAGCAAAACAACAAAACGAAATGAAACAAAACACCACACTTATGATTTTCTTCTGTTGAGCTTTCCTAAGGTTACAGTGGAAGATGACAGGCGTTTGTCAGCCACACGATCACAAATGTAGAAGCTGGTTCTCAAGTTGATCCTATTGATCTCTGCCCGGCAGTCATACTTTCTGAAGAGAAGTCCTTGTTTTTCATTTGGTTCCAAATCTAGTTAGAGAGAAATCAGATGTATGTTTAACTCTCTCAAAATGCCATATGAGTATTACTCAAACATAATAACAGTGATGAGTCCTCAAATAACTAGACAATACCAACCGTATCCTAGTGTGCTGTTCAAGTTTATTGCCTGTTTGAGAGCGCATATACCTTACTGGCAACAGTCTCTGCTCAGGTCCCTTCCTGTAGGTGATGCTTTTGACTTGTTTGCCCATGGAATACAATGGCATTTGGGCCAATTCAGTGGAAGACCCGGATGATGGCCCTTCAAACCCTGCATGGCTGAGGGCTGAGATCTGGGGTCATCCCAGCCAATGCTTTCTTCCTAACCTTTACAGCTACTGATAACTAACTCCTGTCAATTTCATCTTCAAAAGAACTTTGGAGCCCATCTGTTTCTCTGCTTCATCACTGCCATTATCTTATGCTAATCTATCATCCTCTTTTCTTTCTTTTTTTTCTTATGGAATTTATCTCCACTGTGATAAATTCCTAATTGGTCTTCCTATTTATTGTCTGCTCATAAATCCATTCCCTACAGAGCAAGCAGAGTGATTAAATCATGTTATTCTCCTACTTAAACTCTTTCAGTGTTTTCTCATCATGCAGAGAATAAAATCTCAGCCCTTTGCCATGATCTGTAAGGCCCCTCAGGTGCATTTGGTCCTTCTTTCAGTCAATGGCTTTGGCCACCCTTGTTGTCTGCCAGTTCCCTCATGGTGTTCTTCAATTCCTTGGCAAGGCTAAGTCTTCTCCTGCTTTCAAAACTTCTTTAGGCTGTCCTATGTAGAAATTTTTATCTCTTGGTCTTTCTGTGAATTCTCACAGAGTTCAGATTAACTCTTATTTTCCAGGTCTTTCCTGACCGCTTGATGTAAAGTATGTTTCCCTTTGTCTCACTTGTTCTCTTATACTCTGTCCTTTTACTACATAGCACCTGTCAATATCTTAAGTTTTTGGAGATACTTGTTTACTTTTACCTTGAAGAAAGCTCATCGTAAACTGTAGATCATGTCCAATTATCTAACAAGTTAAAATATGGATTACTCAGGTATATTTAACTTATATACAGTTATAGCTAATGCATACATATCTAATACTTGCCATGTTGTGTATTAATGAGATTCTTAGGGGAGAATAGAGCAGGAAAAATGTCTAGAGCAGGTTCTGTTCTTTGTCTATCATCTTGTTGTTTTGCCTTTGCTGCTTCCAGGTCTTGCAGCATCCCAGCTCAGAACAAAAGCTTATGGAAAACCATCAGGAGCACTGGCACAAAGGTTCCTGAATCAGAGCCTGCAGTGCCCAGCAGAGAGAGAGACAGGGAGCGAGAGTGAGAGAGGGAGCATGAGTCTTTTGGGCTCTTTGATTCTTTGATTCTTTCAGCATGAGTGTTTTGTTGCTGTTGTTGTTTTGAGATTTAGGAGTCAGCTCCATTAAATAACAAAATTCCAAGTTTTATACTGTCCAAAAGGCACATTTTCATTCACACCTGTGATGAGGCTAATGATCAGATATCATTTTTGTCATTTTTTTATGTCAAAGAAACAAAAACCCCCAGTAAAAATGATACAGAATTTCAGAGCAAGATGATAGGAAATTAACAATGGTTATTATATTGCGTATGGTTATCTTCAGAGTAGTTGCTCAGGTTACCGGGTATAGGCAGGCAAAGCTGATCAAACAACATAAATACTAACTGTTCCTTTCAATGAACTAAGAGAAATTGGTAGTACGATTATCTTAGCTATGTTGTTTAAATACACATATCTTCTTCCCTTCCTTCATTTGCATTTTTCCCCATCCCAGTTGTTCTTTCATTGTTTCTAAAAGCTGTAAATCTTCTTTGTAACTCTGTTCTGGGGACTGTGGTAGGCATGCATATTAAAATGTAATGCTGGTCCAGGAAAAGCAACACAAACCACACATTTCCAAGCATTTTAGAAGAAGGAGAGAGCTGAGCTTTACTTTTAGTGAAATATCCCTACCTTTGTGAAGTTGCATTAGTATCTTATATCAGTTAAAGGCAAAATGAAGAAAAAATGATCAGGATGAACTGTCTTTCCCCAAGAGGTTTTAGGAACGCAGAGTCTGGTGACCTGAACACAATCCAGTCTGGTGCTCAGCCTCTCAAGTTTAGCAGGCTGACTTCAGCTGCACATTGAGAGTGAATCCATTGTGCAGGAAAGGTGCTGTGGAGTCTTAGTGCCATCTTGTTAACTTAGACTGGAAAATAAAATTTGTTGCTTGATAAACATATTCACTCACATTGGGCATTCCTATATGGGCATCTGACTTATTAACAGAAGCGAGTCTGGCAAGCCTAGAAGAAGAAGGAAGGAGTAAAATAAATCAAATTTTACATTCATTAAGTTGATGTATCCACTTCTATCAAGAGCTGACAGTTCAAAGTTTTTAGCTAAGTATATGCCTCCCATACACACAGCTGGAAATCTCTACCTATATATGCTTCTGTGACTCTTTAAAAATAAAAGTCTTTCCATGGTTGATCAGTTCACTTTTGAATGCACACATGTTTTTTCTTCATTTCTGTTAACATAGTCAGTTCAAGAACAATCAAAGCTTGCCAAAGTTGGAACCATTTCCTTTCTAAGGAGGCTGTGTACGTACGCTTTTTTTGGGGGAGGGGGCGGCACTGAGTGATTATATTAAATTAAAATTCTGAATTTCAAATATTAAAAACAGTCTTCTTAAGAAGAGTGTGTGAATCACCATTAAGTAAGCTTCTGCAGGCTGATGAGTTAGTAACTAGGCTGTCGTCAGATGCTGAACATGCCTATGCCTTGATTTGGGACTTCCCAGCCTCCAGAAACATGAAAGATAAATTTGTGTTTTATATCAAGTACCCAGTCTCAGTCTTCTTGCTTTAACCATCCAAATAGACCAGTCTAGGGCTCTTGTCCCCCACAAATTTACAAGTGGGGCCAGTCTTTTTCTAGAAAATGTACTTTACTATAAAACCTTTGCTTTGGATTTTGAGTGATAAATTTCAGACTGTTTAATTTAGCATTTATTTATAATTTTTGTTTCAGCAATTAACTTGCACTCAGTTTTAAATGTCATTGGGCTGCTGGCACTCTTCACTGACCTTCTTTCTGATACCTGTAGAGTTTCCGCCAGGGCTTCTCTTTCATGCGCTGTCTTCTTGTCAGGTTGTTCTTTTGGGTAATGCATTTTATATTCTCCAAAGCTGAACTATGTTTTTAAAGACAAAACAATATTATATCTTTAATGCTGAGGGAGGGAAAATTACTTTCAAGACTGTCTTCCAGTTTGAACCTTTTGGAGGTTCTTTGTCTTTGTAAACAACTTCAAAGAAGTTGAAGCCCAGATATCATCGTGGAGATAGGACGCTGGGAATCGGGGAAATTAATTTGTCTGTTTGCACTAGAATTCCCTGAAGCGCAATTGTGGGTATGAGATCATTACAAATAAAGAGGAGAAATACATCAATTAAAAAAGAAATATTTATTAAGAGCACTAATAAAAGCAATTTTGCTTTTTATCTGGACAGTAGAGCACTGTTAGGAAAAAGTTGCTCAAAATGTAGAACTCAAATCTAGAGCATACTTATCTGTAGGACATCCTCAATGCTTTAAATCGAATCAGATCATTGTCTCCCAGACAGAATAAAGTACTTGCATTAGGATAAACCATCTTAGTATTATCGTTAAAACTGAAAACAAGATCATCAGGTAGTTTCAAAGGCACTCTCCCCAGTTTTGGAATCTACCTTTATTACATAATACTAAATTTCTCCCCAGCATGCCTGCTTAGAGCTTGGTGATTTGGGAATGCAGAGTACGAACAAGAAATTTTTCTCTGCACTCTCCCAAATGCCATATAACAAGTACTCTTGAAAGATAAGGAAATCTTACCTTTAGCTAAAAATATAACATAGCATGCAATATGGGATAAACAAGGCTTAGGAGCCTGGGAAGCCATAGCTTCCTTTTCTGATTAACAGCAATCATGTTCTCAGGTTCAAGTTTCTGTCTAAGCTTTTTACTTAAGACAAACAGACAAATGAACAACTGGAAATGTTGTCTTATGTATTCGTGATCTTTGAGCAAAGTGTCCTTCTGGTGCCAGTGTTGTCAGCTTGGGTTGACTGGTGAGTTCCGAACTGATTGGAGAAATGCTCTGTTCTGCTTTGCTTTGTCAGGAATACAGCCAGAGATCTTAACATGACAGGGAGGAAGCCCCGCCCAGGTAGGTGGGGGCCTGTAAGCGAGGGGTCTTGGAACCTAGGCAGAGGGTGAAACAAACCCCCCTCAGAACAGCTGGTCAGAATACTGGCCAATGGGCATTAGGCTATTTGTGTCATATCTGTGATATTTTCACTGGACAGATGATGAAATGAAATACTGAAGAAAACAATAACAGTTTTATGAAGTGTATTCTTTTTATAGAATTATCAGTTCCTTGAGAGATTCTGTGCTCCCTACTTTTAGTATGTACGTGGTGTAATAATAATAGTAAATGTAGTTTATAGCCCCTATTTAATGTCCTTACTTGACAAGATTAATAACTTTTATTTCTTAACGTTTTGGGGGATACTTTACTGATTTGCAAAAATCCAAAATCTAGGGAAGTCAGGATTAAGAGAATGTGTGTTTGCTGTTTGACAGGTTCCCAGTTCATTATTCTTTTTGCTTAGGTTTGGCTGTGAGATTATGATCAATACCATTGGTATTTATGGTCTGATTTTATCTAATATTAGAAACCAGATATAATGGAAGTTTTAAATTTATTTTACAATACCCAAAGCTTAACAATTTTTTTTTTTTTGTAAAATTTGGCCAATATGGTTATGGCCTAAATATTGTTAACAGAGGGCCACTGTCAGATTGTGGAAGTGTCTCATAAACAAATATTACATTTCATACTGGCACAGTTTGTTTGTTTGTACATTATTTATGCTTAACTCTGACAAGTGATAGAAACAAAGTAGATTCTGCACCTTTAAAAAACATGTTGCCCAGTTAACAAGAACATTTTTGGTAGTTTACATGCCAGAGCTAATCTGAGTTTCCATACCTTGTAAGCACACCTCTCAAGTCTAAGGACTTCCTTATCTCACTGGCTGTCCTGCACAGAGCACAAACCCAGCTTGTGTTTTTACTGGAAAAATTCATAGGCATGAAATTATCCAATGGTTAGATGAAAGATATTTTGGAGTTCTTAATCACCATTACTCAAGCTTACTTGTACTTCAGATTACAACCTATCTAAATTCTGTACAATGGACCAGATATGGGATAGAAAACAGGATGTGGGTGGAAAGGAGTAGTCTGAATAAAAATTTTGCATCATTATTCTGCTCCAAGCTCCATCTGCTCACCAAGACCTTGCTATTTTTCTAGGAGGTTCACTTTGTTATTAAGCATTCAAAATGTCTTGTATATTTTATTCATGTGTAGATATGATAAAACCCAAAATGTCCACTTTACTTTTAAAGGACTTTAAAGTAAGTATACAAAATTCTTAATAATGTCATTATATTATCAAAAAATGCCTAGGGTAATTTCCTTTTGCTCAGGGATGATAGGCATAGTGATAATCATGATAATTATGTATCTAAATGTATATTTATTACATACAACCATGGTTGCACATTAATATCAACGGGGGAGTTTTAAACTATCCTGCTGCCTCGGCCACCCCAGAGATTCTCTCCTAATTGGTCTGGTGTGGACTCGGACTTGATAGTTTTTAAAGTTCCCCAGATGATTCTAATAGCTCTGGAGAAATAAGTGTTCTGTCCTGAAGCAGGTGCTTTTGAAAAAAGTGAAGGCTACATGAACAGAAGGTTTTCTTATGTACTGTGTGTCCTTATGAATTGTATTTCCAAATGTTGAATGTAAAGTCTATTTGTTTTTAAAATCTCGGTTTTTAGCAAAAGAAAAATTGGAAGGAAGATAACAGTGGGAATCTTGGTACTTAATTTCTTCCATATCTTTAAAATTTTATGACCATATATTGTCCTTTTATTTACTTCCTTTCCTCCATTTTAAGGCTGATTCCTAACTCCTACCACTGTTAACCTTCCTCCAGAAATGAGCTTATGTCTGTACCATTCTGAGTGGGCTTTAGCATCCTCGCATATGTTCAACACTTAAAAACCTGATGGTATGAAAGACCAGAAAATGTAGGAGAGCTGCCAGGCAAGAGCATGTGGTAAGTGGGGGAAGCTTTTCCCCGGCGGATTAGAAGTCTCTTAGGGTCAGCCTGTGTGTGTGTTTGTGCCTACGTCCATGTTTTGTGCAGATGATACATATATGTACCAGACGTGCTACGTTGTGCTCCAGAGATGGGAGAGAGGACTGTGTGACTGTGTCTTTCTCTGTCATTACATCCTGTGTTGCTTGCAAGCAGGGATTTCAGTTTACTGTTTTGTATCCTCATCCTCCAAAAATAGCTGGCGTACTGGTGCTCAGTACCTTCTTAAATGATGTGTGTTTGGCTGAGCTACTTTTTGTGTTGCTGAGACATGATACCTGTGAGATCCAGTGTAAAGGAGAGAAGGTTTATGCTGGTTCCTGGTTTGTACAGGCTTTAGACAATAGTCTGCTGGCTCCAAGACTGTGCAGCATGGCAGAGGGCCTGGCAGAGAAGAATTGCTTATGGGGTGCACCAGGAAGGAGAGAACACTCGAGGGAGGAGCAGGACAGAAAAAGACCAGGCCCCTCCTGCAGGGACCCCCGTCTTCCAGCCAGACCCCTCCTACTCACAGCAGCTTGCCTCTACACTCTCAAAGTCCAGTCACCTTCCAAAAGCTCACCTATGAGAACATGAGGCTTTAGGGGGACACCGAGATATCTACCTTGAGAATACTAAAAAGAGAGAAGCAAAGGACGAGAGAAAGGAAGGAAGATGCATTTCAGTGGTATTCAGTGAGACAGGACAAGACAGGAGAGCACAAATGCTTTAGATGTTTCTAGCTGGGTTAGAACTAGATGCACAGTGGAGGGGGACGCGTGTCACACTTGGAGAGCGAGAAGGGAGGCTCTTCTGCAGAGCCAGGCTGACCTGAGCTGGCACATGCAAAACTTGTATCTCAGCGACCAGGACCTGAGGTCACACCACGGAGACTCAGCCACAGGTAGGGAACACAAAGAAGGCTGGGTCATGTGTGCAGAGCAGAAATTTACACTAAAAGCAGCTTCACAGGCTGTGGAAATGCGTTGTCAGTGCCTGCTGTTCATAGGTGTTTTCTTCCCAAGATTGTTTAAAAATTAGGGTCAGATACTAAGTTTTTTGAAAAGACAGGCTTAGATAACACGTGGAGGACTCTTGGGGTCCTGCCTTTAGAAACTGACACATTTTCCAGAGCACTTTGTGGGAAAAATGAAAAAGAAAAGAGCCCAAGTTTTAATTCCTGTCTCCCGTGGTTGTCTTTTCCTATTTTGTTTTTACTGCTTTCTTCATGTTTTTACAGTTCCACAAATAGTACAAAACCGAACTGGAGACATAATGTTTCTCAATAGCAGGGAAAGTGATTCTGGTTGTAAAACTGTAAAGTTCTCTGAACCTTTTATAATCTTATGTTTATCTTAACTTTTTTGTTTGGTAATCTGACATTTTTTCTCTTGAAAATAGTTTAGTGTGTGTGTGTATGCACACATATGTGCAATTTTTATCCCAGTATATTGTCAAATGTTCCTTCTGTAAAAGAGATTATGATTCTTTCTCTCCAGCAAGATCATTGGCATTTTGTGTAATATTAGGAAACAGTTCTTCTTCATCGTCAAATACTGACAGTCGGCATCATGCTGGCTATCTTCTGTCTGCCCTGCCAGGCCACTCTCTCGGAGTGGTTGACTACCAGGGCCACCCTCTGTCTGTCGGACTGAGGGCGGTGACAGAGGGAGAGGAGGGTGGCGTCGGGGAGTTGGTTCCCTCAGGTCACTGCCTGGTGAGGGGCTGCGGGTGAGCTCAGGAGAAAGGCTCATCTATCAGGAAAGTGGTCCTTGTGGCCTCACCTTCTGGGCTTGGGGCTCTAGTGCACACCACCCCTGGGGCGTTTTTCTGCCCACATATTTTTGGTGTCCAGTCCCCAACTGTGCAGCTGCCTGAACTGTGACCGTACATCTCTTCAGGGTGCTACGGTAAATGGTCAATGCGTAGGTGATGGATATCCTTTGTTATCTCTGGCATGTTTGAGAGAAATCCATTTCTCGCGTTCCGTGCTCACTCTTTCTTTTACTCCAGGGACGAGTTTGTACTGTTGGTTCCTCTTCATCTTTGCCCACCCTAGAGTGCTGCGATTTAGTATCAGCAGATTTTCAGAGGACTGCAAGGAAAGCACAGCTTCTTAAACTGAGTTCCACGGTGTGGGCTTCACGGTATTTTAGGAAAACCAGATTGCGATCTGAAGGTACTGCTTCTATCTGGAGAAAGGATGTAGGTAAACTGTTAGGGTCCTGTGTATTTTCTAAGAATATATAATGTTATCTAGCATTCAGAGAGAAAACATCTATTTGCCACATGAAGAAAATATTTTTTTTTTTTTTTTTTTTTTTACCATTTACTAAACATTGACTCAAAGCAAAGTTTGCTTTCTCTCCTCTCAAAAGTCGGATCTTCTCATTTACATTTATCTATTGTTTTGGATAAGTTTGCATGCTGGCATATCACTCTGGTAAAAAGTAAATTTTCAGTTCTCCCTTTCCGAGCAGCATTTATTTTGCCTTTTCCCATCTTTTTTTCAAACGTACTTCTTAAAAATGAATTATTCCAAATTCCAAGATAAATGCTTAATGGAAATCAAATATTTTCCTTTTTACTGTGTATCATCATTTTGGTTTAAAACCTAACATTACCTATATGGAAAGCACAGGAATAGATGCTACATTTTAATATATTGCAAGAGACATGTAACACATCAACAGATGAAAAAAGTAGGGCTATTTTATAAACTTCCAATCATCAAATACGTGACAGGCTTGAGTCAATCAATTTAAGAGGTTACCGGTCCACTGATGAAACCATTTGAAGAAAATGTGCTGTTTGATGTTACAGAAGCCAAAAGCAGAATAAATGTGTCATCTGTTTTTCATTTTAATTCAGTATTTCAGAAGTATTTACTGTGTATTAAAAAATCTTTTTACCCTTTCAAATCTTTTAGACAAGCTGGAAAAATTCAGGAAAGTTTAACATGTATCTATAAAAGCACATTTTTAGCTATGTGAGCTTGTTGATAATGATAACACTAATTATGAACTTTTTAATTTGAATAAAAACTGTCATTTTACTATTTAAGTAACTGCTGAGTTTTACACAGGATCTGCCAAAAGCATAAAAATAAAAACATTTAGTTCAGAACAAAAATTAGTTAATTTTAGGTTTTAAAATTTGTACAGTATAACCTTAAAAGTATTGCTAGGTTGAGACAAGAACATCTAGAAGCACGTTACTTTCAAAAAATATAAGACATCTTGAAAGGTGAATCTCTGCTTTAAGAAACTGGGTTATTCTACATTGTCTGTAGGAAATGGTACCAGACCAAGAGATTTTTCAAATTTAATTCTTTCTGCAACCCCTAAACTTTCCTTGCAATTAACACCCAATTACTTCTTTTCTTTTCTCACTTTTTAAAACCTCCTTCTTGCCCACAAAATGGCTTTGAAAAACACCCCTTTTCTCTCCCCAGATACTCCTCTCTCTCCTTAATTCTTTGCCCTCTCACCCCTGGCCGCTCCTTCCTGCCTGGATCCATCCCACCCTACTTCTTGACGATGCTAATGCCCTCTTCCCAGTTTGGTTACTAAATCTTACACCTTGCCATCTGACAAGCTGGCAAAGTGTTAGATTTAGTAGCCAAACAGGCTATCTATGGTGCTTCTGGAGATTCCTAAGGCATCTCTGAAATACTCGGAATGCCACTGTTACCCTTTCTCTGAATCCTATCTAGAAACTGGAAGGGAGGGGAATACACGTGCCTTAGGTTAAAGCCATTGTCTTCCACTGGTTTTCATAAAAAAGCAGAAGAATTAAATGTGAAATGTAATAATCTTCAGGTTTGCTAGAATTTGTTTCTAGCAGTTAGCGTTTCAACCCAGCCCCATTCAGCCAGCAGGATTGGAAAGTGGTGAGGGAGAACAAGAAGGGTGTTGAAAGTTTCTGAGCGGAATCCTGTAATTTCTAGAAAAGAAATAGTTCTGCAAACAGGAGACATGATTACACAGGTTTAATTAACAGTTCAAAGTATTGGGGAGGACTTATCATGGTAGAATGCATGTTTCTTGTTCTTTAATGAGTAAATGCCCCATTTGACTGCACGAGCACATATCAGAAGCACATGGCGACAAAGAAGCTGGTGGTGGTAGATCTGATCAAAGTTTTTCAAAACTGACTCCAAGTATTTGATGAAGAAGATTAACATGGAGACAATTTACCAAATAAATACAGCATAAAGGGCCAAGAGACCTTCTAAGGGACTTCAAGGCTCCAGCTTGCCCACATAAAGAATATCATTAAACAGAAAGAAAACAAAGACCAGCATGAATATCTCTTGTACTGAGGCTGTAGGGTAACCGATCTGCCAGTGGATGATTTTTTTCTTCTAGTTTAAAATATATACCCTAGAAGATGCTTCAGTGTTTCAATACAAAACAAAGCACTGCATTTGACCTGGGTTCTCTGTAACTCCCTTAAGTGTTCTAAAAGATTTCTGGACCAGAATTGGTTAATTAGCGCTTTGTGTCGCACTGTGTTACATATGACCTAACCAGAGATAAAAAGGTTTAAAGGTCTCTTGTAACTCTGCGATGCCATTTGTAACACAAAAATAACCCCCTTTCATTACTGGCATGCCACTGTAGCACGCAGGTTATTTTTTCCCTTCACTGCAATAAGGGCAGCTTTCGCATCAGAAGAATTCTTGGCAAATTAATGCGCTACCTCTTGGGCTAATTAAATTAGAAAGGATCAAAAATACAGAGCGGCTTTTGTGGTGGACACAATGTCGTGCTTCATGCATCTTGCTCAGAGAGGAATTTCTGCCATTTAGTCCCCTTTTGCCTCTAGCAGTGTTCTGGACTCTCTAATACAGTCAAGTTCCTAATTTGCCTCAATGAGAGAGAATTATTAACCGATAATAAGAAAAGGAGCATTCACAGCTTCAGGCTGGGCTGTGCGGAAAAGGGTGATCTACCCAGCACCTGAAGCGCATGCAGTTTTCATTAATTCCTGCCTAAAACAATGCATTCAGGAGTAAAATTGCTGTGCAGATGACAAAAACAATTACGCCTTTGATTCGTTCATTCTAACAACGTGAACTACTTTAGCTCCAATATAACCAGATTAAACAGCTAAATCAGCGGCTCACCTCTCTTTAAATCCAGTTTGGACTGTCGCAAGTGAGTTTTATGTTGAGAAGTTGCCACCGCCACTTAAACTGATTGTTCCTATTGAAATCGCTGAGTGCACAAGTGATTTTGACAATAATTGATACTGTTCTCCCTGTACTGTGGCCCTCTGTTTGAAAGATGACACTGATGACGGTGTTGTTATCTTTATGGGCATTAATCCCAGAGAGGTGGAGGCTCCGGCAGTCAGTACTTGCATGACTATTTGCTTCTCTAGACTTTCTGGGATTTGCTGCTGTTGATCGTGTTTTGTTGGCAGGTCTATTTCTTTGCTTTGTGGGTATCATGGTAGTTTTGATCCAAACAGTACGCCTTCGTTTCCACTTTCTGCAATGTGTTGACGGCCTATTGCTTTCCAGATATTATTATTTCACAATAGTCAGATCTTCAGTTGCGATGTACTGAGTTCCTTTGATTATTGTTTTGGGAAAGAATATGGTTGATATAAATTTAGCTGCATTCCAATTATTTCATATCTCCATGATTAAAAGAGCTTGTATTAACTTACAGCTGTGACCATGTGGAATAAAATTTTAAATTTCATCCTTTTGTTTATAAATGATAGGAATTTTATTAGAAAGATGGAAAGTAATATTAACTGTGCCCTGACCATACTTTGCTTATGTAGATCCTTGGCTTGGTCATACATATGTTGTCTATGAAAGTTTCTGAAAATGGAAAAGTCATATTAGACCATAGTGTTTATCAGTGTTGTTCATTTTTGAGGCTCCTTTCAGTAGCAATTGGTGGTTGTTTTTGGATATTTTGAAATAATCTTTGGCTTTTTTGACAATTTCATGTATGCACTGTATATGCAAATGTATGAACCTGATATACGCCAGGATTTCCATGATGAATTCTTGTCTTTTCACTGCCCCCAAAAATTCCCTCTCTGTATGAAAACTGGGATGGTCCCCAATTCACTGATGAAAGCTTGTAGGGCCATTGGTGATATATGTAATCTGTCAAATCAGTAGTTTCTCTGAAAGCTGGTGAAAATTCTAGTACTGTGTTGCAAATTTCCCATTTAAATTCTCAAATATAGTGGCTAATCAATTTTTTATATTTGCGTATGTCAGCCTGAGTTTTTCTTCCATTGCTGTTTAGGTGCTCAGAAGTTGTTCTAAACTAGAATTATTTATTTTGATCTTATTAGTTATTTAAATATGTGGCAGTGACTTTAACCTTTAATTTCATTCACTATCAAATCTGTATTTCTTATTAAATACTCAAGTACTTCCTACATAGAATCTTCTTGAATTATTCCACATCATACTTTCAACAGTTCCCTTTCAATCATGTTAGAATTTAGTTCATGGAGTACAAAATTTCACAATTGTTATGTACTAAGAAACTTGGCTTAGTCTCTGCAGTTTTACTCATGCATAATCTTTTAATTACTGAAGGATTGATATGATGTAGTATGTTTTCTTTTATTGCCCATAGCATATAGATTGGCATACTGTAGATACTCATTAAAACCTTTTTGTTTTGCCAATTGGTTTCTTTAATGGGTACCAGGGATCAGTTCTCTTGGCAAAGTGAAATGTTTGCACAACAAAATGTATAGACCCTTATGTATAGCTAGAAATGAGTTAAATTCAGGATATAAGGAGAAAATTGTGTTAAACAGAATTACCTTAAGGACCCTTCCTTAGGAAGCTGTGACATTGGAGACCATGGATTCTGTTTCTTAACAACTGCAAAGCAGCAAAAGTATTTTTTTTTCTAATAGTAGAATAGATTTTTAAAACTTTAACTTAAATACGATAACTGAATTATATTTAGGGTCACACTACATAAAATAAGGTTTATTTCAAAATACCCGTGTCACTGTCAGTGCTGGAATCTCTTTAACATGAGAGATTGGACTAGCTAAAAGAAGATTGGCTTTATGTCTTATTTCAGAATCATTCTGTAGAAAGAGTTGGCAAGATTGCCATGCTACATATATAGAAATTTCCTATTATCTATTTAACCAATTTCTGTGTAATTGTGATCATATAACTTAAATGTACATTATGATGTGGCTCCATTTTGCAATTGCTCACTTTTCCAGGAAATATTTTCTGCCACATTTTCGTGAAAATATGTTCAGTGCGTGGATTTAGGTTGTAACTTCAGCTTTAGGGCTTTTATCATAAAGTGGCACTTACTTTGTATTCTTTTGTCTTCATTAAGACTGGCTTCATGTGGTCAAGACACATTTGACATATTCTCCTTTTTTTTCTTTTTCTTTTTTTTTGTTTTTTTTCCGGTACGGGGAATCGAACTCACGACGTCGCGCTTGCCAGGCAGGCGCAGTGCCACTGAGCTAAATCCCTAGCCCTCGTATCCTCCTTTATACAGGAAGGATATCACTCCCTTAAATCTCATTGTTGTCAATAAAAGTGTAGTTTAGGGAGATGGGTGTCTGCCAGATCAGGAAGTGTCCGCGTGCACGCGTGCGCGCGCACACACACACACACACACACACACACACACACACACACAGAATTTCCTCCTTACTTTGCAACATACGTATGCAGACACACACACACACATGCGCAAAAAGACACAAACACAAAAATTCAGTTATGTGTTGTTCAGCCTCCTTCTCATTTGCTATTATGGTTTGTCTTAACTCTCACAAGAAAGCTGGCTTCCTGAAAGTTTAGAAAATACTAAGCTTGGGAGAACTATATATGCTTACTTGAAGAGACTTCATTTTCAGAAAACAGATTTATAGATGTGCAGGATTTACTGCAATTTTTACCTTGAAAATCGTTTTCAATAGCTTAAAATTGGTTAAACAGAATATGACACTGATCAGTTCATATGCTCAGGTCAAAGTACTCACTACGTTTTTTGAAATAAAGGTTTTTATCATAACATATTACCAATGGTTCAGATTTGTCTGCAACTGCTCATCCTCACATAGTGATTGAAAGCATCACATATGCATTTGTATTTGTTCACATTGACACTTTTAACAGGGGAATGCATACTCTGTCATAAACTTTAACATTAGGAAGGTGCATTGAAAAAAGGTGTCAGTTCTTTTCTAAAGGACTTTTGCTACACCTCAAAGCATTTCTACAAGCTCTTCTCAGTCCTTATTGCTTTTAAGCACCTATTTCTCCTGACCGTACGTAGGATTCAGAGAAACAGAACATGTCTGGCTACTTTCCTTCTGGTATGGGAATACTGTGCTTAAAAATATCATCTGTATGTGCTTTATTTTTTATTTCAACCATACGTGCTTTTATAAGTATTTGAACAGAAAATATTTAAAAGATTTGAAATAGGAAGAAGGGAATATATGTGAGTTACAGAAGCCTCAGGGTAACAGTATCACACACTAATGATTCACATGGAGTTTATATGTCTATTTATGCTGTCATTTATATGGGGAAGGGTTGGCTAGAGGAGGAAAACTATATAGCATATTACCTACATACCAGTGGTTTCCTATGAAGAAAGAAAAGAATACTCTGAATATTACTCTCATTTAATTAGGAGCAATCGTTACATAATTATTTACATTAATTCAGTTTTTTACAACAGTCCTCACTTATTAAGACTTCCTTTTTTCCCCCCTCTGCATTCTAAAAGTAGGGAAGACTGTTCCTTATTATTTGAAAGGAAAAAGGGGAATTAATTCTTATTTTTTGGTGAAATATAAAAAAACACATATTTGATGTAGTTCCTGGGCTCACATGGTGTTGGATTATTATATGTGGTCTTGGATCTTTCTGTAAAGACTCCACACACAAATCAGTAATCGTGACTTTAAAGAAATCAGAAAACTTGAATTCATACCTTTGTTGCAAAGGCAGAGTTAGATTATTAGAATCTAGTTTCTGACTTTAAAGAAATAAATGCAGCATCTAAGAGATGTAAATGACCAGTAAACTAAAATTGCATGGGAAACATTGTTAGTGAGGCTAGAAGCACCACCAATGGATGAAAAGTAGTATGAATGGATGAAAGATTTTGTCAGAAAATCAGTGAGGTGTTTTTACCTTAATTAATTATTCACAGAGTTTACCCAGAAAATTAGCTTTCTAAGAGATTTTAAATAAATAAAACAGCTATTTTTAGTTCTGTCTGTCCTACTAGAATGCAGAAAATCATTACACAAAACAAGCACATAGACTCAAGTTTACCATCATCACAGACCTGCAAGGGCAGATGGAGCAGAACAAATTTTAGAGGACAGTTATTTACTTATTTTTCCATGAATATGATATATCCAAAAGAGAAGTTGGGTATATTAATTGAAAAATTATTAGTCTTTAAAATGCAGGGGCAAGAATAAATTAAAGCAGATGCACATTGGAAAATTTCCTTTCTACTTTTACCCACACATACATTTCCTTGCCTTTTGCAATTACGTAGAAGAGAAGGAGAAAACTATTTCCAGGTGTCTTCGTTCAGCCGCTCAGTCTCAGAAATATCGATATATGACTTTACTATTCTACTTTCCTCTGGACAGGGGAAGAGAATCTCATCTCTTCTGATCCTCGGTTACAAATATAGTTACAAAATGGTGTAAAATAGTTCTTTTGAGTTCCAGATTTGTGACTATAACAAAAATTGGGTATTTCTTTCTCCCTGTGCTCGAAAATCAAGTCCACCCTGTCTCGACCACATAAATAGAACAATTTTCCTCTGTGAGCTGCTTGATGAGGCTGTGGCCAGATTCATATAAATGTCATAAAAACAGAGTACAGAATGGATTATTTTATGATTAAGATCTGTATGGATCTTTGTATGAATGCGACGTGCTTTGGCAGAGTTCTGCCGCACGCACACTAGCTTTAGTGTGTGTGGTGGAAAAAATGGCCTGCCACACTGTCACTTTAATGTCTTTTTGAAAAGGAACAAAAATCACTGAGTTCCAGCAAAGGTTACAGCAATTGTACAAAGGTTTGGTCTACTAACCAGTACAGTGTGTGCTGTATTTCTCATCGTGATAGAAACGAGAGTGACACTCAATAAAATGCCACAATGTTTCTGAGCACTTTGTCACTAAATGACATGTTGACATCTAATTGTAACTGCAAGGTGAAACTTTCCTGTTCTCTAATTTATATAACATCCAATTTTCTCTCCACATCTTCATGTCAATGAGCTGAAATTTTTCTCTGTATCCTTCTCTTTTCCTCTTTATTCATATCTTTTTAGAGGAAAGAGAAGCTTCATTCAGATTCATTTTCTTGAGACATCAGACAAGCTGCTATCAGCACGGGGATGCCAAGATGGTCCTTTAATAAAGAATTGTGGGTTAAGAATTTCAACCAAAGGATTAATGTATTAAAGTGAATAATAGCATCTTGGCAGTAGCAAAGATGATGATCAGAGTTGGTGAAAGAAAGATTATTGATCATCTGGCTCTATCAGCCACAAACAGGGAGGAGGAAAACAAAAGAGAGGAAAAGGAGATTAAAGAAACAAAATATAGTTTAGTGATGCCAACTAATTCTGTTGTTAATTATAAATCTTTGTCAAGAAGCCATGGACTGTACAGTAACATTCTACTCCTCTGGTGGTCAGATTTCCGGCAATATTTACCACTCAGAATATATCTGAGGTCTTGAATTATATCTCTCAAAAGACTGACCATGAGGGAAAAACTTTCTTTGCTATAGATACTCAACTATGTCCTGGAAATGTTAGTGAACTAATTTTGTGTGTAATTTAAGAATGTTTATCTAATATACCTAAGTCTGGATTTTAAGCTACTTTAAGTTTTTCTCTGAGCTACAGAAGGAAGTGGAAATAGGGAGGAGGTAAGATGCCTGGGACAGGAGAAAGGAGAAAACGAACGGACAATTCAGCAGGTTGTCTAATAAATATATATGAACAACAACAATTTGACAGGCACTAAATTTTCTAAGAGAAATTGTTAAATTGTCTCAAATACTTTGAGGTATGAAAGTTAGGTTTTTGCTATGAAACACAGAGAAGAATTAATGGCAAAGGGATGTTGGATTTGAGTCTAGTAGGAAATCTAGGATTTGAAAAGGTAGGAATTTGGTGGTGGACATTCAGGTAGGCTTGAAGTAACGGGAAGCAGGCAGTAATGAACGAAATATTTGGTATTTGGATGAGGCATGAAGTAATCTATGAAAGTCCTAGAAAATGTGATAAAAGCAGCAAATACAGAACAAGCTGCATTATCTTGATGGCCAAGCTGAGGAGGGTGGACCTTGCTGAAGGCCACTGGAGCTCATGGTCGTGCATCACCTGGGGAGGGAGGTGGCCACAGTAGTTACCCAGACACCTGGGTTGTTTGGCCCTGTCAGTGGTGGTATCATTAACAAAATGGGAAACATAGAGGCCAACAGGCTAAAAGAGCAGGCACGGTACATCTTTGGAGTGGCAAATTAAGTGTTTGAGCTTCTCAGTATTCAGCAGATGACTAGCCTGTGGAGAATATGGGACAGGCGAGGGTGCAGAGATATTTAGTCTACAAAGTAAGCAGAAAGGCAATAGTAAAATTTGAAAAGTGGATAGGGTTATTAACAGAGAGAATATAAAAAGATGAACAAATTAGCAGTAAGGACAGGTGATTGGAATTAATTTTAATGAGAAAACTATATTGAAAGAACCTGAGAAATCACAACGTAAAGATATAACCACAAGAAAGGAGGAATATCGTGGTTAACAGCATTAAAAAAAAAATGCAATGCACAAGGGCAAGGGGAAAAAGAACACACACTGCAAAGTGACTGTATATGCAGACCTGACTGTACATATGGCTGCATAATTTCCCCAGGCATTCTATTAGGGATGTAGCCCTATCCTAATTTTACAAAGGTAAAAATTAATATTCAGTGAGGTTAGATAATGTGTTTATGAAGGACTTTAGAGCAAGTAAGTAGCAGAGCTGCAGTTTGTGCTCAGGTCAGCGAACTCCAAAGCCCATGCTTTTGCACTGTTAAGCAGAGTCAACAGGTTGAAGATCTAAGAGAGGAGAAAGGGTTGTTTATTGGCTAACCTTTAGTGCAGCTCTGAGGAAGAGGCTGTATGCTAAAGTAAAAGCGATAAGTGGGTGATGGATTCAATTTATTTTGTGCATTATTTATTGGGCACCTGATGCACATGAAGAACTGTTCAAGTTGCTGAAGATACAAATACCAACAAGACCTAGTCCTTATTCTCCAGGAGGTAGCTGTGTGGGAGGGAGAACCACGCATCCCGATTACTGCCTATAGCGTCGTGTCTGCTTTGAGTAGGCAATTTTCTCTTTTAAGAAACAGGATGAAAATTTAATAAAATAGCAAAATAAAGTGTGCTTTCTTTTTAACATAATGAATGTTTAAGCTGTTTCTAAATTGGAAATTTTAGTGATAATGAGGCCACTGAACAGGTTGAACCAAGAGCAGATAAAAAAAAAAAAAAAGACTAAGACATAGATGCCATGAGGGTGGAATGCTTGGATGTAGTAATCTTGAAAAAATAAGTGGAAAGAACCTGAAATTACCCATCGATATATTTATCAAATACCCATTACTGCCTTATTTAAACTCTATGGGAAAAATGGACCTGAGAGTACTAATAGTTTTGCATATGATTTGTGTTATTTATTAAGCAAACAATCCTGCCACCTTTGGACACTCTTGGTTCTCCACTTGCAGAAGACATAAGCTCTGAACAGTCAAGACCAGCGCAGAGAAATTTTTATTCATGCGGTTGTACCCAGCAGGTGAATATTAAAACCCACATTCAGAGCAGGTAGAATAGTTTGATAACTATGGGCATTCAACTTTCAAATCCTGGCTAATTTTTACACAGAAGGCAAAGCACTAGATACATAAACTGTATGCAGAAGTCATTTTGTGCAGTCATTCGTATTCTAATATTAAAGTATTTTTAAATTCTGTACTCTGATTAGAGATTGTGAAAGCTCTGTCTAAAAACAGTGCTTGTTCTTCCCATCAAAGACTAATAATAGGAAAAGCAAACTGTGTGATCTTGTGCTAGAACAACTTTGGTTGAGTGATATTGTTGTCATCTCAGTATTTAAAGTCCATTGAACATAATCAAAAAGTCTTCTGTTCATAATGTTTCCTGTAAATCTTTCTCCTTTCCGAGCTGTGCTGTGCTTTCTTCATTCACGTATATAGTTACTGCTTTTCTTGTAGGGTTCAAGAAAGGGTACGCTTGTAGGTTTCCACCCTGTCTCTATTTTGTTTCTATTTTTGATCCTTATCACTTATTAACATTTCTACCTCTGAAAATAAGACTCAGTAATGTACTTTGTTAGAGCAGTAAATGTTAATAGGTGCTTAAAATGGAAACTTGTATTAGCAAAAGGGATACAAAAAGATTAATATGTGTTTGCTGATTTCTGAGATATCACATGTTAAAGAACTCATTTCTCCTGACTGGTGTTTTTCAAAATAATTTCAATTCTAGTGGCAATACAAAAACAGTTCATTTTTTAACCATGTAATAATCGTCATGCGGCCTGCAATGCCAATAATCACAGGTTTGTCAATTTACTAGAAATGATAATGACTCTATTTAGAGCAATGTTCGGCAGAGTAAGCTCTCAACTTGATGAGCCTAGTTTAGTTGTTCAACTGGCTTGAACACTGCTGGGACTCTAAAGATACACACATGGAATTAAGAGGAAATACAACCGTAAATCAGATGTCAAGAGAGAAGTCTGCTACTTTATAGGAAGTACAACATTACCTCTGTCAACTCACTATTTCATGAAGAATATTACGTTTGGTCATTAGTGTCATTGTCTTTTTACCATCAGCAGCATTTTAGCAGTATC
This sequence comes from Chinchilla lanigera, assembly GCF_000276665.1. NCBI lineage: Eukaryota > Metazoa > Chordata > Mammalia > Rodentia > Chinchillidae > Chinchilla > Chinchilla lanigera. The sequence goes on from NW_004955440.1 coordinate 11,121,885, forward strand.
AACCAATGCTGCATGGATTTGCTTCTGGACATGTGGAAAAAGAAGATCAAGAGGCTACCACTGATTTTTAAGAGCAACTGTAATCTAACAGTGAAATCCAAAAATAGCTAGGACATTATGTTTTATTTTTTGAAACTATGTGCTTTGTAACCTTTGCTATTTCAGTCTTTGATAGGGTTAGACCCCCCTCACCCAGACATAAATGACCCATAGCCCACAAGTTAGAGCCCGTATTTTGAAACTCACATAATGATTTTGGCCTTCTTCACTGAACCATTCAACTGCAGTCCACTCATAATTTTATTAAAGTATTTTGATACTATAATTAAATTCCACAGCATGCTGTAATAACTTGTAAATTTATACAATATAAGATTGTTTTCTTCATTACATTTTCTTGCTTCTAAACTGGGGATTCACCTCATTCTTTTTAGTTTCAAATTATTTCCTTTTTAGTTCTCTCTTTTATTATTTCCTGTTTCCCCATATTTTGTTCTTTAATGCAACTTAATTTTATAACACTATGATAATTCCACCCTTCCCTTCTCACTAGCTGCTGGATTCTCAGTGTGTAGATTCAAAAGAATTCTCATAAAAAAGTCTTATGTCTACTCTTGTGTTGGTTGCTAGCACTGATTTTCCTTACTCTTATTGTTTATAAATGTCTGTTGCTGGGTGAAGACAAATCATCCTAAAGTATTTCTTTTCCAAAGTGATTAGGACACTAGAAAGGAGTTCAAGATCATAATCAAGATGCTCTAACCACTGGCTGTAGCGGGTGGACCTGTCAGATGGAAGGCCATGGGCATGACCACGTCATTACAATAGTAGTTTAATTTGTTAAGAAGCTCAAGGACCAACAAGTGAGAATGTCATTCTCTATCAAGATTGCCAGCTGTTCTTAAGTGTTTGGAGACCAGGATGAAGACCACAAGAATCAGTGGCAGATTGTCAAAGCAATGATGCAGACGCCTACCATTACCATTATGAGCCACAAGAGGTACCATTGTGTTTCCTGTGATGATAAAATCTTAGTTGAGCTCATTGAAAACTTGGGTATAATTAGTTTGGGAAAATTTCTAGAATTCTAAACTTTCTTAAAGGAGCATTATCTAAATATATTTTAAGTGAAATAGTGTCTATATTTGTGAGGGGAAGCTGGGATAGAGAATCACCTGCACAGTTCTCTTATGGGATCGTACATTCTCAATTAGACTTGTGGGTTACATATGGAATGGGTAAAGGGCCATGCTGTGAGAAATGAATTTATAAGGCAGACACTTTTTCTCCAAAAGTGTTTGCTATGGATCTAAATGTAGATGTGTGCTTTGCTACTAGCAAAATATAGCAAGGCAGAAATATCTGTCATAATTCCTGTATTTAAATTCACCTCCACTGAAAGCAGTTTTAAAGATTATGGCAATAATTTGAAACTTGAATTATATGCAAATCTAAATTTGGAATAGTTATGCTAATTCTGGCAGGGATGTTATCACTTTTATTCATCTTCATTTTAGTGAATTAGTGCGCTTTTATTAAATAACAACACTCTTACTTTCAAAATGATAGATAGAATCCTGGCTTAAGGATGATGGCTATTAAAATACCCCATGCCTAAACTCAGAATTATACATATTTTTCCTTCTTTTACGTTCCTATAATTGTCCTTTTAGACTCAGTGGTAAGTGATCTTGAGAAGAAAGTGATATATAAGGCAGTATTTGAAGTATAGAATTTGGAATTGGACCTAAATGGATTCAAATAAGGAGACTCAAGGAAATAAGTAGCCGTTTTCTCATGAAAAATGTAAATCACATTATCTAAGACGTAGGGTTATGGTGTGGATTACAGGTGATGATGCCGGGGCTGGGGATTTAGCTCAGCAGCACAGGGCCTGCCTGGCAAGCGCAAGGTCGTGAGTTCAATTCCTGGTACCACAGAAAAACAAAAACAAAAACAAAACAGGTGATGATGCCTACTAATGTCTTACCACATTACATCACATTTAGTAAGGATTCAAAAAATAGTAACTATTACAGTTAGACTTGAATCATGATGGTTTCTCATGACACATACGAATTTCTATTTTTTTAAACATGCATTTAGCATTTAGGGAAGTCAAGGTTATCTGTGATACCTATATTTGAAGTAAATGATGATTGAATTTGCCATGAAAATAGTAAGACTAAGTATTAGTAAAACATAAGACAGTAAAATAGTAAAATAGACATAGCAAACCTAAAACAGCTATCATTTTATGATATTAATTATTATTCACATTTTGTTTTTCATAAGGTATATTTCACCTATATATTTTAGTAGGCTATGTGTTATCTGCACTTACTGAGTTTTGGTCCTCTGTGCTTAGTTTGGGAAACATTTTGTACGGAGAAGAAAAATAGTAGTGAATATAAGAGGAGAGTTGAGCACTTTTACTCAGTGCTCACAGGAGTGTCTTGTATATAATGGTTTAGCAGCTGATATCAGTTCCTCAGTAGACAAGTTCAGAAGAGGACAATTGTTTGGTAAAGCTTGGTAAAAATGGCTCGAACTGGAATACAAGGCTCTTGAATTCTGTTCCTATGGTATAAGGCTTCTCTTTACACTTCTTATTCACTTAGGACATGTCTATTTAAATGTGACTAACATAAAAATTTCTCATATTGAATGTTATTTTCAGCAGGAAAATGGTACACAAGCTTGTCATATCTGAGGCACTTTTGATAATGTTATTAGAAATAAATGTTAGACTATAAATTCATATTAAAATGAGCTTTAAAGATTAGCAGTGCATAGTTTTTTCCTTTTAATATCTGTTTAATGTAGAAATATAAAAAACATTACTTACACAAATTTTCAAAAGCTGATTGGCTTATAGACACGTTTCCCAGATATATGAAGTAAAAGTCACTTGGTGTTGAGGGTATTTTCTCAGACATCGTGCTCAAAGGCTAAGTATTTGGTATTGAAAATGTACAATATCTGTGGCAGTCCTCATGATAGTGGCCTGTAATGTTTACACAGTTATGTAATCCTGTCCCTTTTTAATTTGGGCAGAACCTATGGTTTACTTATTTTTTTATTTTGAAAGAAAAAAATCAAACAAAATTTCAAAACAAGATAATAGGAGGGTAGCAATGATCAATGCATTGCGTATTATCTTTAAATTAGTTACTCAAAGAACAAGATATCAGCATTTATTTGTCTAAACAATATTAGCACAAACCTTTCTTTTCAGTGAATGAAGAGAAATTAGTAGTATAACTATGTTAACTATCATTTATATATATATATATATATATACATATATTTTGTTTCTTTTTCCTTTTCCCTACCTTCTTTTCTCCATTCCCCCATCCCAGTTTCTCTTGCCTTTTGAAGTTTCTTTAAAAATATCTATTGTACATTTTGGATCTTATATTTCAGCTTCTCATACTAGGGAGACAATATGATGTTTACCGATGTGTGTCTGGTTTACCACAATTATGAATGTAGTCTCGAGTGGCATTCTTTTACTTATAAAAGCCTCCAGTTTATCCTCCTTTATTGCTAAGTAGTACTCCATTGTATAAAAAGACCCCATTTTTAAATCTCTTCCTCGGTTGATGGGCCCTTGGGATGTTTCCAAGATCTAGCTATTGCAAATTGTGTGGCTATTAACATGGATGCACATACATCACTATGGTATGATGTTTTTAATTCTTCTGGGAAGATGCCCAGAAAGGGAATATCTGGGTCAAATGGGACCTATAATCCTAGTTTTTTGAGCAATCTCCACACTGATTTCCACAGTGGTTATTCCAGTCTACATGCCCACCAGCAGTGAAGAAATGTTCCCTTTTTCCCAAAGCCTCTCCAGCATTTGTTATTAGTTGATTTCTTGATGATAGTCATTCTTCCCAGGGTGAGATGGAATCTCAGTGTTATTTTAATGTGCATCTCTCAAATGACCAGTGATGTTGAACACTTTTTAAATATATTTGTTTGCTGTTTGTGTTTCTTTATCTGAGAAGTGTGTATTCATCTCAGATGCCCATCTTTGGATTAGGTCTGTAAATTTGGGAGGTCTGATTTTTTTAGTTCTGTACATGTTCTCGATAGTAATCCTTTGCCTGAGGAACAGCTGGAAAACATTTTTCCCATGCTGTGTGTTGTCTCTTCACTCTGTTGGTGGTTTGTCTTGCTGTGCAAAAGTTTTTAGTAAGATGAGTTCCCAGATGTTGATTCTTTGTGATAGTCCCTGTGTGATCAGTTTATTTATTATTCATAAACTCTTCACCTACACCAATGTCTTCAAGAGTTTTACCTATTTTAACTTCCAGAAGATTTAATGTTTCTGTCTTAATATTTAGATCTTTGATCCATTTTGAGTTGAGTTTAGTGAATGCTCAAAGATATGGGTCCGATTTTAATCTTTGGCACGTGCAAAGCCATTTTTTCCAGCACTATTTATTAAAGAGGCTATCTTTTTTCCAGTGCATGCTTGGCACTTTTGTCAAAGATAAGGTGGCTGAGTATGTCTGGAGTTGTTTCTGCATCTTCTAATTTGTTCAGTTGATCTTTGGGTCTGTTTTTTGCCAATACCATGCTGTTTTTATCACAGTAGCTTTATAGTATAATTTTTAAGTCAGGGATTGTGATGCCCCCTGCCTTGTTTTTTTGCCCAGAACTTCCTTTGCTATTCTAGGTCTCTTCTGATTCCAAGTGAATTTTAGGATTGTCTAATTCTGTGAGATATGCTATTGGGATTTTGATTGGAATTGCATTAAATGTGCATAACAGTTTTGGAAAAATGGCCATTTTAATTATATTGGTTCTTCCTACCCAAGAGAAAGGGATCTATTTCTATTTTTGGATATCTGGTTCAATAGCCTCTTTCAGAGTACTGTAGATTTCAATGTAGTAGTCTTCTACATCCTTTGTTAGATTGATTCCCAGGTATTTAATTTATTGGATGCTATCATGAAAGGTGTTTCCCTAATTTCTCACTTTGTGAGTTTGTTATTCATGTTCAGGAATGCTATAGATTTGTGACTGTTGATTTTGTATTCAGCTATGATACTAAATTTGCTTATTAAATCTATGAATCTTTTGGTGGAGCTTTAGGGGTCTTCTATTTAGAGTATCATGTCATCTGCAAATAATGATAATTTAACATTTTTCTTTCCTACCATTATTCCTTTTATCTCTTTTTCTTTTCTACTTGCTCTGACTAAAGTTCCCAGGATTATGTTGAAGAAGAGTGGAGACAGTTGACATCCTTGTCTTATTCCTGATGTTAGAGAGAAAGTTATCAGTTTTTGCCCATTCAGTATGTTGTTGGCTGTTGGTTTATCATAGATGGCTTTTATCAGATTGAAGTAAAGATCATCTATTCCAATTTTTTGTACAGTTTTTATCATGAATGGATGATGGACTTTGTGTAAAGCTTTTTCTGTATGTACTGAGATGATCATATGATTGTCTTCCTTGGCTCCATTAATATAGTGTATTACATTTATTGATTTACATATGTTGAACCATCCCTCCATTCCTGGGATGAGTCCTTCTTGGTCATGGTATACAATCTTCTTGATTTGCTGCATTCTGTTTGCCAGTATCTTATTGAGCATTTTTGCATCTCTGTTCATTAGGGAGACTGGCCTGTAGTTCTTTTCCTTAATTGAGTTCTTCTCCAGTTTTGGTATCAGGGTGATGCTTTTTTCCAGAAATGAATTTGGGAGTATTGCTTCTCTTTCAATTTCATTAAAGAGTTTGAAAAGTAAT
>NW_004955440.1:11128915-11151415 GCF_000276665.1 Chinchilla lanigera
ATGAACATTGATGGTTATAACTGTTGTGTATTGACTTATCCTTGTCATGTTATTTTTCTATTCTTGGCTTGACCTTTTTTCCCCTCCCTCTGTCTAATTGTTTGCCTTACCTAGAGGATTCCTTCTGTTGGGGTTCATGGAGTTGTTGTCCTTGTTATCTCTTTGTAGCATGTCCTTCAAAACATTGCGGAGTGCTGGTTTTGTGGTCATAAATTTCCTCAGATATTCTTTGTCATGGAAGTATCTTATTTCTCCATTAATTTTGAAAGACAGTTTTGCAGGGTACATCAATCTCGGTTGAAGGTTATTTTCTTTTAGAGTTTGAAATACTTCACTCCAAGCTCTCCTTGACTTGACAGATTTTGCTGATATGTCTGCTGTGATTCTCATGGGCTTTCCTTGATAGGTGATGTGTTTATTTTCTCTAGCAGATTCTATTTTTGTGTTGAATTTCTGGAATCTTGGCTGTGATATGCCTGGGTGTAGATTTTTTTTGCTCATGGCTAATTGTAATTCTATATGCCTCAATTAACTGTCTGGAAAATTCTCTTACTCTACCAGGGAAGTTTTCTGCCATGACTTCTGTGAACAGCTTTTTAAAAATATCATTTGTGCTATCTCCTGCTTTTTCTTTGACTCCAATCAATCTTAAGTTATTCTTCTTTGCCACATCTAGCAGCTACTGGATTGATTTCTCATAGGCCATTGCTATTTTTAAGAAATCTTCTTTCTGTGATTGCTCACCACAAGCCTAGCTTCTAAATCTCAGATCCTGTCCTCACATTGGCTTAGTGGGCTGTGGATACTTTTGATGGAATTTTTTTCTCCTGAGTATCTGCTTGTTTCTGCCTATGGATTCCATTTCTTGCCTATGCTTGGCATTGATGGCTTCCACAATTTTCTGGAGCTCCTCTATTTTTTTTTTTGTAACTATTCTAGAGTCACTAAGCATAGTTTTCATTGTGGACAGCATCTCTGCAGTTACCTGAGAATTTATTTCTGATATGATTTTTTTCTAGAACCTCATTCAATTGCTTTGTTGTTACCAATTCAGAGAGGTCAGGTGGGTGGCTTTTGGACTACCCCACCTCGTTGTGCCCTGGGTTTGCCTGTGATGAGCTGCATGTCTGCGGTTGCATCTTGTTTAACTGTCTTCTCATTTTCTTTTCTTTTTAAAGTTTAATTCCTGGAGCGATGCTTATAAATTGCATGTGGTGTGTTGCTTTATTGGTAGTATTTAGAACCCTTAGGAAATCATTACTTCTCCAAGTTATCTTCCAGATGTAGCTTGTTTTTACATTTTGAGTCTGTTGCAAGATCCTTCCTCTTCATTTTGTTGGGGATCAGAAGTTGCTGCCTCTTTGGCCCAGCCCCTGGTTCTTTGTCACATTAACACCCTTATTTTCTGTGACCCTTAGTCAATCACAGTCTTCAAATACCAGGTAGAACAGCTCCTTGAACAATTATGTCACTTTTGGCTAAAGTAGTACCATCAGCAATAATAATAGCATCAATAACAGCCTAGAAAATGACAAACTGAAATAACCATTAATTTATCACCTTTCACTGTATGAACTAGATTTCTAGTTATATAACAAAGTCTAAAACAAACTAGAAAATTATATGCAATATCCAAGTCCTTAGTATGTCAACTTTGCCCTCAGGGATTTGAATTTAAAATGGGCTAGAGAAGTAATAGAGAAGTGGAGAGAGAGGAAGAGATTAGAAGTAAGGCTGGAGGACAAAGGGGGATCATACTAACTTTGGGAAACTGGTTCATAAGATTGGAGGGAAGAGAGAAGGAAGAGATAAAAAGAATTGAAGAGAAGAAAAACTAAAAAGAGGCTAGAAACCATGTTTATGCTTATATAAAAATAAGATCAATGAAGGAGGAAAAAACTAAGCAAAAAAAATAAATAAATAAATAAAAAAAACAAAACCACCACCACCACAAGAAAAACAAAGAGAGAAAAAGAAAAAGAAAGTCCACTTCCAGGTTTGTCTTTGCTGTCACTGGTAGACAATGTGTAGAGATACTGTGGTCTGCTTAGTGCCTAATTAAACACAGATTTCTTATTACTTAAGAAATTGCTGAAAACACTAGGTCTATACTTAAGATCGACACACATTTCTGAGATCTAACTGTGAGTTAGTCAAAAATTTTGGCTTCAGTTATTTAATTTACTTTCACATTGACCATAACATTAAAAAGATTAAGTGGAAAAAGTAGAAAATATAGGTCAGTGCACCTGGATATTTACATGGTGAACACAGAACTATTATAATATGCTGAGTGGATTTATGTAAAATCAGACTATTAAAATTGTATAGATGATTTAAATTAAATTAATAACCTTAAAATGTATTTTTGGTCTAATATTGGCAGCATCAATTATTTTGCCCATTATAATGATCTACAAGTTTATCATTATGACCATGTAATATAAAATTTCTTAGATGGTAGAAAGTGAAGAAAAGTTTCAGTTTTGTTGAATTTATGACAATAACTTTTGAGTGTTTATATATTTTATCTAAAAGATGTGCATTATTTCATATTTGCTGTGTTATTTAGAATATGTTTTCAGTGCCAATGCAGATTTCATACAGCACATATGGAAAGGTAATATGTCTTTCTATTTCAGGACAAAGAAATCCACATGAAATCTCATCAATCATATAAGAAGCTGTTATAAGCACTTCCACAGTGATTTAGGTATTATTAAAAATACTAAGGTTTTATGTGTGTGTGTGTGTGTGTGTGTGTGTGAGTGTGTGTGTGTGTGCAGTTCTGCAGATTGAACCCAGGGCCTTGCACATGCTTAGAAAGCCCCCACAACTGATTTACATCCTCAACCCCTAAGTGTTATTTTGAAGCCCTCTCAAACAGAACTTCCCTCTTTCAGGGAAGGACAGTGTCATCACCACTTCAAATATGAATTCTTTAATATAATTGTCACAATTATCTAACAAGGTAGTCATTATGCCCACTGTAGAGAAAAAAGTAAATTGAAATAACAAAAGGTTAAACAAACTGGGCAAGATCACAGGCTTTGTAAGTGGTATGTTCAGGAACTATCCTAGATAGTCCTATGCCAAAGTCTTTTCTTAAACAATGTAGTGTGTATTAGGTGTGAAGATATAACTCCAATTGTGTTTTAAAAATCCCCCTGTTTCACTGGTTATCTTTCATCTCACTTCTAATGGGTGTGTTAGATAAATTCTTATTGTGCATTTGGACTTACTGGATTAGCCATTTGATTTTTTACCTTTGAGTACTACTCTAGACTTGTTGCCCTTAGAAAACTAACAGACATGGCTGTACTTATGGGATATCTTGGTTTTGTTGATGGGTGAGGAACACTGATCATTTTCCTGTGTACTTGGAGAGTGAGTATGATAACATAAAGACACAGAGATTAGCACAAGATACAATACGTCCAAATCTCGTATTCAGAGCTGGCTAAATCAGCCTTTTTGCTCAGATGATAGTACTCATATTTAGGGACATATAACAACATAATTAGGAAATCTATTTCCTTTCTATATATTTGCTTCAAGAAATAGCATAATTTCATTTTTGTCAATGTTGAAAAATATATCTTCACCATTGTTTAACATATGACATCAATTTATACTCGATGCATAATCTATGTTGTGGTATGTTTGAACCAAATAATTTTTAGAGTTTCTTGGAATATTAGAAATATTTTCTGTTTAAAGAAAATTCAAGTATGGCCTCTCATTTTTTATCCCGTTACATGCTTGGTAGGGTCACCTGACTATCTGTGGGCAGTGGCTGAGAGCAGTAGAAATGTGGGTCTTTTCCAGGCAAAAAGCACTTTTAAGCAGATGAATGTCCCTTCAGCTCTTTGTTTCTCAAATGTAGTAACTTAACTTACACGTTGAATGTTTTATTAATGACACATAAGTAGACTGAATCACTGTGACATCAGTTGGAAGCTACCCGACTCAGAGCACTTTCCATGAGATGTTATTGTGCCTTGACGAACTAGGCTGTAATTTTTGGGAAGTGTCTCTGTTATTGCATCATAGCCTCACCTCACATGAATAGCGTCTCTAGTCTTTGGCAGAGTCTATTTTCTTATATGGTAAGCAAAATGGTAACTAGAAAATACTGTGGGCAGAGTTCCAACTCATTACCTAAACAATCTCAGCAGACATCTAGTTGGAAAAGTCTTTACTATCAATAACTAGTTCTATAGTTCCATATTTAGAAAAAGATTTTTCTAACACTTTTAAAGCAAATTTTTGATTTGCTATAAACTTCTTTTGTAGAATTAGAAATCTATCTAGACCAGCTGTGCTTGACATAAAACTTCATATGAACAACAGAACAACAAAAGCCAATTAAACATGTCCTAACAAGTTAAATCAGTGATCTGTTCAGCATTGACCAATGACCTGTTGAACCTGAAAAATAAATATTTTGAAGCAGGTGCAAATTGGAAGTAGAACTGTTTCTCCTAGAATGCCTCTACCTTTATACATTTCACTAACTTCGGAACTGAAACATTTGTACTTAGTAGTGGGAAAACACAGATGTAAATTTAAGTCTGCTTCATGTTCTATATGATTTGATCACCACAATGGAAGAACATTTAAAACATATTTTGGATTATGTTAGGTTGATGAAGTTTTTGTTTTAATGGGAAGGTAAGAAATGGTATTTTCATATTTTTCTTTAATCATGCATTACCAAGCCTTGTGATTTGGTTAGCATAGGTATAATGAGTGCACAGGATAATGGCAGGAGAGAAGTACACAGCGAGAGTGCTTAGCTGGAAATCAGGGGTTGTGTCGTTCACTCCTGGCTACATGCATTCATTACCTGAATGCCTCTGAGCTGGTCACAGAATTTACTTTGCTGTCCTGTAGAATGAAAATCCAAAAAGTTCATAGTTAAGTGTCAAGTGTTGGTATAAGGAGCAGACAAGCTAAAGCAGGCAAAAATGACTTAATGACATGCAAATGTAATATTTATGTTTATTTAAATTTGGAATTGTGTAAGTAAACAATCGCTTGTATTCAGCAAAGCTACTTCCTTTGGCCTTCTGTCTTGTAACTTGCGATAGTGAACTGTTCCCCAGTGTCCTCTTGGAGACATAATCTGACCTTCCACCCCACATTCAAATCCTGGCTGAATGTCTTACCTGAGCTTGAGAGCACCCTCTGCACAACCTCCTTGTGGTGATCTCCACATCACAGGGCAGGGTACGCCTTAGTCTGTCTTCTCGCTAGATAGTGAGCTCCCTGACAGCAGAAGCAATACAATTTTTATTTTTGTAGCTCTGGTTTCCAGCATAGTACTTGGCCCATTGTAGATGCTCCTAAATGCTTACCCAGCTGATCATAAAGCTTGGAGACACTACGATGACTACTATATTTTAAAACAAGTATTTCCATTTAAAAAAATACTGTTCCACTTGGCTGTTTGACAATTTATAATAAATATGACTTTGCAATTTTTAATTGGAAACCTTTTAATTTCCTAATTAGCTTCATACAATTTATGTTACATCTAGTAGAGGGCAATTTTTTGCTTCTAGTAGTACTAGGAGTATTTTTTGTAAAACATGAGAATTCTTTGCAACTTTTTCCTTTTAAAGTTCTACTGAGCAGTTTATGGAATGGCAACCTGCCAAATGGTGATCCATTTTCTCAAAAACATCGTTTGAGACCATGCCAACCAAGCACACTAAGCTTATCTACTGCATCATAGTACAGTCACATAATTCGTGCAAAATTATGTTTGACATTAAATTATAAACCCTTAGCATAATAATAAAAAAATAAATAACCCTAAGAGCAAATTAAAAATATGTTTTCACTGGAACAGGTTATTAGCGCACTGGAAACTTGATCTGTAGTAGTCAATCCATGGGCATGCTTCCATTTCTGGAGGGGCTTGAAATTTCTCTCCGCGAAGAGAAAAAATGTCCCTAATTCATGAAAGGAAAATTAGCTAATAAAATAATTTTTTCCTCCTGAACTGCTGTTGATGAAAACATGTCCATTGCAATCATAGAAATGAGTGACTTTTCAAATAAAGTTGTTTGTGCTGCCATAAACAGAAGGATAGTAAAATCCTAGCTGTTCTCTGCCAAAGCAAGTAGCCAGCTACGTCCAGATCTTTTTTTATCCTAATGCAATATTCATATAAATGGTCTCTTCTTGGGACTGGTGCGGTCCAAAGAGACCCTATGGAAGAGAATCTGAGTTCCTGCTGAGTTTAGTGCATTTGGAAGCCTCAGTTATTAGTAACAAAACCAAACCAAACAGAACATAACACAATCTTCAAAGAATAAAAAAACATTCTACTTGATTACACCTAGAATTTCAAACTTTGCAACTGTCTTTACATCTCAAGTGGTCTTCTCTGTTGTTGACTGACCTACAAATCATAGATTTCGATTTTGATGGGTTCTAAATGGTCACTTCTAGGTTCTGATTTACAAACGCAGGAATTTATGTTCTAGTTAAAGCTTACTAAGTGTCTGTAGTTCTGGCTGCCCTTAAACTGAGATCAAGTTATTTACTATATGGGTATCTCCCATGATAAACCACAATAACATCCATGCAGAAACAACAAAATGTATCTTCAGCTTCCTTATTTATGAGGTTTAATTTCAATCAGCTTTCATATAGACATAATGTTTGTTCTTGCTTATTTGTATTTAAAATTAGTATTGTTGTTCTCATATTAAAATATATTTTGGCATCTGTATAAATGTTTATGAAAGTTAATTTCTATTTTTTATAAAAGCTTAAAAATTGAATATGTTTTCTTTTATGTAATTAGAAATAAAGCTCGAGAATCAGACAGACTACATCTGTGGGGGAGATACAAGAGTACATTTTACCCAAGATAACATTTCAAAATGATTGCCAGGTAACCTGCAAAATTGTAATGTGTTTGGCTGCCAAATTCATTTTAGTGTTGGGAATTAATTTTCCAATGTGTTTTTGGATGTAAGAGGTGAATTAATTATTGCAAGCACTGTGATATCTTTGGAAGTCTGGAGTGAGACAGTGAGTCCGATGAACATGGAACCAGTGATATAATTGGACTTGGTCCCTTTATCTTTCAAGGGCTTTTTTACATGACAACACAATATACACACTGCTCCAAGGAATACCTCTGGCACTTCTACAATTTTAATTTCTTTCTACACTCTGGCTCATTGTTGATTCTTGGAACCTAAGCAAGATGGTGTGTGTGTGTGTGTGTGTGTGTGTGTGTGTGTATGTGTGAAATAGAGCTTAGTATCTGTCAGCTTTCCTCAAGCAAACCTGAGGTCCCTTATTAGATCAAGGAACATTTGCAAAAGTTTTCCAGAGATAGTGATTGCTTCTCCTAGCTAGGAATGCAAACCTTTGCTGTGAATTTCAGTGGTGATTCCTGACTCAGAAAGGGCCTCAAGTGACACTCACTAGGAGCCCCTGAGATTGATCCTACACAGCGTCATGAAGGACTTACATCTCTAAACTGGTAACAGAGTCAGACCAGAAACAGGAGACAGATAGGGTGGATTAAGTCTTCCCCAGCAGACAGGCTTGGATTGTTGTCAAGTAAGACATGTTTGTCCTTAATATGAGAGAACCTACTTCAGCAGGGAAAATAAGTCCTGGCTTATGCAGAAGGATGAAATGGCAGGAGATTGTAAGGGAGCAGAAACTATCCCTGCTGTCTGCTATTTTTCCTATTTTCTCTCCTCTCAGTTTTCTGAGGATATAATGTATTTGACTTTTTCTTTCATTTCTTTTATTTTGGAACCTAACAAGATCAGTAAGCACATTATATTAAAATATATCTGATAATATTTGTTAAGTGGTTTGCATTCTGTCAGATTTCTTTTTTTCCCTTCTCTTTTTTCATACTAATGAGTGTATAAGAAACTTCAGCTGCTAAGGCAGAGGTCACTTTTTTAAAAGAAAGTAGTAGCTTAAATAGTGCAGATGGTTTCTCTAGGGCAACAGACTTCCTCGGCTGCGAGTCTATTTGGTCAAAGGGTCCTTGGTTAGGAGTTAGCGGTGCTTAGATTTTGGCCTTTGAGTTCCAGATTGAATATCTCTCCTTTGGTCGAATTTTATTACCATGTAATAAAATAAAATCCAAGATACTTAAACTCTTTTTAATGAGGACTACCAAAATATTTTTATTCTGTGGCCCTCACTTTGTCCTCTCCTTATTTTAATGAGTTTTAAAGACAAAAAAAAAGAGGAACATTTCAACCCTATCTATATAACTTTGATGCACTGATAGATGTATTAAAAGTTCAGATAAGCAGTCATTTTATTTATCTTAATATGAAAAGAAATAACCAAAGTTTTCTATCCTATTCTCCTTTTCCTGATTAATTTATCAGATTATGTGCTTGCCCCGGAATTTAGGCAGTTACAATGAGCTTCCAAACAGAAAACAAAACAATTTACACACCATTTCTCTGAGTTGTTCTTTTAATTTTCTTCTAGCCTGACCATTTGTTTATTTTGGCCTTGCATTTGGAACCCAGCTTTTCTTTAAAGAAAATAACAAGGAAACAACAAATTTGCCAACTCTAGTACTTTTTGAAGATTGTTCTCTTAAACTCAGTAATTGACATTTTTAGGTATACGACTAAATTTATAACTAGCACACAAGGTTTGGATCTTTTCTTTGCAGAGACACTATCTAAACTATTTAAATAAGTACACAGAGCTATACATGTTCGTTTAAAGAGGACTGTAAGCAGCAATTACTTTTTTCTCTAAATATCACTTTGACTATTTGACTGCATGGTTATTCTGTCATTGGCTTCTTCTCTACTATAAAAATAAACAACTAGGGCAATACCTTGGCTAAATCAGAGCAAAATTACTTTAACGGAGTGACTGAATTGAAATGGAATTTTTAAAAATGACTCACTCTTGACTTTTTCAATGAGAAGCAATATGGTCTCCTTTCAGGCATTCTGCGTGAAGTTATTTTGAAGTTGCATTAATTTTGTATCAGATAAAGAAAATTACACATATCTCCCCAACCAACACAGCAGAACACACTATGTCTCTTGCTAGCATATGGTACTCATCATTAGCAGTAGCGGCAGCAGCCACCTCTTTGAGTTGACTGGTGTAAAATAGAGCTCCAGCTCGAATCTCTTGTCTGCTCACCATAGCTTTTTCTAGTTAAATTGGTACCACAATCTGTATGGTTTCATCACTCCATTGGCAGTTTAATATAAACATCTGTTTCCCGTCTTTTATATCCTATCTGAGATTTATTCAGTCCCTCTGAGTTATCTGTCCTTTTTTCCTTCCCCATTTATTTCCCTTGACTTTGAAAGGATGTTATATTTCTCAATATTTCTTTAAGCTTTTGTTCAGAGGTGTGTTTCATTGGATGTATTTAATTACCTTCTCTTTTTTTCCTCCTGCTCAAGAACTGCTTGTTTGTAATCTCCTCTACTTTTATGTATTATTAAACTTGTTGCCCTTTCAGTTCAACTTTCTTTAAAAACAAAGTAGCATAATTCCAGGTTTTAATGATGGGGGCATCATGATGCAACTATGGAGAATCTTGCTCAAGTTCGATGATTTGTCCACTTCCCACCTGTATTTTACATTTACCACTGTAAAATGTAAGCATTTGAAGATTCTGGCACCTGGATCATAGTATTCTGTTACTCGTCCATTCATTTGTAATGATGTAAAGCAAGGGTGTTTCTCGTGAGCTAATAATCTATGGGAGAAGCCGAGACCTGAATCAGTGACAGCAGAACGCTTTCATTTGTTAAATGGCAGGAAGTATCCAGTCCAGAGGTCATTATTATTAAGTCAAATAGAAAGGTTTTATTTTCCTATCTTTTTCTTTTTAATTTGGGAGCTGATGATAAAGATTGATGCAGTGCAATTCACTAACTACAGGGAAATTCTGGAATTCTGTAAACAATTGGCAAGCAGAACTTTGTTCGTATTGTCCCATTAAGCTTAATATGAGGTGTTAAACTTAATGAAATGTGGTGAGTGAAGTGTTATTTTCCTATTGGTTAGTGTAACAGTCATTAACAAGTAGGACATGACTAGCACTGAAAATAGAATACGGTATCCATGACAACACAGAGTTCAGCGTTCAGCTTTTCCATTTTCAGCAAATGGGCAGCAATTACTTAATATTTCCCTGATTTATTAATTTCTTTATAAGTGGGAGTAACAAGAAGACTCTTGAACTGGGCATTTATTAACCTAAATTAATGAAAATTTTTAGTTACATTATGTATGTCACCAGTTGGTCATTCATACCTTCCAATAAACATTTGTTGAGATTTTACTTCATGGTAGAGAATATGCATACAAAATGAATGAGACAAAATTCTTGCCTACAAGTTGTTCACTAATTAATGCCATGGTTCTCAAAGTCAAGGTTCCAGACAGGCCACATCTTCATCCTTGGGAAGTTGTGAGAAATGTAGATTTTTCTGAGCCCATCCCAGACATACTCCATCAGCCACACTGGGGTGAGGTCACTGGTCCACACCCTAACATGCCCTGTATGCAATTCTCTAAAGTTAGAGAATCACTAGTTGACAGGAGAAAGTCAACATTTTCCAACTAATTGCTTGCTTCACAATTCAAACAATTAGAAAAATGGGAGGACAGTATACTTTTATTTTAAAAAGTTCTCATTATATGTAGCTTCAGAAGTTCCATAAATGTTTATTCTTTAGGTTTATAGTCAAGATATATAGACTACAGACTAACTACACATAATTAATTATAAATTTAATGAAAATAAGAAATTCCTAATGACAATCATACAAATTTCATAAATCTTGCTACATCTTGTCAGTGAACCTATAGCATCTGGAATATTAAATTACAACCCTCAAAACAGAAGGTACATTTTAAAATGCTTGAAGAAACCATCACTGTTATTTATTTTTAAATTCTACATCCATCTACCACAATGCTATACAGATAAATTTTCAATAATTGTCCAGCATACTCATGGATTTAAAGCTTAAAAAATTTTCACCTTTTCTTGTATTTCTGCTTTAAAAACAAAGGTGAAAAAAGGGTTGAAAGTAGGATAAATTCTCAGATTTCTTCAAATCTCTGTGTTTTGCTATTTTATCTCTTATCTCTATGCTTATTAATAAAAGTTCTCTTTTACAGATATATTCATATACATACTAATTTTACTCTAATTATTCTCTCTGTTGCTTATTCAACATTTGTTCTTTGTATAATTGCATCTCCATTTTCCAGATAACCATGGGCTTAAAACTTTGCACATTCAGAATGACATGTGTGTTCTTTCATGACATCAGTCTACACGTAGAACTGTCTTTTCCTGATAACTCCACAGAATCCTTCACTCTTCACACTCTGAGGAACCCGTCTCTCCTCTGAAGTATCCCAGTGACAATAACCATTTAGCACTTTGTGCCCTTGATTATTTATCCTCTATACACCCTATCCTGTTGATCTTCACAGTATTACTTAAGTAGCTTTGTTCTTTGCTTTAAAATTACAATTTATGACACATTTCATAAACTGTCAAATATTGTATTCCATACAAGGACATCCAGTACATTATGTAGAACCATTGGAAACATGTGACTAATATAACAATGCATTGCAGGAAGGCAGATGGATGAGTCCAATGAGTTAGTATAATATCGAACTCTTTGTGATTCAGGTATTGCCCCTGTGGGTCCAGTTACGCTACTGCCTGTTACAGTTGAAAACTATACTCTAAAATAGTTAATCATTTCAACATGTAGATGATAACACAGACATTGTTGCATAGAGGAAGAGTATAGCACGTTCCTCAGGCAATCAGACCTGGGTTCAAACTCCTTCACCACTACTCACTTGCTATGTGCTCCTAAAGAGGTTCAAGGGTTCCTCTGATTCTATTTTCTCAGTTATGAGAATAATATTCATTTTTGAAAGTTAAATGAAACAATAAGTATTTGGAACAATTTATCATAAAGTCTGACCTAAGCTTGTTCAACATATCTCTATCCTGGCAATCAAACTTCTGCCAAGAGAATAAAAAACAAACAAACATGAAGAAGAAACTCACCCCCCCAAAAACAACAGCCAACCGACTCATGGTTTCAGGAGATTCAGTCCATAGTTGGCTGGCTCCAAGGAAGGAGCATCATGGGGAAAAGGGATGGCAGGGCAAAGATGCTTAGTTCATGGTGGCAGAAAGCAGAGCAGGAGGACAGTGCCTGAGAGGAAGCAGCCAGGGGCCAAATGTCACACCTACTGTCATGGCTCCACAACCTACCCAGACATATCCAGAAGTATCCTTCACTGACCTCCCGGGAATTTCTTAGTCCAGTTAAATCCACAAATCATGCATGGTCACAGGTGTCCTAACACCACCAGAGCGAATTTGTGCAGAGGCAAACTGAGCTTTTGGAACTTCAGAGAAGTCCTTAAAGGAGGACAGGGTTAAGCAAATGGCCAGCGATTATTCACCAAAAACAATGGCTGCACCACCAGGCAGCACAATAAATTGCTCGTATTGCTTTGTTTCTGTTACTAGTGTAAAAGTACTTTGAGGATGGGAAATGCTTGTCTTAGATTAGATGTATTGTACAAGCCCTGGATATGCTAGAAACTGAATCATTCTTTCAGAGTAGCTGAAGGCATAAATGAATAGAAGAAAACTTCCAGATTAAATCATCATTTTAAAATATCTTTTGTTATTGTTTCATCACTTTTTTTTCCAAAATAATCACTAACTCTACTGTTGTGATACAGAATGGCCAACTTTTTTTTTTTATTATTGCCTTTCCAAGGTATCTGTAATGTAGCCTCTTATTGCTATTTTAACTTGGTTGATCGTCACTCACCTTTTGCTCTTTTACTCCAACTACACTACTCTTTGTCCTTTACATCTTTACCCTTACCCACTTCCGTCTTCACACTTTTGGCTACATTTGCATGAATCTTTAGGATGTACATCTGGGTCTTCCACATATTTGGAGGTGTAATCTAAATCCTCTTTTTCCTCCCATTAGCCTATTGGGCATTTATTAGTCCAGTTACATTCATAAATCTTTTATTTTTGGGGGAGTACGTGGGCTGGTGGTGTTCAAGGCTCATTAATGACAGTTCCTTGTTTGCCATCTGCCTGCACTGCATCTCTTCAACTAGACTTTATATTCCCTGGGTGCAGGTTCTCTCTTACACATACTTTGGGATGACACTTCAATGTAAGTGTGCAACTTAGTACTTAGGGTGTGTTCATGTATATTTTGCAAGCTCCGTGCTATTTCTTTATGCATAGACTATGTAGAAATTCATGTACCCAGCCTTTCCAACCCTACCCATGATGTGACAGAGTCAGAGTGGAGCTGCATAAAGTGTCATGAAGAGCAAGAGCATTGACAGGATGGACAAATTCCAAAGAAGGTAGACATTTGCTTACAGTTTCAGCAATGAAAGGGAGTTGCTGAATCCTAAAAAAAAAAAAAAAAAAAAGGACGAATTCATAAAGAGGGCTAATCTAAAAAAGTAATTTAAGAATATCCCCTAGAGAAATCGAACTTGGTTGAATATAATAGTAGCCAGAGAATATAAATTCATTTCAAAAAAGAACACAGTAATGTTCCCATTCTGAAATTTATATGCTTAAAACATTTGTTTTGCTTTATAATGTTTTAATGAGGGAAAGTGAGATGTCGCTAAATGATCATAAAATATATCCAGCTGCTGATCATGGCTGTTGCATTTTATAAATTATTAATAATTAAGAGATATGGCCTTTAAATTTTGAAGAATTAAAAATAACTAGAAAGAAGCTTTGTTTGTTTACTTATTTATTTGATTCAACCTGGGATACTGGGAATTAGAAATGGGGGAAATTTTCACCGGAGTATCTCTTTATAAAAACTGCTACCACATACTACTTAATCAATAATAATAATGTATTAGAAAATATCTTCCTTTATTTTCTTATGTTCAAGAAACAAAACATCAATATGGAATATGATATAGGCACTTTAACTTTTTGCTTTGTGTTTCATTTACTACTGGGACAACTATAAAATAAGGAAATTATACATGTTCAGATAGACATTGATCAATCAATCTATAAAGCTGAACTAAGAGGGTACATGGAAAGACAGGAAAATCATTTGATAATATTCAATGAATTTAACAGATACACTTTTGTTTAAATGATATTTATGTTTAAATTATAGTAAGGTTCTGATGTTCCAGCATAATATAGTTTTTGGGTTAGTTATGTTGGTTTACTCTTTTAAAAAAAATATGATAAACTTAAGCATATTTTCTTTTCTTCCTATATATTAAAGAAAGGGTTAAATAGTCTCTCCCTCCTCCCATTTGGCTAACTTCCTTCGAATTCTTCCAACATTAATACAATGTTGCTGACTATGTTATGTTGTTACTACATTGTGTCAAATCAAGAGAATAATTGGACATTAAGATTCATCTCTGAATACATTAATTAGATGATTTCTTTATTTCTGTCGTAAGTTACTAATGATTTCCTCTCCATAACTAGGGAAACTCTTCAAGAACTCATTATCCTTTTGGGATCCTATAGTGACTTTAAGCTGATTTTTGGTGGATGTGGTTGTTCTGGTAACAGTGGACTCTCTATTAAAGTCCAAAAACTAAAATTTCAAAAGGAGAAGATACTATTTAGATTTAAAATATGTGCCCTTCAGGGGGTTATTTCTTTTCTTATGAAATATGTTTCACAACAGTGGTACCTATGGAGAGACAGGAGGGCCCCATGAATACTAATAAGCTCATCAGGGTGATTGTTGAGAAATCACAATCTCTCTAAATGCTGAGATTCTACAAATATCTCCTCCCTAGGCAGAAGACAGCCATATTCTCTGCAGCTCAGAGTTTATGTGTCGTATTGTACTGAGTGTTCACTGAAAGTAGGTTCCTAGTGTGACTTATCCCTGTATTCTGAGTGCCGTATCTATTGCAGATTATATGAGGTGCTCAATTAATTATGGTTATTACCTAATTAATAAGCTCATTTCACCTCTGTGAGTTGAAGGATGCTAAACTAGAAATTATCTGAAGACTTTTCTTGTTGTAACATTCTATAAAATGAGGCATTCTTTCAGTAGGCATCTTTTTGTAGCTAGTGAAAATGTTCAAAAACTTTTCATCTTAACATCTCATATTGCTATAACTAGACAACATTTCTTACAAATAAATTGTTTCTTTAAAACTATTATATATTAATCAACTACATTGTATTCTTGATTAAATCAATACCTATAAGGATAACTTATCACATCTTAATGCAGGTAACTGGAAAGCAATTGATGAGCTGAAGAGATAACACCATAGATTTCGGAACTGATCACCTGGGAAGACACCCAAAGATAAACTGAGTTTTGCTCTTAGCTCAAGTGGCCTTACATCACTTTTCCTTGACATGGGTGCTGAATTCTACTTGACACATGGATATTATTAAACAATCTTTAGCGCAAGAGGAATTTTTGTAGATTAGATTACAGCACTCAACATAGAGTTATTGGTCTGTAGCATATGTAGTGTTCAAGGCCATTTGACTTGAGCCAGATCTTGATTTTAGAGATTTGTAATATACTGAGAAACACACAAGAATAGGAATGATAACATGAGGACAGAACCACAGAGAAGAAAGAAAAGGAGGTTTCCTCCAGACACTAGCACAAAATGATATAGGCAAATGCTGTTTGAAATGTCCTAGGGCTCAAACTCAGAAGGAAACCACTAATGGATGCTCTTCAAAGTTTATTGTTTTCAAGTGATGGACCCTGAAATTTAGCTATAATAACTTGGAGTTTTTCTTATGCCCTCTTCCCAGTGTTTAATGGGTTTTTCAAAAATGCTAAAAATCAAGTGACTCCAGAAGTTTATAACAAAATGGGTTCTTTTACTGCTTCTACTTACTGACTGCTGACCATATAGAATTGTGTTCTTGAAAGCTGCTCAATATCTTTTCAATTTGTCCATAACCATTCCAGGAAAAGTCAGAATTATGAATTTTTTTCAGTATTTCTCTTGAATTAAAAAGCAGGGGAACTCGTTAGCAAGGAGTTGCAGTTGTTGCATTTTTGATGGTACTAAATTACAAACATATGTGTTATATTGATTAACTAGTAAATAAAGCCATTTTGATACAATATTTCCCCTCATTATTTGCAGTTTCACTTTCCTTGGTTTCAAATACTCATATCCAACTATTGTTTCAAAATATGAAATAAAAATTAACTAGAAATAAACAATGCATAGATGTCAAATAACTTTTATTATCACATTTTGTTATAATTGTTTAATTTTTGTTTCCTATATTACCTTCTTACTGTGTCTAATTTGTGAATTAAACTTGATTGTATATATATTTAAATTTTTTTATTTTAGAGATAAAACACTAACAAAACAACAATGAAGACAAAATCAAAACAACATAAAAACAGCAATAACAATACATGATCTCAAAAAAAAGATAGGAATAAACAGTGGTTGCTACACTACATACTGTTATCTTCATCGAAGTTTCTCAGTCCACCAGATGTAAGAATGAAAGATTGATCAAACAATCAAAGACAGTAACAAGTAATAAAAAATACCATTAGAAATGATGTAGAACTTCACCATACAAGATGGTAGGAATTCACCAATGGTTCTTATCTACATGTTGTTGTTTTCAGATCAGTCATTGTGATTACCAGATACAAGTGTTCAAACTTGGTCAAGAAAAAAGAAAATTTTAAGCATTGACTGTTTCTTTCAATAAACTGCAGACATCAGTATAGGTATATACTACAGTGAGAACTAGTGCATACAAAATCAGGTTGTATCCACAGTTTTGGGGATTCTGAGAGAAAAGATGTGGAATAAATGCCCTGTGGATAAAGATGATCCTACTGTCAATTGACTCTAATCTCTTCCACTATGCTCTTTCACCTGTTCAGTTGGATAAGGAAAATAGCATGCTGTCATAGCCCAAAGTAAATGAACTTCAGTTGTTGGATGAACTTTGGCAAAGCTGTTGACCATGTATTATGTTTTTGGGACTATGTAGAGTCCTGGAAGTAGAACTAAAGATGAAAACAAACTTAGTTCCTGCTCTAGGAAGAGGGTTTAAGACCAGAGAAAGGAAGAATACATTATTCAATTAATTACGTAGTGAACAAATTTATGACACATTTAGACAATAAAAAAAGGCCTTGAGCCATGCAGTGCAATTGAATGGTGTTGGGTGTGTGTTGTTGTACGATCATATTTATGTTTGTGAATTTCATCTGCAGTGTAGCTGGACCAGCCCATAGTGGATGTGAAGAAACCAGCAGTGCTCATTTAGAACTAGGTCGTGACCATAATGGTGAGCAGGGACATGTACGCCATTTAACACTTCAGTGAAAGACTTTGTGGAGTTTAAACTTTAGTATTCATCAAGTTCTGGTAAGGTGTCACATGCTTTTTTATTTGCTACATATATAAGAAAAATGAACATTTTAAAAAGTCTTTTGCTCAAGACTTTCCCTATATGCCATGATATGTCCAAGTATTGCCAACCAGGCCATCACATAAGAGAGTAATGCAAAACATTATTCATTCAAAACATTATTCAGCTGATTCATAGACCCTTAATCACATGACTTCAGTCTATGACTTTGTAGTGCATGACATTTTATTTTTAGAGGTTCTTTAAGAATCTCAGTGAAAACAGTGCATTTGAAAACACTTTTCAAAGTATGATTATAAATATGTAGTGATGTTGATTTTCATTTTTTGTAAGTTCCAATCATAAGTACATCACTTATAAGTTAATGTTTAAACATATTTTTGTTTCTTTTTTTGTTAAAGAGGAAAGGTTTATTTATCTCACAGTTTGTAGAGGTTTCATTTCATAGTTGGCTGGTTCCAAGACAGGGTGGCATGGCAGAGGGGCATCACAGAGGAGAAACAGTTCATGGCAGGCAGAAGGCAGCAAAGCAGCAAGCAGCAAGCTACAAGTGACAAGCTCCTTTCTGTTCCTTATATCTTAGCCATATTGGTAGATAACATCGATCAGTCAAGTTTCAGGGTTTTGCTTTATTTTTCTGAGGCTATGTCTTTGAATTGTGGGCTTTTTAAGTCATCACATTTTAAAAAATGTTTTAGAAAATTCCACACATAAAAGTAGAGAGACCAATAATGATAATTATTTACCTTTTCCTATCATCACCCAAGAATATTTTTAACAATCTAACTTCATCCATTCTTTACCTCTTTATTTTTTATTTTGCCAGACTATTTTAAAATAATTCAGAAAAATATATAATTTTACCTTCTGATACCTGAGCATATATCTCATGTGATAAACATTTTATAAAATAACAATCATTTCCTCTTTACTAACATCACATCTAACAAACTTAATAAGACTTCCTTAATATCACCTAATACTCAATTTTATGGTGAAAACTTCCTACTTGTGTTCACGATGTCTTTAATTATTGCTTTACTTAAATCACGATTCGGTGGTCCACATAGTACATTTAGTTTTTCTCTTCTAAATCTTTTTTTATTCTGTGACCCTTCCTCCCCGTTTCCTCCATTTTCTTCCTGCGTTCTTTCTTACTTCCCCTCCTACCTTTATTTTCATGCAGTCATTTGCTGGAAATATCAGCCACTTGTCCTGAAAAGGTTGCTCTTTCTTTAAGCTAATGGTTGTTGAGTTCATCTGTTGGCTGTGTTTCCTTAAAATGAATCATTAGCTCTAAGTTTCATCACTGACTTAGCTAAAGCTTTTGTGAAAGACTCTAGGACTCTAGGCGTGTTGCTAACAGTTTATTTAGGAGATGACTCCCCACGATGCCTCAGAGAGACAAATAAAAGAGGAGGTCCCCTGTCGGTTGATTACCCAGGTGCCTGCTTTACATAGTGTGGCCCCGTGGGACCTCTAAAACGCTTCCAGAATTTTCCCACTGTCTCTCATTTCTCTCTAGATGATTGCAGAGACTCAGAACTGTTCTCCAGAATGGCAGCTGAGACCAGAGATTGGCAGAGGGGTAATATATGAGGTATCTGCTATAACTCGTTTCAGGGTTTTGCTTTATTTTTCTGAGGCTGGACCATTTCATAGGTGATTCCATGTATGTCTTTTGTATGAGGCATTCAATGACCGATTGATCCACTTTATATGATTCTGAGATTGAACAGCAGTATCATACCTTTAAAATGCCTTTTCCAGTACTGATTTCGTATTCATTGACAATCATACACATACCTGTCTTTTCATTCAGGGCTGTAAAATGTTACTTTGTTTTCTAATTTCACCATTTCTTCTGTATTTACTGGCTGGAATTCTTCTAAAAACTCTTTTACTAATTATTTCATTACCTTAGGATGTAGTTTACATGGGAAATACAGGGTACATTATTTATACTGTCCTCCTACCCTCTTAGTTACTTACCAGGTGGGAGCGTGTAGTAGGAGGCTGCTCACCTCAATAGATAGAAATTTGAAGAGGCTGAGGTCCCAACGTATCCTTCAAAGGCAATGGCCTCCATGGCCACTGGCCCTTCCGCGGACTCCACCTTCCAAGAGCTCTAAAACATCCCCAAAAGGCCATGGGCTGAGGATGAAGCTTGCAACACATGAGCCCTTGGGGGACATTTGATATCCAAACTGTGGCATAGGTGTATTCCTTCTCTCTTGAGGTTTCTTCCCCTTCACAGCAAACATATTCACAGATAGGATGAAGGGAATGAATCAGTTGCTTCTCAGTATCCTTACCTCACTGGCCAAGACTTTCAACTATGGTTGAGAGTAAGACAATTTTAGTAAGAGTTATTTGCATAACATGTAGAAAATTGTCACTGCCTGTCTTAGTTACTTTTCTTGTTGCTGAGAAAATAGCTGACACCCACAAGTTAAAGGGGGGAAATGTCTATTTCAGCTCACAGGCTGTAGAGGTTTCAGTCTATAGTTGCCTGATTCCAAGCCAGGGAAATATAGCAGAGGTGCCTCACAGAAGAGAAGTAGTTCATGGTGTGGCAGGCAGAAGGCAGTAAGGTAACAAGCAGCAAGAAGCAAAGCAGCAAGCAGTAAGCTTCAAGCAGTAAGCAACAGCAACCACCCTGTCTTCTTTATGTTCCATTATACACTGGACCCTTGAGTTACACCAAGCCTCACGTATGAACAACTTGGGTTACAAACAGAGTCTTAGATTTAATTTATGATCAATATCTTGAGTTATGACACAAATGTTGGTTGCTTCTGTGGCTGTAAGCATTTCTTGCAATGCCAGAAACGCACATGTAAGCATCAGTTTGAGTGCAGATGTGCATATTTATGGATATGATTTTGATCACCACTTTATATGATTGCTGTGATTACTGCTATCAAATGGCCCCCAAATACATAGAAAAAAAGCTAAGGAAGGAAGAGAAGGTAAAGAAAACAATCACAATAAAAAAGACGATGGAAATTGTGGGGGAAATATGACAGTGGTGTTTGTGTGACTAATATCATTAATATGTACAGCATGTTGGAATCCACCATCTGAACATTTTTTTTTTTTTTTTGGTGTCTGGAGTCAAATTAGGACCTTGTTCTTTTCAGGCAGGTGCTGTACTATTGAGCTATATCCCTGCCCCCATCTCAACAATACTATGAGAAAAGATTTGCATAAGGAAGCCAGTGTTGATAAAGGTGCTACTCAAATTAGTAAGTCATGATCAACAGTGATAGATGAGAAAGAAAGGCTATTATTAGTGTGGATAAACAAAAGGCAGATGGAAGGTTATAGCCTAGCTGAATCTATAATGTGTGAAAAAGTTAGGGTCATATCTCAGAAGATTAACCCACCCATGAGAAATAATGGTGAAACATTTCATGCCAGAAGTGGTGCTTTCATAATGGTAAAGTGAGAACTGTGGTTCGTAGTATAATGAGGCCTGGTGAAGCTGATGACAAGGCTGCTAAAAATTACATACCCTACTTCCAAATGATGACGTAGAGAAATGGGCTTTGTGCTCATCAAGTTTTCAACTGCGTTAATATTTGCCTTTTGTGGAAGAAAATGCCCAGCAGAACGTACATTACCGACAAAGAGAAGAAAATGCCAGTCCACAAGTCAACTAAGGATAGGCTAGCCTTATTGCTATGTGCCAGTGCAAGTGGTGACCTCAAAATCAAACCTCTCTTGGTTTTTCACATTGAGACACCTGGAATGTTCAGAAAACAGAAAGTTATGAAAAGTAGGCTAGGCATCATGGGGAGAGCTAATGCAAAAGCCTGGGTAACAAGACTACTTCTTCTTGAGTAGATCAGGGAGGCTTTCTGGCTTACTTTTTAGAAATATCTGGAGGACAAGTGTTTACCACCCAAGGCTCTGCTATCATGGACTCAGCTTGTCCACAAGGTTTGGAAGAAGAATTGGCTGTAGAGTACCCATAACTCTCAGTGGAGTTCCTCCTGCAGGTTGTAGCTGACTTTAAGAAGCTATACACCAAGGAACTGTTCCTGACGTGCTTCCAGATGGTCTCGAAGGCAGATTTAACCCATAAAGAGTTCTGGAAGGAACGTTACAACATCTTTTCCTGTGTGGGGTTAATTGAGAAATCCTGGGGCAATGTTTCTTGAAAGACACTGAGATCTGCTTGCAAGAAAATGTAGCGTAAAATTATATAGGAGAGTGACTTTGAAGGCTGGGTAGAGGAGCCTGAGCCTTCAGCTGGCCCTGTGTTGATGACACTGTCACTAGAGCAGAGTCCACAGGCTTGCAGGTGGACAGTGGTGATGTTATGGAGCTGGCGGAGGAACATTCAAAGGAACTGCCTACAGAGGAACTTCAGCAACTTCTCACTAAGCCACAGAGAAGGGCAGCTGAGGAGCTTTCTCAGAAGAGAGGGGAGTATCATCCATCAGTGCAGCAAAGTTCTTCTTCAGAAATAAAGGAAATTTGACAAAATGGACAGAGCTACAAATATTTGTAGAGAAGACCCACCCAGGCCGAGAAAGAAGCCAATTGTTACATTCACTTGCTTAATGACAATGTCTAGTCATATGTGATAAAGAGTAGAAACAGACAACCTTAGCCTAGTTTTGAGTTCTGAAAAGGTTGAGACGTAGTGAGCCAGAAGTAGGTCCTAGTGGACTCTCCCAAGGACAGAAAGGACACCAGAGAACCAGATTTCTGATGTTCTTCTGGAAGGAGCTCTTCTTGTGCTTCATCCTCCCTTTCTGCAAGTCAAAGCTGACAAGATTAATGTGAGTACTGCATGAAATTGTTGTTTCTGGTAAACTAGCCATATTTTATAACTTTTTGGTGAATACACTAGGAAAATTATTGGTGTTTCTGGTAATCTACACATATTATGCAACCCTTTTTTATTATGAAAAGGTTAGATCAACAGTGCTTTGGGAGGCTCGAATGCATTATGGGTATTTTTATTACCTCTTATGGGAAAAGTGTCTTGAGTTACAACCAACTTGAGTTACAACCAACCC
>NW_004955440.1:11156415-11273218 GCF_000276665.1 Chinchilla lanigera
CAAATGCAGAAAAGATAAGTTGTTAGCTTTATTTATTTGATTATAGACCACTACTATATAATGAAAAAAGTACAAGTATGTGTACATGTGCGAAATGTATTGAAAAAAGTGAAGGTATTACTTAGTATTTTGTGTTTTTTATTTGACTCTAACGATCACTTGGATTTCTTATTTCTTGGTGATCTCTAAAGAGCTTAACATTTTGCCTTGTATACAGAAGACTAAATATTTGCTGAATAAAATAATTAACTGATTGATATGACAGGCCAGAAATCTAATGAAAGTTCAACTCTATGTTTCAAGTTAAAAAAAAAAAGGAAGTAAATTTAGAAAGGTTATTTAGAGAGTATTTTACATTGGAATAAAAGCAGGGCACCCAATTAAGAAAGTTAGCATTCTATCTCAAATCAAAATTTTCCTGATTCCTTGGAGATAGACTAGTTAAGGGGAAAGGATGACAGAAATAAGAAAGGAACATGGCGACTTTATATGCTCCAATTTATTGACTGAGCTAGATTTTCAAGTTGGAGAGCAACTTGTACCTATGTGAAAGTTTTGGGGGTATGAGTCAATCCACTGGAGTCTATGAAGTTTTGAAGCCCCTCTAAAGTGTGTAAAGGAAGGAATAGCTCTTACTGGCTTTTGTAAACAAACCGGCAATTGCTTTGGTACATTGAAAATCTGGCTCAGTACAACACAGATTAATACATGAATGGTGGTATGTTGTCTGAACTATATATTTTCTACTATTTTCAGTACGTATCTTGAAGTTACACAGAGTGGTTTACCCTCTATCTTCAATTGCTGTCATCTTGTTCTTAAAGAGGAGGGAGTTAATTATATATTACTGAAAATTATGTTCATATTTTCTGTACATAAAATGTGATCCTTTTTTTTTTTTTTTTTTTTTTTTTTTTTTTTTCTCCGGTACTGGGAACCGAACTCATGACCTTGTGCTTGCCAGGCAGGCGCTTTTGCCGCTGAGCTAAATCCCCAGCCCCTAAAATGTGATCCTTAATGTTTAAAAGGATGGATGTTTTTACTTTAGCACCTGTAGATTATTCTTTACAACCCTTTCTTTCTCTTCTTTCAACAAATGATTTTACTCTTCATCCTGAGATAAATACTATAAATATAAGAGAGTAGTAGAAAGATAAAAGAAATAATAAATATATTCATACATTCTGGATTACTCTTAAGACTCTAAAATTTTTTATCCATGATAATGAAAGAGCTGACTTACTCAAACAAGATCCAAACTTATTCAGTGATTATTCTCTAGGTCTTAGAGTTTGGCAATGAAGATTATGATATTTGCTAACTCATTTGAACAATAGCCAAAGGGGCTTTTTTAACTTGGTGGTTTTGCATATATATATATTTTTGTATATATATATATATATATATATATATATACACACTCACACACACACACACAAGATAGCTACTAATTTCTATTGGTTTATTGAAAGGAATAGTTAATGTTTAATTGTTTGATCAATCTTGCATGCCTGTATCTGGTAATCTGAGTAACTACTTAGAAGATAACAATATGTAATACAACAAATATTATTATTTCCTATCATCTTTGAAATTCTGTATCATTTTTATTGTTTTTGTGTTGTTTTCTGTCTTTGTTTTTGTTCTTTTCTCTTTAAAATAAAAAAAAAAAGATGTGAGAAGGAAACAAATTTAGCTCATAGCTATTTGCCAGATACTGTTTTACTTATTTTTAAATGTTTTTTGCTTTCTTTTGAAAATATTTAAAGCTTATAAGAAGCATTTAAAATAGATATTATGATTTTGGTATATCGCATATCAAAATGGATTTGTAAGGATCAAATGACCCAGTCAAGTTCACCAGTTGTACAGACACCTTTATCTTTTCCTCCACTTCTTGGTACTCACTCCTCAGTGCCTAGCAGGGCCAGCACCACAGTAGTGCTGAGTAAACTTTGCTTTACTTGACATTTCACCCACCTCCAAAGCCTTTCTATGTTATTTAGTGTTGGCTTTATCTGTATGTAGTAAATGTCAGTTACCTACAATGGTTTTGGTGATAGTTATAAGATACTCCTCATCAGAAAATTGGTGAAAACCTTTACTAATAATTGTCTGTATAGCTTACTTGTATCCAAGCCCCATTCCATCTGTTCAAAATATACTCATCTAAGTGTAGGTTGCCCCTCAACATTATAGGATTTATGAATGTGGTCAGCAGAGGAGAAGTTCTTTGTGCAGGCTGAATTGAGCGACATTCTGCATTTCCCTCCAGCGTCTATGTAGGTGTCAGCTCTCCAATTTCCCTCAGAAGATATCAGGATACCCAGCTATGCTTCATATGTTAGGCTCTCTTGTATACACAAAGTTTTATGTTTTCTCCATCAGTCTTTGGATTTCTTCCAAACACCAAATCATATCTGAATAGTTTATTGCTGATTAATGGTGTCTAGTACAGCACCTCGTCTATAGCACTTAATTATAAGCTATTTTCTGGGTGAATGGGAAATGCCACGTTCACCCGCTACTGTTGATGGAAGTTAGTCTCTGAGCGTGCACTGCTACTTTCCCTAAAGTTAACAATTACAAGTTATCCCTCTTCCCCTATGTATTTGTTTACTTGGGCTGCCACAACAGAGTATCTCAGCCTGGGTAGCTTGAAAAATGGAAACTTTATTTTCTAGTAGTTCTAGACATAAGAAGTCTAGGAAACCAAAGGATTAGAAGGTTTGCTTTCCTCTGCTGTCTCCCTCCTTGGCTTGTGCATGATGGCCTTGTCCAGGTGGGCCCATGGCCATGCCCGACTGTTGTGTGTGTTCTCCTATTTTCTTGGTATAAGGACACTAACCGTATTGGATTGGCGTCCACCTGTATGGTCTTGTCTTACTTTAATTACCGCTTTGTGGGTGCTATTTCTTGCCACAGTCAATATTCTGAGGTACGAAATTTGGGGCTTTAACATGAATCATAGGTAGACATAATTCAGGCCATAACATTATAAGATAAGTGGGGAATAGAAAGAAACTGATAATATCCCCTCTTCTATTAATTTTACCTTCTAGAGAGTGGAATGGAAATTCCATCCATGTGTGAAAATGAGACTGGAAAAATCTGTATCTCT
Organism: Chinchilla lanigera; assembly: GCF_000276665.1. Taxonomy (NCBI): domain Eukaryota; kingdom Metazoa; phylum Chordata; class Mammalia; order Rodentia; family Chinchillidae; genus Chinchilla; species Chinchilla lanigera. The sequence goes on from NW_004955440.1 coordinate 11,159,537, forward strand.
CTTTCAAAATTTCAACTTCCATATATGTGCGAAATGAAATCTCCTTCTTAATGTTGGTGTGATCCATAATGCAAATTTCCTCCAATAAGACCTTTATACCTAGTAATACATTGTACCTACACATGCCAATGAAAGTTTTTGTTTACAGTGTAGAATGTCATAGACTTTCCAAATTTTGAATGAGAAAAAAATGTATGTTAGGTCATTAGTTGCTTGAAAGTTATGTTGTACCTCGTTCATAAAGCAGTATCTTTATTTTTATATTAGTTTGGGTGACTCACTGGTTCAATAATATTATGAGTAAGAAGTAAACTTTAATTTGGTTTCTTTAAAGTATTTGCCTTACCTGATTAATATAGGAATTAGTAGCACGAAGCATATTTTTGCCATGTCAAATGTAACAGTACGGAGCAGTGTCTTATATTTGAGAAATAGGAAACAAAGAAACAAATGTTAGAAAGTAGAAATATATTGGAGATTTATATTTTGCAATAATAAACAATTGGTTGGTAAAACTACTGTGTACAACAACCTAGAAGGCAGATGTGTTGGGCATGCCATCTAGGAAAAGCTGTTAGTAAGAGCCAGAATATTCGTGTTCCTCTTTGCTGCATTTAGCAACATGCAAGAATACGATGATCTCAGGAAAGATGATGCTGATTTGTAAGTATAAACTGCTTCCTAGGACTGTAAAGATTACTGCTTCTGCACTCTGAAGAGTAAGCAAATGGCTAAAAAACACTTTGACTGTCCAAATTTTCAAAAGCACTTCTTATTAAAAAAAAAAACAAACACCAAACTGACTCAATCTAACAGCACAGATAAAATTAAGGGGTAAGATGGAATGTTCTACTTTTTGAGTGACAATATGAAGAATTCTGCATACCTCCCTCCCATTTAAACTAGTTAAAATAAAAGTAAGCTCTCTGAAATGGCCCTATAGATACTAAATTATGAAGAGGTGTGGGATCTGAGGTAGGTGAGTCAAGTCTCCCTGACCCTTTCGGCTCAGGAAAACAGCAAGTCCTCTTCAGACTAGCCTAGGCAGAAGGACAGGCTCCCTTTCTCTCTCAGCTCCTAGTTGGCAGGCTATGTTTCCCGGTGGAACAAGATATCAGTATTTTTCATCCTGTCTCCAATATCCATTGTCCAGTCTAAAGTCTGTGCAAGTGTGCCTCTGAGAGTCTTTTTCTGCCAAGCTCCCACTGCTGGAATGGCGCTCCACCTTGGGGATGGCACTGCCAAGACCACTAGCAATTTGGCTGTTTTTACCCGGGTTCCAGGGTCAGAGGGTCTCATGCTGAGAGACAGGCAAGCTGAAGAGGCCTATAGCTGATTTCCACACCTCAATTTACTAAGTATAAAGTGTTTTAAGGGATGTATTTTAGGCATTTTCTCCTCCCAGGACACAATAACCAGCATCAATAACTGATAGGAGGATAGGTTTATTTGCTCTCACAGTCTATAGAGGTCTCAGTCCATAGTTGGCTGGCTCCAATGTAGAAAGCCATGGTAGAATGGCCTGGGAAGAAGATAGCTGCTGCTGACCTCATGGCATTCAGAAAGAAGAGTCAAGAGAGGTGCCTGGAATGGGGATACACCTTTCCAGGTCATGACCAAATTGATCTGCTTCTTCCCATCAGATTTCACCTCCTCCTTCCTACCAACAGGTCAGTAATAATACACCCCATCCTGTCATCCAATCACTTTCCCAAAGCTTCACCTACGATCCCATGAGGCTGTTGACCTGAAGACATAAACCATAACAGAGGCCCACTCACAAATAAACCTGACATTTTCTTTGTCTTCTTCAGCCATTGGTCAGAGATTTTTACAGAGGTGAAATTTGGAGAGGAAAAAGGAAGTAGGCCAGAGAGATATTACTAAATTTCTTCTCAAACAATTGACATTTTTTATAAGAGAGTATGAATGTCTTCAAAGCTAAGGGGACTCTCAACATGAGTGTCAATTGTGTTGAAATAAGACTGATAGATTTATTGACGAATCAAAACAAAAACAAGGATTCCATAACAAAAACAATAAATACATTTGCTCTTTTCTTTTTAATTAATGTAAAGGACATAAAGTTACATAAAGTATCAAGCATTGTGGAGTTTTTAGCATTTGTAGAATGTAATGTGTGTAATAATATCACGAAAGGAGTGAAGAAAGGAAATATGGCTTTATATGAGCAAACTTTCCATCACCGAAGTTGTTAGCACAAATCTAAAGCTGCTTCTTATAAGTTAAGAGGTTTATAGGAAGCCCTTAAACAACCATTAAAGAAATGACTGCAGTATATAGTAGAAAATTAAAGAAATTAAGTTGCTATATAAAAACATTTACTTAGTATAAAAGAAAGCAATAGAGGAGAAATAGAGAAAAAAAATGACATTCAAATAAAAAATTAAAATGGCAGACGTAAATTCAGTTATACTATAGTACATTCAACATTATTAGAAAAACAATACAATAAAAAACAGAACATGAGAGTAGCCAAAATAATGACAGAAGTAGTTACTGTGTACAGAGAACATACTTCACATTTACAGATGCAAAGAGATTGGAAGTAAAGGATGAAAAAAAGCTTACCATGCAAGCAACAACATGAGAAGACTGGAGTTTTCCTAATATCAGAAAAAAATAAATCCACAGCAAATATATTACTGGATATAGTTATATTTTATAATAATAAGTGGGTCAAAGTAAGGAAAATATGAAAATTATACAATTATATAACAATGCATTTAACAGTTGACTAATAAAAGAGATAAAATTTATTTTAAAAAATGAAAGGAGAAACAGAGACTTTCCAAATACAGAATAGACAATAGAACAACCAGCTGAAGTTTAACAAAAAGATAATTACACAACCACGTAGAGCAACTACAAGTATCAGACATCCATAAACTACACCACCCCCAACAGTAGAATACACATTTTATTAAGTGCATGTGCAACATTCTCCATAATATATTGCACATTAAACTCAATAAATCTAAAAGGATAAAAAAGTGTTTGTTCTCCAATCATAATGAAATGCAAATAGAAATCAATAATAGAAAGAAATTGAAAAATATAAACACATATAAATTAGACAACATACTCCTAAATAACCAATGCATGAGAGAAAAAACTGAAAAGAAAACTCAAAAAATAATTTAAAATGAAAGACTGCAAACACAAAATACCAAATCCTATGGAATGCAGCTAAAGCAGTGCTGTATTTGAGGGGGAATTTATTGCATAAATGTATAGATATTTTTAGAAAGTAATTTCTCAAATTAACAATCTCACCTTGAACATTAAGACACTAGGAAAATAAGAGCAATTACGCCTACAGAAAATAGAACGAAGAATAAAATAAAGAGGAAAGGTAAATGAATGAAATAGAGAATATCATAAAATTCAAATTCAGATTCTTAGAAAAGATTAGTAAGTTGAGAATTCTTTGACAAATTGACCAAGTCAAATGAAAAAATTACAGTAATCAAATTCTAGAATCAAAAATGAAGAAGACATTACTATTGGCTTTAAATGACTAAAAGTAATTATTAGTGGGATACTATGAACACTCATATGAATTGCACAATTTGGGAGAAGTGGACAACCTTCAAGAAATCAAGCTACCAGACTGACTCAGGAAGAAATAGAGAAGTTGATGAGATCTATAAAAAGAATATTGAATTAGTAATGAAAAAATACCCACAAAGCAAAGCCCACACTTGCATCACTTTGCTGGTGATTTCTGTTAAATATTTACATAATAATTAAAATAAAAACTTCTCAAAATCTTTCTAAAAAAGAAGAAAAGGGAACATTTCTCAGTGTGTTCTGTGAAGTAGTCACTTTAAAGCCAAAACTAGACAAAGATATCAGAAGACACAAACTATAGACCAATATTTTATGAATATGGTACACAATCATCAGTAAAATACTAACAAACAGAATGATGCAATGTATAAAAGAAATGTACCATGCTGAATGAAAATTGTCCTAAGAATATAATATATCTTGTTAATGAAGTAAAAAGCTAAGAATTCCACATGATTATCTCAATAGACTCAGAAAATCTTTCGACAAATTCAGCATTTTCTCATGGCAAAAATACTCAATATACTTGGAATAGAATGGGATTTTTTAAAGACTAGAACAACAGCATGTATGAAAAATGCACAACTAATGTATTATTTAATGTTGAAAGAAGGGGTCCTTTCCCTCTAAGAATAAGACATGGATATCGACTCTTATTATTTCTGTTCAATACATTCTAACCAAGAAATGGGTAAAGATATTTAAAAAGTATAAAGATTGGAAGAAAAAAAACCTGTATCTATTCACAGATTTGGTTTGTGTATAGAACATGTTTGACAATTCACTAGAAAACTATGAGAACTAATAAATGTATTCAATAAACTTGGACACAAAATCAGTACTCAACAATCAATTTTATTTGTACATGTTTATAATAAATAGGATGACATGTATTGAAATAATATGAAATTAAAAATAATTTCATTCATAATATCATCAAATGAATAAATTGTACAGGAATAACCTTAATAAAGGAAGTACAAACCTATTTTCATAAAGGTGCAAAATGTTTGCAAGGAATAAATGAAAATTAAATAATGGAAAAATATTCACCTTCCTGAATTGGAGGACTCCATATTGGTAAGAGGTCAATATACTGCAATTATATTTCAATAAATGTGATATTAAAAAAGAAATAAATTTTCTTCCTGCACATGATTTTAATGACCCAACATAGCTACTTTCAGTTGGAGAGAAAGATATAAACACTAGGGAGCAAAGTACGATAACAAAAAACAATGAACTAGACAATCGAATGCAAGATGCACACGTCTTAAATCTGTGAAAGAAATTTAGAGGAAGGTTAATAACTCATGGAACAGAGTGGAAATATACAAACTAGAAGTAAAGATTTTGAGGGACATTCATTGTCAATAAAACAATAACTACAGTTATTGACCAGATTCTCATGTTATATCAGTTATAACCTTGGTTATAACTGATTCTCATGTTATATCAGTTATAACCTTGGTTATAACTGATTCTCATGTTATATCAGTTATAACATGGTTATATCAGTTATAACCTTGATTATAAAGCAACTTTTTGGTCCCAGACTTACTTTAGCAGGCAGTGGACAGTAAGGGTTCTGACCTCTGAAAATGAGCACATTTTTCAGTGCTCACTTCAAATATTGCCATCTAGGAAAATGAACAAACAAAAATGTTCCAGAGAGTGAAGTTAGGTCCATATAGTCCAAAACACACAGAAGCTTCTTGGAGAGTTCAACTGGGAACTTGGATCTTGCCAAGTTCTCATGACTTGAGACTTCACGGACTGCCCCTGCAGGGTTTCATCATTGGAACAGGTCTGGGATTACTGTTTGTCTACCATTTTACCCTTTTCATAGTCAGAGTCTATTAAAATGACCTTGTTTCTGTACTACCATTGACGAAGAGGTATACTTTGAGCTGGCTTTCTAAGTTCGCAAGCCACCTCCAGTTGAACAGAGTAGAAACAATGACTAAGTGAATCACACATTTGAGCTAGATGCTATAAGTGGATTGTCTCTTTTCAGGATATTCCTGAATGCATTCTACGGGTGAGGAGAAGGGTGAATGTGACCTAGCGACCAGAGGAGCAAAGAATTCACAGTTTCCTCTGCTTCATGGTCACACAGCTATATTTCTTAGTTTATCTTACATTTAATGTAATTTAACTATTTGACAAGTTCTTTTTTTTTGGTTTTTTTCTCCGGTACCGGGAACCGAACTCACGACCTTGCGCTTTCGAGGCAGGCGCTTTTGCCGCTGAGCTAAATCCCCAACCCTATTTGACAAGTTCTAACCAGTAGAATTTGAGTAGGAGAGGTGGGTACCACATCCATGCCCATTAAAAATCATGGCATATCCATACCCTCCTTCATTCTTTTGTCCCTTATCTGCTGGGTAAGAGGGAGAGAATCTCCAATGGGACCTTGGAAACATTATGTTGGATACTACACAACCTCCACCAGCCTGGGTCTAAGAAAACATGGCGGAGAGCCCCGGTAACAGGTTTACCCTTTCAGCTTATTATTTAAATAACAAAATTCTTGAATTTTCACTATTACACATTTTCAGTCTGCCTGTATTTAAGGATAAATTAGCCTCCCCTATGAAATACAAGTGCCCCCACTGAATTTCTTCCCTGTAGTTGCTGAGTTTAATAAATTGTTATCACTGGGAAGTCTAATTTTTAGTGATTCATGCACATCCTGGTAATGATTTCAGTGACTTCTCAGACTATTTACCTCCTAGTCAAGGTGGTTCTTGGGGCTGGTGATATAGCTCAGCGGCACAAATGCCTGCCTGATAAGTACAAGGTACTGAATTCAATTCCTGATACCACACACACACACAAAAATCAAGGTGGCTCTCTTTTCTTGAGTTTTATATCTTTCTCCTTCCTTGTATTTGATCTTATCTGTAGTTTTAGTCCAGTGTTTTTTGACTGTATGCACTGTGCATCTGTAACATGGTTTTAAATAAAATAGGAAACATGAGAATCTGGTCTCAAGGTATACAGATGACATAAACATTTATCATGGCCACTCCTCTTTCTTATTCCACTGGGTACACTAGGAAATTAATGTCTTAAAAAATTTGCGCTTGTATCATCTTGGTGGTATACATAATATTTTCCCAAACCTTTCAACCTGAGATGTTGAAAAAATTTCTAGAAAGTAGCATATGAAAAAACAGCAGAGTGTTACTCATTTAAATAATTTATTTTTCAATCAGGGACATCAGTTTGGTGATTAATACTCTGCATTCATTTTCTCCTTTAAGAAACGTGAAACAAACAGGCTTGCACGGTGTATATATAATTTATTTAGGTGTTGAAGTCTGAGCCTACATTTGTAAGAGAAAATTTCAAATGAGCTATAATTAATATGTCACATTAGGAGATGCAGTGGGCTGAGGGGGTGGAAGTAAATGGATCTACCTGATGTTCTTGCAGTGTATGTGTGGAAAGGAGAAATTAAAGTTAATGCACAAAGAAAGAGCCAGCTTTGCAAGCTTATATCTTTGAGTTCATGCCAAAGTAAATAGGTATATCTGTGGGTATCTTTGTGGAAAGTGCAGGTGGGGAATAACAGGCGGCAGCATACCTTGGAAGAGAAAAGATGGAGTGTATTAATCTGGAAGGCCAATCTTGTTTTTCTCTGTTCCACTGCCATTTACTAAGTGAAATTTAAAGAATCATCAACAACAAAACTATCTGGGATTTCTTGCTCTTAGTTTCTCTCCTGAATAAAGACAACTGACAGATGTCCTTTTTGATCTCTCTTATGAATAAGAAGTGATATATTGAGGCAGAAGTGCTGTGCCAACCTAAACGGCACTACGTTCTTACATCTGTCTTCTGTGAGACTTTGACTTCATCATCACAGTCACATGAATTTGATGTTTCAATTTAGATAAAAAGGCCCTCTGCATGTTTTTCTACCTTGATTTTTAAGTATTTCCAATAAGATTTGGTAAATTCAGGTCTTTATCAGATGTACAGAAGGAGGAAAGTCTTCTGTTCTATCAGTGTGATAACTGGTCTGCGCCACTCTAAGTAGAAAACGTCACTACTTTTTATTAAACTTCGAGTTGATTTTGGAATCATTACAGAAGGAATAAAAGGGAAAGCTTTCCTTTCTAGACTTGGCTTTTGCTCCAGAGATTTCATCTCTGTCCCAAGCTACTAGTGAATCATTAAGCCAGTAGATCACCCAAAGCAGTAGAGTTTTTTAGAAGTATTATTTCTGCCCTACCTGGCAAATGATTTCTGTCCTATCTGGCTAACTGTAGAAGTGAACTGGCAGCTTTACACACAGTGTTACAGCTTTGAGGTGAAAGAGGTTGGAGCGAAGAATTGGGAAGCTCACTCTGGTGTCCAAATCCTCACAGAGGGCTGTGCCCAGTTCAAGTGCCTTTTTAAAGAGGTACCAAGATGTCCAGTGGGCCTAAGGGCAGAAAAACGACCACGGAAGAAGTTGGCAGTTATTCTTTGAGGGATGCCTGTTGGAACTGAGGGTGTCTAATCTGAAAATGAGATGCTTTATGGCAGTCATGATGGCACAATCATAGGCTACTGTTCCAGAGGAGATAAACAAAAATCAGGAAAAAATTTACAAACAAAACAGAAGCAGAAGAGTTTGGTTCAATATAAATATTTTTTTCTGAAACTGTCAACATTAATTTATCATAGTAAGATCTATACCACTGAAATTATTTCAGTGACTATTTATATTTAATTTATTAAATATGTCAAAAAACATTGAGAAAGAAGCATTTGAACTTCAAGGTACAGAATTACAGAGTGTGTAAGGAGAATGTGGTATTTATACACAATGGAGTACTAGTCTGTCATGAAGAAAAACTTGAAGAATTAGCAGGTAAATGTATGCAATTTGAGAACATGATGTTAAGTGAAAGCTTAATGCATGGTTTCTCTTATCTGAGAAACTCAAAGTATATGTATGCAAATGAGGAGTCAAGTGGTAGATGAATGGGAAGTGGGGAGAGGTTAACATGGTTCCCCAGATTACCTATTCTGTTGTCTCAAGAATATTTTAATATATATGCTAATTTATTTATTTATACTACTAGTATCTCTTAGATCACTGAACATAAAGTACTGTGAGAATATGTTTGCTTCTTCTTTGTGAAAGAGTCATTTTTGTGTATGTATTGTACTCTGAGGAGCCAATTTTTCCTTTTACCAGTGATGACACTCAGGAACTTGTACTTGCCAGGCAGGTGCTGCACGGCTGAGCTCTATCCCTGGCCCCTGAATAACTAATTTGAAGATGAGATATAGTATACTATTGTTACTTTCTTATTGTTTTGTTATGAAATTTTGCTTTATCATTTCATAAAATAAAAAATAAGTTAAAAAAGAGTACAGATTCAAGAATCACAGGAATTGGAATTTCATACTGGTTTCCAATTGTTTACTAGTTGGAATTTTTATATCTAATTTCTTTTCATTTTCTCATAGACAAAATATAAATGACTGCAGTTCTTCCTAAATATGGTTGCTGTAGATATTAAATAAGGTAAGGGATTTAAAGCATTTAGTACAATCCTAAATAGAAAGTGATCAATAAGTAAAGAGTATCTGTTATTATTACTTCATGACTTATAACCTGAAGAATTGTGTATGATATTTGAAAATCATTGTGTGTTAGTTACTTTTTGCATTCTTGAGGCAAAATTCCCAACACTCAAAATTAAAAGGGGAAAGGTTTATTTTGCTGATAGTTTGTAGAGGTTTAAGTTCATTGTTGGCTGGATCCAAGCCAGGGTGGCATGGCAGACAGACACGGCAGAGGAGAAACATTTCATGGGAGGCAGAAGCAAAGCAAGCAATGGATGACCATAGCTCTTTCAAACTCTTTCATCTTATCCAGGGTACCTGGGGCAGGTATCATTCACACCCTTAATCCTAGTGGCCTTGATCCTAGCATTGCACCATGGATCAAACCCAGCTTTACACATTCTAAATCCAGACACCTCTGAAAAGGCCCCACCTACGACTGCATGAATCTTTGGGGGAACATCTAGATAGAAGCCATAACTTACCGCAACAGATTTTCCCTATAAAATAATGTCTTAATATAGCTAATAATTGATAATTTAGTAGTTGAAAATGTTGCAAAGTGTGACTATGTATAAATCATTAATATTTGCATGTTATTTACAGAATTGCTACTAATGTCATGCTGCATTCTGGGTTTGCGTACAAATCCACTCAGCCTTTTATTTAAAAAAGAAAAAGAGAGACAACCACAAAGAAAATGTGCCAGGAATGAGTACCTAAAAAGACTAATCTAGAAGAGTCAAATCACTTTTCTTCTATGTGGGATATTTCTGGAAAAATCAACACTTATTTTACCCAGAATTCCAAGTATTTTCTCTGTGATTAGAGGAAGGTCAATTTTATGACAGTGAATTTTCAGGAATTAATTACATCATCAGTTATTTGTTTACCATTAAACAGTCATTGATAATTTGGGGAAGAGTGTAAATTAGCACGGGCTTTTGTTATGGAGTTGTGAAGGTTTAAAATCCCATATTGTAAAAAACTACAATAAGAAGCTAGAGAAGATAGATCAAAACAAAATTATCCAGAGGAAATTTGTGTTAGTAGCTTTGGGTGTCTAATTAATTTAATGCCATTTAGCTTGCATTCATACAAACAGGTTTAATTTTTATTGGACTCTGTATTTGGTGATATAGGAGTTGTAATTTCCATGAGCTACTTGAAAACTACATTCTGCTCTATTTTTCTCTCCTTTCATAAATTTTGGTGTTACAAAATAGTTAGTCATAAAAAGGCATTTATATTTAGATATAATTTTCTTCCTTTACTTATTTTCTTTAAAAATGCAGTTTTAAAAGTAATAAAGCCTTTCCTTCTTAAATCTTCAATCTTTTTTATCCTAAGGGAAGATTAATTTGTAAATATGCTAATGGATTTGTATAATATTAAACTTTCCCGAGAAAAATTACATTACTTCATATGAATGAACACATCTATCTTATTCAATTTATAAACTAATGGTTGAGAACCCCAAAACTGTTTCCTACTATGTGTCTTATAACTAAAATGACTGCAGGCACAGCCACAAACTTGGCATTTCACAGCAAATTTATTGGATGAATTTTTTTTTTCAGTTCCTTTATTGAGTTTTCCTCATTTAGCTGTATTTGGATTGCAGCTAATAAAATGCAATTCCTCTTACCAAAAGGTGAAAAAGTAAACATGCTGCTCAAAATAGAAGCAATTTATACACAGGAAGTAGACTAAAAAGGACAAATGCTTATAGTTTAGAAGTGGTATCAGTGATAGAGATGCTGGGACGAAGATGCTCCCGCAGTACCTTCCATTTTTTTTTTTTTCCTCTGGTACCCGGAACCGAACTCACGACCTTGCACTTGCCAGGCAGGCGCTTTGCCGCTGAGCTGAATCCCCAGCCCCTAGTACCTTTCATTGAAACAGCAGGCTAGCCTTTTAGGTTAGGGGATGAGCTAAGGACTTGGTGATTCAGTAAAGGAGCTGTTATAGATTTGCTCTGATAATACAGATAAGGAACATGACCCCTTCTCAATTTTAGCTGCTTCTTTATTTCTTATTTTTCCTAGTTAGATCTTTTCCTTGCATAAATTACTTTCAGAGTAAGCTCAAAACGCCTAGTGCCCTACCAGTATCCTGAGATGATTTTCAGAGTGGTGGCTGGGTGTTGCCCTCAAGGGATACTCTGAAATCTAAGGTGGAATTTGCATTGCTTGGGTAGCTCCCTCTGAAGCAGTCCGGATACTGGCTGGACTCCTAAGGAAGGCAGACAGGAGGAGAAAGGACTCAAAAAACCCCTACCATTACTAGACCCATAAACAAACCTACACACGAACACCTTGGAATTCTAATACTTTTCCTAATAATCAGATAGTCTGTTTCATGAAGGTTTTCTACCAATAACTTGAAGGAATTCTTATTCAAGGGAAGATTACCAGCACAGGCAATCACAGTTGTTATCTTATTTCCAAATATTTCATAGAAGAGGCTTTAGGATGTTCTGCGAAGGGTGAAGAGAAGTGCGGCTTGCTCACCAGTCTCCACAAAAGTAACAGAGCAGCTTTGGAAAATCACTTCTAATAATTAAGTAATCTTAAAAATGGCCTTCTTTTTCATTATTTTTGTTGATCTTCATGGTAACTTAAGAGAGGTGATTTAATTTTTTTTTTTTTTTGCAAAAGTTAAGTGGGACCAACTGACTGTCTCAATGCATGAAATAATATGTATTAAATTTAGTAGATTGTTTCTGATAAGAATCCAGTTTAAACTGGCTTAAGCTGGGTAGTGGCTGGGAAAGAAAAAAAATGTAGGTTTGTGAATGAATAAAAGGTCCAGAAATATAGGTAGAGTCAGACTTTTATCTATCCTGGTGCTCATATTATGCCAATAGGAATTAGTCACTTTCCATTACTCAGCTCTCTGCTCCTTTATTTGGCTTTATTGTTAGTTTCTGTATGTGTCTACCAGAGAGAGTCAGGTCCTGCATGGAATTTCTCTTTTCTCTTGGTCCTAACAAATTCAAGGGCTGTCGTGCATGTCAGATCACGTACCCACCCTTGGAGCTAAAAGTGTCCGTCTTACCCAGCACACACATTCCTATGGAGGGAGAATGACCATCCTTAAGGGAGAATAGGATAACGGCTGCAATCGCAGGAAGAATGTGTGCTTTCCAGGCAGAAAGAACACATTCCCACTGCCTTTAGTAATTGATAAGGTGTGCCAGAATAAGTAGGAGAGAGAGCTCAGGTGATGCAATCACCAACAGGGATATTTTGTTACATTTGCTGCAAAGCCTGTCCTTTGTGGAGGCCAAGTCATTTCAGTTCATGTGCGTGGGTGAGTCTTGTCTAGTTGGGTCTATATGTAGTTGGACACAAGAGTATTCTTGGCTTATGAGTGTGAGGGTTTTTAACATTATCTGTAAATTTTATTTCTTCTAACTGGAATGTAAATTCTCCCAAAGTAGGCACTCTTACAGTCTTTTATGATACTTCTCTAAGAACCTAGGACAGGGCTGGACTTCAAGCACAGTCTAAGTATACACTTTCCATGGATTCTTTTCAACTGTTGGTGATGATTTTCACACTGAAGGATTTCTCAGCGATGTTTCTCAAAACCTATCCTTGCTGAGAGCTACATTTGTTTTCCATCTTTCCATATCCCTTCAAGAGTCAGAATGTGTCCTTTTAACATGCCTACAGGTTTCTGTGCTTTCTCTCACACCACCAACGCTCTGTCTGCCAGAAGCTGGGCTGTGCTGCTGTCTTTCTTCCACGCTGATGGGTTGTGCTTCACCGACTTTTGCTTCATGCTGCTTCCCTGATCCGCTTTGCATAACTGCCTGGAAGAAAGTACCTCTGTGGGTAATCCAAAAGAGGGAAATATATTGAGTGTTATTTTGCTTGGGTATTTCATGGGTTAAAGGCATCGAAAATACTATTACAGGGAAGTCCCACATAGAGCAAGCATTTCTCAAATCCTAGCAATGGTGAACTCGTTTTAGAGCAAATATGATACACCGTAATTAGAAAACAACCAAATCTTTAGGATAATTTCTGAAAAGCCTAGGATTTTAGCGGCCTGTAGGAGTTCCTGATTTGGGTTTTGGAAAGGGCCTCGCAGATAATATAGTCCAGGGGTAGAAAATAGATTCATCTTGTGTGCCAAATTTGATCAGTTGGTGGTGGCTGCCTGGAGAGCTGTGTTGAGAAAGAATTTATGGCAAAGTCCAGACGCAGCGGGGAAAAGTGCTGGGGTAGATTTTTTCATGTCTACCACAGTTAAAGAAGGGGAGAGCGTCACCATATGCAGTGTGTATTTGCCGACTCAGTGCAGTCTCCCACTTTACAAAATTAGAAAAATTAGTTCAAGATCACATTCTTAGTAACAGAGCCCAGTCTCCTTAGCTCAGTCTCTCAATATTTCCTCAAAAGTTCCTTCCAAGTAAATTGCTTGAGATGTGTCTGTAAAGTCAGAACACACTCTGATAGGTTATGTAATATCAACAACTATTAGGAAAATAGAACATATAACTAAACCATGCATTCCCTTCTTCATCCAGAAATCACTAAATATTTATTGAGCACACACTACACGCTAGGTAGACGAGGTACTTGGTACCACTGGACAACACGCTCCTCAATTGTTGATCATTTTTATACCAGAATAAAAGAGCTGGATTGTTGCACAGTTTATCTCTACCATGTTATTTTGCTTTCTTTCACTATTAGTTTGGTTTCTTCTTTGATCTACTGTCCATAAAGTCTACTGTCCATAAAGAGAGGAGGGTTACACACACAGGCATTTAACTAACGTCATCCTTTATAAATTTTCTATTTCTTAAACAAGTACTGCTCTTTGGACTCTCATGAAAATGGAAGTATAATCAAATGAATCAGCAGCACATTATGGACCTGGTTTTTAATAACAGGTGTCTAACGTGTGCATGTGACATGCAAAATATGCTGATACAAATGGATGATTGCATGTGCAAAAATATGCAGATTAATGTGCAAACAGATGTTCAAATAATTTCCCATTATTGCATGCCATTACCCTTTTTGAATGCACAACTGCATAGTTTGTATACAGATATGTTTTCATTGTTTGTATTTCATGTGTGCAATTTATACAAATCGTTTCAAGGACTGTTCTCCATCATCTCCCTAATGGGAAGCCTTAACCTTCCAATGTATCATTAGTTCCCGGACAGAGTTATCTGCAGGAAGAGGAAAATACTATGACTTACCATTAAAAAGCTTGATATCATCCAGAAGATAAATGCTAAATTTTATCTGTCTCTCTTTGTTAGAAACATGGTCCTTTCCTACCAATACAGCTTTTGATGTCAGTATAATAAAATGTAAAATCTGTGCAGATTCTTAAACTGTCAAAACAACAGTATGCACAACAAAACTTATCTAGCTTTTGGTAAGTGTTTTATTTATTTTTGTGTTTTATTTTGTTGGTTTTTCTTACTTCTGCACTCCCACGGAATTATCAGCATTCATAGATAACCTCATGAAATATGTCTTTGATTTTAAGGTAAAAGAAACCTTGGTTTATAAAATCTTTCAGGGATTTTTTTCTGGACAGTTTTCGATATCATATCAAGAAATACAACATTAAAAAAGTTAAGGCACCAAGCATTTCAGATGATCTACTTCAAGTTGCTATCTTTTTTCCACATACCACTGTAAAACAAAAATTGCAAAAGCTTAATATTGTTTTGTTATTCTTAATAGCACGTTTTAAATAATACCTTTCTAAAAACAGTATTTTGTCATATCAAAATTTTTCCTCAAGCTGAGTTTTGGGATTATGTGCTTGAAAAATCTTCATATTTTATTTATTAATATGACATCTTCTGCTATCATCATTTTCAAATGATAGAAATGCCCATTTTTCTCCCTTCTAAAATAGAGACACCAATGCCTAAATAGAATTTAAATGCCAAAGACTTGGGAGGGGAGTGCAAAGGAGAAAGAAAAACACAAAGGATACTTAGAGAATCACTTTTGTGTTTTATAAAGAAAATAATATTGCAAACCTATTATTATCCAGCAAGTGAAATAATTATTAAAATGCAAGGTCTCTTTTATTGTAGCAATTAAAAGAGTGTGTGTGTTTGTGGTGGGGGGAATTTGGTCTGATTATTATTACTCTAAATGTAGTTAAACATCTAGGTTATATTGGAAAATAATATTTGAGGTACAGCATCCTATTCGTAATCTGTGGAGAAAAGTGCCATGCACTTCCAGTGCTGCAACCTTGAACACAGCTAATATAAGAGTTAAATGTTTGTTCTCAGAGGTTCCCTCCCCTCCACAGCTACTTACTATTATGAACTCTGAAGCATTAACCCTAAAGGCCCATCCATTCGGATTGCACAGCCCTGCTCTCCTGTGGACACGACCCTGTCTGTCTGTTTCCTCTATTGCACTATTTTGTTTGTACTACTGTAATCATCTTGCTGGCCCAGATCTGTGTGGGTGTGCTGGCAGCTTTACAACAAAGTTACATGGGAACAGAGTTAAGGTTGAATATTTATTAGAAGAAGCCATCTGGCGTCAGGCTGTCTGTACAGGGGGCCTCGTTGCTTTAGTAGGCTCTCTTCTTTCTCTGTAGCTCTTCCTCCCTTTCTCTTTCCTGTTCTCTCTCCTCATTTCACAGTTCTGAAAAAGTTGAATGTGCCTCTCTAACCCATTAATTCTGTCCCTTGCATTTATGTTCTTTAAAAAAATTACTGGATCACAGTCTCTTTTAGAATTTTTTTTTCTTGGGGGCAGCTTGTTGCTTCTTTCCACAATGGGAGTGCCCACAGAGGGTCGCCTTGGAATGGTGGTGATGCCCTCATAGGTGGGCTTGCAATTTCCCCCAAACATCCATCTTGTCTTTCTGCTTTGGCTTTCCTTTTTTACCCCAGTGAACAAATTAATATAAAAGTACCTCTCTTTGGAGCCACACTCATGTCCACAGGAGCAATCAGACACATTCTTGGAGAACACGTGATTGCATTAGGCTTCTGCCACCTTACTCTACCTCAACTGCCTTGGAGAGCTTATGAAAACATTTTTGAGATGGTTACCTTTGTCAATTCATATTTTTGTCTCAGTTTTTTATTTTCCTCTTCTGTGAAGGTTCTTATTTTCTTCTTTGTCATTTTTGCTGCAACTCTCTCTGCCTGTATAGCACCCCCACCACCCACCATGGCTTCAGCTGTGCTCCCTCAGTTTATGCAGATTGTGCTGAGCACTGTGTGTGATTCTCACAAGGCAATCATCATTAGGTGGCTGCATGAGGAAAGTTTTAAATGTGCACAGTATGTAACCTATAAAACCAGGAGGAAGGGTGCTCACGAGCCAGTGATCACAACTGCACCTGAGTATTCATTCAAACGTGGCAAGAAATATTTTTGGAATGCAAGAAGCCCTGTCATTCTCACTTTGGTTCTTGTGGGATGCTAGCCAAATTCTGGGTTAGCCTCAGTTATGTCCCTATAAGTTTTAGTTTTCCCCCATTCACTATGTAATGTGGGAAACCACTCAGAAGAAAGACCGCATGGTGACATTATTGTATGGAAAGGATTTCTGAAAGGTCTGATGAATCTGTAGCAATGCATTTGTCCTGATATTGGAAGGGTGGTGATTTGTATACTCAGCTCCCTAATTATCTAGAATACAAGAGTTATCATGAATCAGATGAGAGAAATCAAAAGATCAGTGCAGCACTGGAAACCTCCAGTGCAGATGGGCTGTTAGAAATCTAAAGGGTTCAATAAGCCCAGTCAAAGTTAGCTTGATAACCACTGTCTCTGCTCCATTGTACAGATGGATATTTTTTCAGGACCCTGAATTTTCATCATTTTCTCAGGTGGGCTATGGACTACGCAGTCACTTTAGTGGAGAGCCCTTATTTCAGGCGGCTCCTAAAGCCTCATCATTTTGAATGAGTTCAGCTCCAAGAGATTCAGTGCTGGAAGAATTGTAATAAGCTATGAAACTCTATCCCTTCTCAAGACTCTTCCAAGCCACTGGGGAGCTCTGGCTTCCACGGGTAATGGTAATCACTCCCCTCACTCAGGGAAGGAAGGTGCCACCTCAGGGGTCACATGACAATACCAGAGAGGTTAAATCAACTTCCAGCTGAGGTTTTACAGATACGTTTGGGATCTTGGAATGGTATTACCATATTATTGTGCTTTTACTCTTGTTTCTTTTGGCTCAGGGGTGAGGGAATGGTCTTATGTAATAGATTTACCCAGGGAAGGTTTCACCTTTTCCAAGCAAGACTGGGTTCCAGTGTCACCGCATTTTGGTTTAAAGAATACGAAATGTCTCAGAGAGAAATGTTGTTGGTATTCTGAGACTTGTATTTATCATTAATTTTTAAAAGGCTTAGTCAGGAAAGGAATCCAACACAGTATCTCAGGGGAGAGGAGCGTGGAATGAGAGGAATAGCTATTAAAATAAGAAAGGTGTTCAGGGAAATGACTGGTCATTTGATGCTTTTTTGTTCCTTCAAAAATCTACCAAATAAAAATGTTACCTGACTCATATACATACCACTGGGATATCTAACTGCCTGTTTTTAAGAACTTAGGCATCTACCTGTGTTTTCTTGCAAAGATTTAATTGGATAAAGAAATAGTTTTAACCCTAATGATCACCCTCATTTCCAAGATTTAATTGTGAAATAATCACTGACAAGGCATAGGAAAAAAACTGACAACTTTGTTTTCATTTTATATGCCTCCTTCTTAAAAAAAAGCAAGTGGTGTAATACCTGATAAAATTGCCTGTATATTGCAAGTTTCTCAGGCTTTTAAAAAGAATATAAAGGGATATGAGTCCTGTTCCTGAGGCTGTAACAATCTTACACAGGATATCAATAAATGGTATTAGTAACAAAAACACATAATTACAATGCTGACCAAAAGATGTTAGTTTGCTACCCATAAATTCAGTGATTCATTCCTCAGTATTGGTACAATGGCTATTCTCAAGACTTTGTGCAGGTATTGTGATGTATTCCAAGGTAGTAGGATGAAACTTTGGCACCAAGCTTCTCATAGTATCACTCAGCAAAAGGCATTTTCCAGAATTATAACAAGGAGAACTGAGTAATTATCTCAAGAGCGATGAAAACAAAGGATAGCAGGGATGCCACACAAGGCTGCACTAGTATGGTGATGATTACTCTGGGTTGCTTGGGAGTTCAAAATTTCAGAAAGGATAACCCAACTACAGAAAGTGTCCATCCTAGAACACGGGCCTTCCGTACAGTAGTGGAGAAAAAGAGAAGGCTACGATTGGCCTGGAGGGTAGTTCAAATGCCAAGGAAAAGTTCATTTGCTTAACTTGAGGGACAATTGGGAGCCATTTAAGGAGGAAGTAATACAATTATAGTGGTGATGTTCTGAAATAAATATGACCACACTGAATATCAGGAGAGAAGGAAGAAATTAGATAATAGTTTTCCTCTATGGAGTCAGACTAAATTACACTAAGGTAAAGATTGTTATGTCAGAGTATGGGGTAATGAGAAAGGAAATGAAAAGATATGCAAAGAAAAGATGTGTAGACCTTGGACAGCTAACTAGCTCAGGAGGAAGACGACAAAGACGCGGATGAAGAGTTTGAATTTGGTGCACTTAAAAATTACAGGAAAAGGAACTAGAAATGGGGAATAACGAAATTGGCGACCGAAATTTTAAGGCTCAGGTAATATTTTCATTTAAGGGTGTTGAGTTTGCGATAACTGTGTAATACCCAGGGGGCAACTTCGAGCTTACAGCTGAAGGAAAGATGAGACATGGCTCATGGGAGAAGCAGCCTGACACTGGGGACTGTGAGTTTTATGCAGATGAATAATAAATGTATATGAGGAAGTAATAATAATGTGAAACATTTTCAAGAGGAGAGTATAGAAAGGAAGAAGAGACGGCTCAGGATAGAATAGTGAGGAAAATCATCTATTCAAAGACTTGGGGGAGAATGCACAGCCAACGAATTAAATACAGATTGGGAAACTATCTAAAGATAACTGAAGGCGAACAACGTGGACACAGCAAGGAAAATATCAAAACGGAGGACGCTGATTCTGGAAGGGATTATTCAGTGACCGAGAAAGAGCTGTGTCTACGAATGTAGCAGAGTGGGAGGGCATTTTGAAAAGGATACATGGATGGTAAAGAAATGAAAAATAGTTGGACTTTTTGTTCAAGAAATTTGATAGTAACAAGTGGGGGAAATATAAACTAACTGAAAGGAATGAGATAAAATTATTCTTAGGCTGTAGAGACCTGAGCTCATTTGTGGGCAGAGGAAAGATAAAAAGTCCAAAAAAGAACAAATAAGGCTAGACCAATATCCCAAAACTGTTGTAATCTAGTGGACATAATGTATCTAAAAGTGTACTCTGACTTAGTATAGTTGATGTTCTTTGGCCTATTATTCTGGTTCTCAACTTGTATATATGATAATGAACTTTATAAGCTCTTATAAGATAAATAAATGAATCTGATGCTAGAAAAATAAAAGGGGGATGGCGGGAGGGGAAAAGAGAATTGAAATGTATTATGCACACGTACCAATTCCCTCCAGTGGGTGTAATTATTACATACTGCAAATATGTACTAATAAAAGTCAAAAAAAAGAAAAAAACAAAAAGAAAAATGGCCTTTGAAACTTTTCACATTTTCAGGAAGGTATTGTCTTTTCCTACTATTCCAATGTAAAAATGAAAAACATTTATTTTCCTAATTAAAGTAATGCATTTCTCATTGAAGGCAACTACAAAAAGTGATTGCAAAGAACGCGTTGTCCTTAGCAGTGGTAGCCTCTCAGTCTGTGAGGTGTGTGTGTACATGTGTTGCACAAGTATCTTCATACTCTATGCAGTGTTCAGTCTTTGTAATTATCTTCAGCTTCTTAATAGTTTTGAAAATTTTGCTTTCACCTAATGAGTGTGCAATAACTTTTGAGAATCCTTAACATTTATTTAATCATTCATACTGTTGGGTTTTTATGTATGCTAATAGTTGCTCTTAAAGCTGGGATAAATACCTTTAACATATATATTTTTGCTTATTTCTTTATGATAATAATTGCCTGTAGAAATTTCCAAAAAGAAAGTAAAAATTTTTAAAATATTTTATACCAAGTTCCAACAGTTCCAAACAGTTCCTTAAGAAGATTAATTGCTCATGAAATACTTTTTGAATGGCTAGTTGAATGAAAATATAAAAAACATGTTCCAAATTACCTTCAAAACAGGAATCTATTAGTTTAGTCACACTATAACAAACATGGAGTTTCATATTATTGTAAGCATTTTATTTTATTTTTTTGGTACCAGGAATTGAACTCAGGACCTTGCACTTGCCAGAGAGGCACCTGTGCCACTGAACTGTATCCCTGGCCCTGCTGTAAGTATTTTCAATTTTCATTGAATGTGTATTTTACAATTCCTTTTTTTTTTTTTCAATATAAGAAATGGAACCACGACAATCCCCAACCCTTTTTAAATTCATATTTTGAGACAGAGTTTGCTAAATCACTAAATTTCCCAGGCCGAGCTCAAATTTAGGATCTTTTTGCCTCAGCCTTCCAGAAGGTAAGGGTTCCAGCCATGCACTACCACGCCTGGCCATGTTTTTTCCCTTTCATAATTACCAACGTTGTACATTACTTTCATCTTTATGTTAAAACTTTATACTCCTTTTGTGACTTGATTGTTCATGTAATTAGATTCTAGTTACTGATTTTGAATGAAGGACTCATATACAAGGACTATATTGAATCTGCATTAAACACTTTCATAGTCTATTTCTTTAAGTTTTAACTGTTTTATCTGATGTGAGACATTTGATACAAGAATTTAAAAAAACTAGTTGGCAGTTGGTTTCACTTATAAATAGATATAATGAGTTTTAAAAACTCCAGGTAATGAGTTAGTCATTAAGTAATGTTTTCCCATTGATGTCTCAGGACACTATTCACTCTCTACTCTCACATGTGAATTATGAACTGCTCCCAGCTGTCTACTGTGTTCTATTTTCTGTCTGCTTTTTTGAAAGATCGGTCTATAATATTTTAACCATTGTTCTTCTATGATACATTAACTATAAAATATAAAAGTTCCCCTTGTCTATATTCTTGAAATTTCTAGATCCTTTCTTACCTACATCCTTTCAGATACATTTAGATTTTTTTTTAAACTACAAAGAAAATCTCACTGGGATTTGTTCTTAATTTTGAACATCCTTGCTATTATGGTATTCAGGGAAGGGACCGATCTTTTGTTTCAAGTTTTATTTTCCTTGGCAAACTTTGATTTTTTTCTTAATTGTCATTTCTTTCATGTCGTTTTCTTTATCTTTTATATCTCTGTGGTGATGAAGTCTTTTCAATCTCTAGGCAATCATTGCACAATATAGAAACACTACATTTTTAAAAATGTATTGACATTTAGGTTTCAACTTTGCTGTTTGATTAATGACAATTTAAATTTGGTTCCTCCAGATTTTCTAGGCATACAGTCATGTGAAAATAGGATAAATATTACGCTTCAATTTCAGAAGTTCTGTTGGTTAGTTCTATTTCATTTTACACTTCTTTATTCAAACTTTCAAGAGGTTTATATTAATAAATACATTTAATGTTTATATAATATGTATATGCAGTATATAAGCATATAATACACATTCATATCACATTATATATAGCATATTCTATATATTATAAATGTTAATAAAATATATTTGTATTACATTAATGTTGATATACCTACATATCATAAATTCATGCATGTATATTTTGTAAATAATGAATGTATACATATGTATATATCTTGTACATTTATATAACTGTACACATATAGGTATGTATATAGATATTTATTTATTTCTCCTTAAAGACTATATTTATATACCTATATTTAAACCATATCTAAATATATATTCCTAAAAAAGTAACACTTTTTTAACCAAAGCGATTAGTATATATTAAATACAATATTTGTTATGTAATCTGCTATTTCTCATTTCATCTACATATTCAAATATTAAGAAGACATTAGACTTTTCACAGCTGAGGAAACTGTGTTTCAGAGAAAGTAAATGATTGCACTTAGGCAGCTAAAAATAACAAACGAGCGAATACAACCCACTTGTTACTTCAAAATTCATGTACTACTTGTCTGCCCAGTAACTGTTCACTGAGCAATAAATAAATGAATAAAGGGTGAATGAAAGCTGTAGAATGCGATACGTTAAATAGCATAAGTAAAATTTAATTTTGAAAAATTTTTAATATTTTAACCCTAACACTGAAAGGATCGAGAGCAGACAGAAAAGTGAAGCAGTGACAGATTTTCACAGATTTTTGTTCAGGGAAATGGGATTTAAGGACACATAGCACATGGTTTTATCCTCCTTAGAAAAGAGAGAGTAAGGGTAATGAAGGGCACTGAAGGGAACTTGAAGACTGCAGATCGTTTGAAAGCTACAATGGGACTATTACTGACAATAGAAAGAGTCATAGATTTCTGTGCAGTTGAGGTTCGGCAGGAAAGGTTTCAGAGTCTGTCCTGTGTACAGGGAACTATGTATGGAAATGCGTTAGGCAAAATTTCAGAGATACCGAAGGAAGGAATAACAAAATACTGAATGCTCTGTGGTATATGTCCCTGCTTCTAGCTACCTTGTATCATCCAAGTTAGAGCACTGAGTATCGTTTTAAGATTTATTTGTGAGAAAGCCGTAGAAGAATTTTGCTAATGTATCCTAAGTAGCATAAAAGAGCCTATATCTCTAAATTTTTAATATATAATTTTACAACAGATCTTTCATAGTTTACTCATTTCAGAAAAAAAAAAAACCCATGGTTTTTAGATGTGGCTGATATTATAACTCAGTTATTGACTAGTTACCTTTCTCAGGATATTATTTAACATAGTACTTATATAGCCTGTCAGTCGTTAATATGTTTGTCAGTTACTGATGTTAGATTACAATTTAGTAAAATGGAAAAGATTTTGAAAGTTACTAGTAGTATAAAACGTTAATAGTATCTATTTATGCTTTTGATAGTGATAATCCAAAATATTTGTTGTTTCAAACATTGTTATAACTGTACATCTAGCTTTTTACTCAATATTTTAATTCTCTCTCTCCCTGTCTTTACCTCTTCTCGTCTCTTTCTCTCTTTTTCTAATAATTTCAGTTTTCCTGTGGGTTTTATATTCTACAAACACAGGAAAAATTCTACAAAGTAATGGCAATCTCAAATTGAGAAAGGTCAAGGTGGGCTGGGAATATAGCTCAGTGGCATAAGTGCCTGCCAGGCAAGCACAAGGTCCTGAGTTCAATCCCTGGTACTAAAGAAAAAAAAAAAAAAAAAAAGAGAAAGGTCAAGGCAACTTCTGTGCTATGCAGCAGACCTGCATAAGCCACTGGTACAGCAGAGGCTGCATTCACAACACGACAGTGGGTGCTTTGAACACAGAGAATGTTCTGGCATTTTTAAGAACAGAGTATACTGTCTGTTTTGAAAACTCTGGCAATCTATGAAAGGAATTATACACTTACTCAATTTTCTTCATGTATTCCTAGGAAAGACGGTTCTCCACCTGTCAACATGACGGCAATTCATTGGTCAACTGGAAACAAACATTAAACCGCAGTTGAGAAATACATCACCCAAGTCTTGTTGGAGTAGGTCAAAGAGTGTCATTCAGAGAGTACAATGAAAGACTCCAATGTATGCGTTGTCATATTGTTTTGTAGTCCTTGAATCAGACCAGAGATTATATTTTGTTTGTTTTGTTGAAATGTTGTACCCATGCTCACTTTTATTATGTGTACACATTGAACAAAGCATACATATCTTAATTACTTTTCCTATTAATTAGCAAGGTTTTTACTGTAGACGTTTCATAAAACATTCACCAGTTTCCCCAAAAAGGCATGCTGAAGATAAGATGCCTGCATTAAAAGGATTTATGTTGATTCCTCAACATTCTGAAACAAAATTTTCCAGCTGTTTAAGTCAGGGAGAATCAGATCTAATTTACGAATTAGTGCATCATTTAAACCAAACCATTTTTGGTGCTTTTTACTTGGTCAAACAAAATATTTTTGTTTTTCTTTATTTTTTTCTCCAAGCACTAATTTCTTCAGGCTGTTTTTAGTTCACTAAAAATGCAAACAACTAGCTTTAACAGACATTTCAGTAAGGAATTAGCAGATACTTTAATGTCTAATAATGAAAAAGCTCAAGTATTTTATAATGATATATATAATTAAGACCATTTGAAAAACTAAATAATACTTATATAATGACACATTTAAAATGTTAAATGGGCTTAAGCATTAAGAATTAGGAACTAATTTGATATTTATATTACTTATTCTGAAGGAGTTACATTTAAATTCATTTTTCACAAAATATTATGGCTGTACTTTAATAAAATATAGATATCTTGCTGTTTTCAATTAAGCTCAGAAATTATGAACTTTTCCTATTTCCTTTGAGGCTATGTTACTGCCACTTGGAAATATTATAAATTATCAATTATTTGGAAGTTATAACTTAAGAAAAAAGTTTTCTTACCAAGTTAGAATTAGTTCAGGCAAAATATATTACTTTTGGTTTTGAATACTATTAATTAAATAATTTAGATGTTAAATTCTAAATTCTATAAAATTTTTATATTAAGATTACATTTATTTTACAGCTATTGTCTCCCAGATCTTTGAAAACATACTTATATTTTAGCTCTATAACTATTTTGTTGATCTGCAATGATAGAAATATATTTTCTTTAATCATTTTCAAAATAATATAGGTTTCTGTAGAGATCAGAAGTTTCCTTTGACCTTGAATTTGAGGATAAATAAGGCAATAACATAAAAGAGAAAATATTGGTGGTTCAAAATATATCCCACAAATTATACTCTGACATGTTTGTGGACTTCAGCATTTGCATATAATGTATACTCTGGTTGGGCTTTGCTGCTTGTTTTTACTTTTGTGTTTTACATTCCACAGAACTTAAAAAATCAGCAGGGACAGTGCTAATTAATTTATAATGTTATTTTGTGTTTCGGAACAAGGTACCTCGGTAATTAAGTGAAATATTTATGATGAATATAAAACCATGCAAATTTATTTGTTTGCCTGAAAGCTAATGTGTTATTTATTTAGACTGATCTTTTGAAGGATTCTTTAAACTGAACCACATTGTGAGGAGGCATGATATTTAAAATAAAGATAAGTACAATACTGTGGGCTGGTGTGTTAACATACATTTTGTTACAGTATAAGTCAAACAAAAGGTAGTCATAAAAACATTGACCGAATTCATAAACATGTTTTCAGTTTCTCTTATGGAAGAAAAAAGCCAAAGTGAGTGGATCTACAATATGTTGTTGAGGGAAAGTTTGCAGCTCATGTGTAGTGTGTACTACTCAATCCAGTCCCTAACCTACAATCATGTTTGTGTATATTCATATATGTGTGAGGGGGTTGTATAAATACAGAAAACTCACAATCCTACGTGCTGCTTTATAATGAATTTTGTAAGCATCTTTCTTTAGACAATAAATACTTAATCTGCATTTATCTCAGTCTATATTAAATGAAAAGGCTGCTTTACTTTTAATGCCAGCAACTACACTACACTTATTCCTCTAGAGGAGTCTAATATGATTTTAGTGTCTGCTGTGGAAATAAAATAAATTCATATTCACAGGTAGAGAATTGAAACATTTAGTTTCCTTGGGGAAAAGTCCACATTATTCTTATCTTTCAAGTAACAATAATTCCAAATGAACACTTATAGGCTTTATGGATTTAGTTAATGCCACTCTCCTGGTCTTTTTCATAATAACGATCATCAAAGTTACAACAGCAATATTACCAAAGCCAACAAACAGAGACACTAAAACGAAACAAAACAAAACACTTTGATGTCAAACTGAAGGAAGAAAAAAGATGCTCCAGCTAATGGCTTGTATGTTTTCAAAGAAAAATCTTCTAAAGCTGCTGTGTGGGAAATGCAGTACTTATACTGAATACATTAATTTTTGGTTATGGGATGGTTATACGGCTATTCATGCCAAGTTAAGTAATACCTGATATTGGAGAATATACGCCCTTCTGTATAAACAAAGCTCTTTTGCATAAAAGACTATACGTGCACAAATTATAATTACAGCTAACATTTACCACCGTATTACGTGTCAGGCACTAGTCCTCAGCACAGTTCTATGGGAGTAAGTAGTTTTGTTTTGCCTTTGAAGAAATCGAGGCAGACTAGTGAAGTTGAATTCCCAAAGTCAAATAACTTATGAATGAAGAACCCAGATTAGAATTAAGTAATAAATTCTAGAGCTTTATTATTTGTCCCTAAACATCATTTTAAAAAATCAATGATATGCATCTCTATCAGACCAAAGTGAAGGAATAAGTATTAATCTAGAACTGCACTATCCAGTATGGGGGCCCTTGCCACATGAAGTTATCTAAGAATAAATTTGAAATAATTAAAATGAAATAAAATATTTTTCTTTAATTATATTAGCTATCTTTTAAGATCTGAATAGTTGGGACTGGTGATATAGCTCAGTGGCACAGCACCTGCCTGGCAAGTGCAAGATCATGAGTTTGATTCCAAGTATCCAAAAAAAAAATCTGAATAATCACATAAGGCTGACGGCTGCTCTTTGGGGTAATATAGTTACAGAACACTTCTATCAGGGCGGAAAGTTCAGCTGGAGAGTTCTAACATAAAGACTTTGAAATCAGCCAGTCACAGATTCATTCTACTAAAGTTATTTCTGAAAGTCAATGTTGGAAATCTGATCCTTTTCAAACTTGATCCTTATCAAGACAGTGCTATTCTCCCACCTAGTCAGTGGTTGGCTTGACCATTTTCTACTGTAATAAGAAGACGTATACTGTAGACAGTTTCCGATATGGCCCCAAAGATTCTTTTTCCTGGCTTCCTATTTCTTTGGTTTCACCTCTCACACTGTACTAATTTTGGTCTGACCACTAGTGTACTACAGAAATGAGGCCTCTAAGCAAGGAGCTAATATAATCTAAGCTCTGCCAAGAATGTGAACTTCCTCTAGCAGGATGCCAGGTTTCTGACCTTTGGGAATGCTGATTTTTTTTCCTACTTTGTATCCTATAGGGACATCACATGGTTGGAGCTTCTGATTATATACAAATACAGTTCTCTTTCTCCTTGTGCAAGTACATGTATATGTGTTCAGAAACTCTGTGTGATTCCTCCTCACACAGATATACACACATGTGCTAGCACATACACACAGAGATAAAGATAAACTCATGCATGAGTAAAGCTGTAATGATTGTAGAAAAAAAAAGCAATTTAAGAACTGGAGAATAACTGAAGTTTGGACTTTGCCTGGCCCATTTGCAGAATAGATTCAAGGAAGAGAGATAAACAGTCAGGTGATCTATTAAAAGATTATGCCAGAGATCCAGTCATACTGAAGACCTGAACTAATGTCAGTGTATGAGAAATACAAAAAGAATTCTAAATTAAAGACCTTGCAAAGGAAAGGTATAATTAGGCATCATCATAAAATTGATTGGTCTGGGGGACGAACAAGACTCTAAAGCACAGTTATAAACCATCAAGTTTTTCCTTAAAGTTGTCGTTACGTAAAACACAAGTCAAAATTCTTTTGGATTTACTGAAATTCTTGCTCCATCCTGAATTTTGATTCTCATCTCTGTGCTGTCTGCTCTGAACATAGAAGGGTATTTTGTATTTTATAACACTCACTGAGCTTTCTCAAACTCTGCTTTTAATTTCTCCCCTTAAAATCCCTTTTCCTTCTTCCTTGTCCAGCAACCTGTCCCCCTGCTTGAAGACACACATCCACTATGACTTGGTGTTCATAGGCACGTACACTGTCTCACTGCTTTCACACTTTATCCCTATCTTCTCCATCTGTGTTGGTTTGCAGTTATTTATTAGAGTTTACTGTCTCTCTCTCTGCAGCTGGACTTTAAGGAGCTCAGAGACGTTAGTGATTAGCATAAAGTAGTCATTCAGCTATTATTCATTTACAGTGAAATACGAATAGAAGATAACTGAGAGCAGAAACCTGCACCTCAAAGATCAAGGTCAAAGATGAATTCTGTTGCTGACCCAGCACTGCCCTCCACTGAAATGCCCCTCTCCTAGGGCTCTGTCCTTAATTTCCCTCTGAGTTGTATGCTGACACACCACACAAGATAACCGAGGGACCACAGGCTTGTCTGAGTTCAAAGCCAGTATTTGTAGCCAGTGAAGTTCACCACCATATCACTAGCTGCCACCACTTGACTTGAATTTGGTTGGAACTGAACTATTCTGAGTCTGCTTACCAACCTATCAGTGGTGCACATGGAGGGGTGAATGCTAAAGATTAAAATGAGGTTATATTGTGGTTCTGTAGCCACTGCTCATCTGTCTTCTACTTCCCTCTTGTGAGATCTTGCATTACAGATGTCATTGCAGTTAGCTTGACAGCAGCCCTTAGTCATAAAAATGATACTGCACGTCTAATGAGTTGTCCCTCTTGGGCTGAGTTTAGAACATTGTATAAGGGGCTGGAGATATAGCTCAGTGGAATAAGTGCCTGCGTGCCAAGTGCAAGGTTGTAAGTTCAATCCCCGGTACCACAAACAACAACAACAACAACAACAACAACAACAAAAACATTGCATAAATCCGCAAAATAAATTTGCTTAAGACTATAGCTTTTTTAAAGGGGAAATCCAGAGAAACTTCTAGAAAATAGTTACAGTTGGTTAATACGGAACAATCAAGGAGTTTATTGAGGGGTGGCCTAATGAACTAAAATACCTCACCTATTCAGTGCCCAAATTTTGGTGGTAGGACAGAGGTCTTTGCTTTTGTCATTTTTTTCTTGTTGTTATTTTTAAGTCAGATATAGCTGAAAGAATTTGGGCATATTGACACAGAGTTCACAGCAGATTCACAGTTAAGCAGTTTCTTAGAACAGGAGCTAGGTACCAAGCTGTTGTCCAAGTACTACTGACAGGGTGGAGGTGGGTGAGCAGAGAATATGTATAAAATAGGATTTCTGCTACGGTTAAACTCACTGCCTGTGAGGGGAGCAGTTCTTCTCCTGTGTCTTAAGTAACAAGTAATCGTGAGGACATGCGTGCAGCTCAAATAAAATCAATATTTATTCTTTAGCTGTAGTCCTTACCATATGGTATAATTTTCAAGTGGAGGGCACAGAGTTGGGTGTGGCTAAACTAATTAGAAACAGGACTTAATTCTTATAAGGACTCTCACCAGAGAAATGACTGTTAGCAAGGAATACCACAGAATATTCCATTCCTTTCTTTTTTTTCTTTTTCTTTTTTAACTAAGATTTTCTTGCCAGCACTCTATGAGTTGGAGTTAGAGGGTAGGTAAACAGGAGACTGTGCATTTAGGAATGGTAGTTTTAGACCTGCAATGCTCCAAAAAGGCTTTTATTTGCTTACTTTATGCTTATGTCCATCAGTTTTCAATTAGTCAACTTGCAAGCCTCTGCCAAGTGAGCCAAAGTTCACCACGTGCTCTAGTAGTGTTCCTAGGCCAGAGTCTGCCCACCGTGAGCAAAGGTGCCGTGCATCTCAGGACCTAGGGCAGCAAAGCGGTGCTGCGAATTATAGGGAGGATGGAAGGCTGCTTTGCATTCAGAGAATCAAGCTTTGCATGTGGGGGAATATGATGCTAGGAAAACAAAACAGAATGAAATGGAAGCAAAATGTTGGCAAAACCAAAATTGCATTGGATTTATACTTATTGGATTTCTGAAGTAAGCTGACAAGAAACATTACCTTCATTGCCTATCACTGAAGGGCTTTTCTATAGAATAAATACTCACAGTGAAGAGCTAATTCAAACGAAGCTTCAGTATGTTAATGTAATAATTAAAGCAGTGAGGCACAAGAGGCAGCCTGTTTCCTAGCAGCTCGGCCTGCCTCAGGTTGGGTATGAGGAATAAGGCTGACGGATAAATTACTTTAACCACCTGAGACTGACAATAATAATTTTAAATGTGATGTGAGGTGAGTATTGTCTTCATTGGAACATATTTTATTATGCAAATAGGGAGAAAAGTGCAATTTTCTATGTATTTTGTGGGCAGTCCTTGGGAACTGAATTATTGGAATCAGCCCGAAAACTTGGAAACTTAAATGCTTCTAATTGGAGTCTACATTTTCCCATGTTCTTGGTGGTCTTTTTCCTTTTCTGGGTGTTTCATCCTCTCATCCTTTTATTTAAATTTCCTCTGGCCAGATTATTTCTGTTCGGAAAACTTGTGTACTCCATTTGGTTTATTAGTTACGTGTGTGTATTTAAAGTGGTTTTGTTAAAGTAGCTAATCAGTCCAGTACCTGGGTAGGTTATTTACCATGTGGTTTCAAACAATACTTGCTGAGCACTGCTGTGCAGTAAGTGACTCAAATTCTGAGTCGGTAGGTCTGAGGATGAGCCTGGGGTTCTGCATTTCTGAAAGCTCCCAGGCGATTACAGTGTAAACAGCAATAAACAGCAGTCTATTAAGTCTTTTAACCAAGAGATGAAGGGAGGGCAAATGGTGGGAAGGGAAGAGAATGAAAGAATCAAGATGTGTTATGTACATGAATCAATTCCTGACAAAGACTGTAATCACGTACTGCGAGCACATACTAAAAAATAAAAATTAAAAAGGAAGGAAAGTAAATAAATAAATATTAGAGAGCCACTCGATGATAAGGGTATAAAGGTTGTAATATAGGAACAGAGGGGAGGTGAAAAGAACAATGCTTTTAAGCAGTTGGCTTTATTTTCTGCTTGTTGATAATTAATCTGATAAGGAAGAAATGACAGAACATGAACCATGAACTTTCTGGGGATTTATAGATAAGCAGATTAGTCTTATTTTGGGTCTGGGTCATATCACTGAGGACAGGAGAATCCCATTTTGATATAAATGTCACAGGAAAATTTTAAGCCACGGGCATATTGTTGCTTTGGGTTTTGTTATCAGTTAAAATTAAGACCAGGTAACTATTGACTAGAAATAGATGGAGTGAAAAGAAATATTCTGCTATCAACTAAATGAGCAGAAGGATTTATGTTCGTAATTGGTGTCTCTAGATACTGATGCTTTTCTTTTGAGCTTTAGTGTTCTATTATCCGTGGGAATGTCTTTGGACCCTAAAGATAATGTGAACGTTGGCTTTATAAATTCAGGGAAATAAAAATAGTGAGAAAAACAGTTTCCCCAACTCTCTGTAAAAGGAAAGAAATGATGTTTTCATTTGTCTGTTTAATTTGTCTTTTTGTTTTCAAGTGAAAAATGTTTGGGTGGGGAAGCACTCATCAATGTCCCGAGCATTCAGCGTGAAGCACAGCGAATTTCCAGGTTCTCATGCTCTGTAACATTCGTTCTGAGCATTTGTTTATCATTACGAACAGGCTGGTCAACATGAAGACCTAAAGAGGAGTGATTCTTTCCTGAGAGGCCTTTAAAATTTAATCGGCTTCTCTTTTCAGGTTGACTCCAACCTCAACTGTACTTCCTTTAGGCAGTAAGAGAAACTGAAGAAGGACAAGCTCTGAGAAACTGAGGAGAGTGTGGTCTTCTGCACTTGCTAACTGCTCCTCAGAAACTTCTCTTGGTGCTGGGATGTGCTCATGTTCTCCTTGCTGTAAGTTGCTCATGCTTTCTCATCCCAGCTAAAGTTTGTACAATAGATGAACACCGTAGGGAAGTGTTGGTCCTACTTCAGTGTATGAGAGTGGTCCTACTTCAGTGTATGAGAGTGGTCCAGTGTATGAGAGTTGGTCCTACTTCAGTGTATGAGAGTGGTCCTCCGAGGAGCTGTGCAGTGCGCGGTCCATGTGCTGTCTCACACAGGACACTGTCCTTATTAGAAGCCTTTGCCCCTCTAGAAGGGAACCTCAAATAAGTTCTCGCAGTTCTTATTAGAAAATTGAAAGAAATGAATGCTCTCTTAGTTCCCATTTTCCTCAGGCCAAATATTTTAACTTAGTAGGCAAAACCAGTCCAAACCATCTATGTAATTTTATCTTCTGGCATCTTACCCAAGTCTAGGGTATCGCTTGTCATACCTGTGCCACACTTAGTAATGACATTGCCTTCTGCCTGGATTCTACTCATAAATCTCTTCCTCTATAAGCTTCCTCTACTGTTCTGGATAAAGCCAATTGCCCACTTTCCCTTTGTATTCCAGACACTATCATCAACCTGTCTGTTGGGCTTTTGGACTGTCTCTCTGTTTCTATCTATCTATCTATCTATCTATCTATCTATCTATCTATCTATCTATCCATCTGTCATCTATCATCTAATACATTTGATTACATTGAACTCTAATCATATTTGTGAATATTTCCCCCCTAATGGATGTATCATTATTTCTTCTTTGTATGGCCCTAGAAGACAGCTTGTCTTGCACATTTTCCTTCCTAAGGTTGACTCTGCTAATGAGGGAAATCAAGATAGGTTCCATTGTTTACCTGAGGCTTCTGCATGTGGCATCTCATCACTTTGCATGTTGGTTGGCCAAGGGCAGCTTCTCAGAGAAAGACAATGAATAGGATCCAGGATGTCTAAGTGAACCATTACTTTAACCTCCTCTCAGCTCTTTCAAAAACCCTTTAATGTCATGTACTTGGTACATGCTAAGTAATCATTATTATTGATTACCTTGACAAAAATAATAATGCTAACATTTACTAGAGATAAGTTCTTAATACCAGGTATTAAGTTTTTCTTGCATGATCTTCTTTAATCCTCATCTGCCCCCAGGGGCAGAACCATGAATAATGAATTTTAAGTTTTAAGGCTATGTATTTACAAGGGCTCTTTTAAAGTTTCTCATTTTAAAAATGTATAATTCTTTTTAATTCTAAATAAATGCTCTCTTTCATACCTAATTTTAAATTAATAGGATTCTATTTTTTCTTTAAAAGTGTTCCCCAAATCACACAAGCCTCAGGCCCCTTAAGCCTCAGTGCTTCTAAGAGAGGTACCATAAAACATTCCAATATCACCCAAAGTGTATCCAGAAAATTTAATCACAAAAATGCAGGGTTACAGTATTGGAAAATTAATGAAAAATGAGATTTCTCAGTAGCCCTGTTCTGTCACAAAAAGCACAAAATGTAAGCTACTGAGAACTATCTTATGAGAAAGTAACAATATACTGACTGGGAGGGCCCTAAATTATCCCAGGCTGTCACTGATGAACCCCTGATCTTGTTTAACCCGCTCTTGTTTAGAACCAGGGTTGGGTGAAGACTGACAACTCTTCACTGGTACGAATGTGATCAAATGTGAGTGTTTGTTTCACTTAGGTTTTATTTAGTACATGTGTTTATTTCATATACAAGAACCAAAGATCAGAAAAGTTAACTAATTTGTCAAAATGACATAGCTAGTAAGTGACATAGCTGGGTTCCCAACTGAAGTCTGTGCCTATTGATTTTAATGTCTAAAACACAAGTGAATTGGGAACATAATTATTCACTTCATTCTGATGCCTCTGGGGGCTCCCTCTATAATCCCCTTACCCCAACTTCCTCCTCATGGCCCCAGGGAAGAATGAGGTCTGTAGAACACCACGATGAAAAAGCTGAGACCTCTCCAGATCTTATTGTGCTGTCATAGCTGTGTTTCAAATTGCCGTTAAAACCTTAGACTTAGTCTTGGCCACATATTGGTACAAACTTATCACATTTCTCTCATAATAACACCAAACTATATGCACTCATCTGGTCTCTGGCCTCCTCCATCCTGAAAGATTTTCTTTCTTTCTCTGGTTTGTGGAAACTTTGTTTCCTCTGTCCCTCTCTGTCTCCCTTTCTTACTTTTGTTTCACTGTGTAAGTGCTTTCTACCAGGAGTTTTATTGACCTAGGCTCTAGGATCCACTCTAGAAACTTTTCTTGTTCAGTTATATGCCTCCAGCATTCTTATAGGTGTCCTTGACAAAGCAATAGCTGATAGGACTCATTTTTGGCAAAGCCACTGAGCCAAACTTTACATGTAGTAGTGTAATAGGATTTCACAAGGAGATCACGCAGTCATCCCCTTTCTGGATGATGTCTCTTTTCTGAACCATAAGTTAAACAATTACCATGAAAGAAAGTATTCTGAATTGATGTTTTATTGAAATATCTGACATATATCAGTATAGATCCATTTCTTTCTAAATAAATTCATAATTGATATGAATTTTGAAACATTTAATATTTTGATAAAAGTCTTTCTCAAATGTGTAATATGTTTTCATCAGTAAGGTACTGTGTTAATCACTTTTTTATATCTGGGACAAAATATCTTATACTTGCAAATTTAAAGGAGAAGTTTATTTTGCTTCATGATTTCCAAGTTCAGTCCATGGTAGTCTGACTCCAGGGTGGAAACTGCAAAGTGGAGGAACGCTACTCAATCCACGATAGCCAGGAAGCAGATAAAGGCAGAGCAGGGACAAAAAAAATACACCTTTCGATGTTATGATTCCAGGGATTCACCTCTAATCACGCCCAGCTCCCAACAGTGCAGTAAACTATGAACTCATCAGTGAACTGATCTACTGATGCGTGTATGATGAGTAGAGCACTTTCAGTGGTCCTACTCAGAACACAGGAGACTTCTGGGGATTTTTATATTTGAACCTGTGATAATTAATTGTGATGTCAATTTGAACGATTTGACACATACATACCAGAACAGTGGCACACACTTCCGGGTGCGCCTGTGGATGATTCATGTGTCAGCTGCAAAGTGAGGTGGAAAGCCTTACTTCAAGTGTAGGTGGCACAAACCAATAGGCTTATAGTCTGGATGGAATAAAAAGAGAACAAAAGGACATTTTCCTTTTGCTTGTTGGAGAGGAACTTTGGCCTTTACCATTGCCTTTGGACATTTCATCTCCAGTTGCTTCCAGCTCCCAGCTCAGAGTCTTCAGCCTTCTAGTAGACCCTTCGGCTTTCCAGTATGGAGTCATACTAGACTCTGCAATATAAATATTTTTATATTAAGTCTGTTTTCCTAATGAACCCTAACTGATACGAAAATCCATAACAGTTACACTGGACACATTCTTTTCAACAATTTCTTAATTACTGAAGATCACCACCAGGAAAATTATTTAACTTATCTGTCTCAGTCTTAGGGATATGCTCACTATAGGGCATCTCAGTGTTAATGCAAATTAAAATATCTGCTATTCACATTTATTGTAGTGATGCTTATACTTAGGGTAGTGCTTGAGGTTCCTATACTAAATGACCATAAAATTCAATGCACCCAGTTGTTTGGTCTCAGTTCTGTCTTTTAGATCCTGGTAAAGTTTGAGGTATTTCTTCTTGCTTTACTGTGTGAGCCCCCTTTTTACACATCTTCCTTTCCCCCTGCAAAAGCAGTTTTCAACAGCAGCATTTCTGACTCCTATGGGATCATATGTGCTATATGGAGATATTTTTACTTATCCCAATTTAGAGGAGAGGAATGCTACTGGCATCTAGTGGGTAGAAGTCAGGGCTGTTGCTTGTTATGGTTTAGATATAAAATAGCCCCAAGCTTCACATGGTTGTAAAGTGACTGGATTATGGTGGCATTGTAGCTGACTTGTTGATAGAAGGTGGGGCTTGGTCAGAAGAGGTGAGTCACGGTGGGGATAGACTGGAAGGTATCATTCCCATCTCACCTCCTCCCTTGACTCTGTTTCTCACTCAGCGAGGGATGGGGAACTTCTCCACCATGTTCTTTTGCCATGCCATCCTGCCTTAGAACCAGCCAACGCTGAACGGTTATCATGAGCCAAAATAAACCTTGGCTTTTTAAACTTTGGCTGGCAACTATTGTATCTGAGGAACAAAAAGCAACTAAGACATTGCTAAATTTCTTACAATGCCCAAGACAGATCTTGCCTACACCGAGAAGTCTGGGTTAAAGGGTTCAGTTTAAAGAACACTTCCTAAAGTTTTGTAAAAGTGAACAGGCTCTGAAGAAGACCAAGGAGTTTTCTGTAATTCTGCATTTTAAAAATGCACTCTGACTGTGACCATTAGTAGGGTCAGGGACCAGTACCATCTCCTTCTTAAGAACGAAATGTCTCATGGGTTGAGTTCCTTTGACCTCCCGCTCAGCGATGTGATCCTATTTGCCTTTCAGTTCATGTCATCCACACCTGTGTGAGTATTCCAATGTCCTTTAAACAGGATGAGTTTGAACATGTTTTCTGTGGATACTTGGTTGTATGAAAAAAGCCTCCTGGTGTGAATACTGTGGGGTATAGTAGGCTTCTGAGAGACTTTCAGATTCCTACTTAAAACCACTGTTATACTGGCAGGAATCTCATTGTTTAATATTAAAGACTTTTTTCTGCTCTGATTTGATAGCATCAAAAAGTTGTTGTTAACTGCACAACTCCTCCCTATTTTTTAAAAACTATGTTCTTGGCGAAGCATGTTTTTGATCAACCAAAGGGTAAACAGCTACTTTAAAGATATTGTTGGAAATGAGTTAATTGGCCATGATCTTGTTCTTCTTCACCCTTCCTCACTGCTTTTCTGATAGTTAGAGATCGCTTGGCTCTGAAGGTAATCAGGACAGCCTGAACTCCACAGACAGCCTGAGTTTTGACCTGTGCATTTAATGGTGCTTGACTTAGGCAGTCATTTCTTTCAGTTATCAAATAAGGACAAATCATATTTTCTGCATGTGTCTAAATGTTAGGAAAGTTTATCTTGCTTTACTTGATGGGACAGAATATTTATTTTATTTAAATAATCTTACATAGAGATGTTAATCATTTTAATAATGATATATAACGGACATCTTACTATATATCTTGATATATAGCAGTGCATGAGCTATGAAAATACTTTTTTGTGGAAGGCGTATTTGGCTAATTTGGCCTAATTCCCATGCATCTTCCCAATTATGTATATTTATTTAGTGCATAAAAAGTGTAACAATTAATATCAAAGTGTAAATGGGTATGAATATTCTACCACTGTTTTATTCAAATGTGATGTGTCAAAATCAATTTGAAAAGAAATGCAGAGTGATAGATGAAAGTGATAGACCTAAGGTATGTACAGTATGGTACAGAATTCTCTCAATCTCCAAGCAGCATTTCAAAAGACAGAATTTGCCATCTTAGTTACTTTTCTCATTGCAGGGTCAAAATACCCATACCCACAAGTTATGGGAGGAAAGGTTTATTTAGCTCACAGTTTGTAGAAGTTTCAGTACATAGTCAGCTGCCTCCAAGGAGGGTGGCATGGAGGACAGGCATCATGGTGGGCAGAGGTAGCAAAGCAAGCAGTGGATAAGACAAATTTCTTTCTGTCCCTTATATTCTATCCAGCCTACAAGGATTAGGGTGGTGTCAAACCAATCAGGAGACTGATGTATTTATCACCCACCTCAATCCTAAAATTCTTAGTCCTAGCATTGCATCATGAATCACATACTCTAGATCCAGCCACCTTGAAGAAGCCCCACCTATGACTGCATGAGGCTTTGGGGGGACACCTAAACACAAGCCATAATGTATACTATGACTTTTAGCTGTAGGAGTCTCATTCTAATTTGGAGCAGATACTGTAAATGGGTGTGATACTACATTCAGAGGGACAAATTGAGCAAAATATGACTTTTGTGTTCATATTCATATAATTTTTCTTATTTGTATGAAAATTAAAATATCACTTTGGAAGTAAAGATGATCCAATAAAGTTTGAAGTAATGTTCACTAGCTTTTCTAGTTTTAAAAATTTAATATTTTACAATCATGCTTTCTAGTTTTTATTTTTCTTTGGAGAGTTGTTATTTACATTTGTTCATGTTAAAGATTATAAAAGACTTTCTCAATGATTTTACATATTCTTTATTATCAGTTGAAAAGCAAAAAATATTCTTTAAGTATATATTACTGGGACATTTGCAATTTTAAAATAAGAAAAATATTTTTCCCTTTTATAAAGTTTTGGAAGCCATAGTCTAATATAATAATTTCATTGTTGAGTAGTCTATGGATTAAATAAAAGTAGGTAAAGAGTAGATTATTTTTCACTGTGGTTTCCCTTTCCTGTTTATCTGTTTCAATTTAGAAATTATAAAGGGTTTACTTGAAAAGAAAACTGTATTATTCATCCCTTGAAAGAATTTCTAAAGGGGAACTTGGAGGAAAAGATTAAAGAAAGTGGAAATAATGTAAGGCCCTTTTAATAATTGTTATAGAAAAAATACACAGATACTGTCTCAAAAAGGTATTTTTCTTAGAAAATTGCAGTTATGATACTTGAAAATTATTGTTATATGAAAAATATATGTATGTAAAATTTTCCTAAACTTGTAGGAAGAAATCTATTTTGAATTATTTTCATTACTGTTCCCTTTAAATGAGTTTTTAAATAACAAATGAAACAAACTTTCCTGGGAACAAAGGTCTAACATAAATAGTTAAACAAAGTTTATATAGTGAATTCTATCCCTTTGTAAAGTATCAAAATACTGTGAGAATATTTTAATGTGAGAATCAAAACCATCGGTATTCATTTAGTTTTTATATTCTCTTCCTCTGCCTGTCTCTTTGATCACATTTTTAAAAATCAATTTTACACAGAAACAAGTTCTTCTAACTCTCCACTAGCCCCTAGAAGGGCATAGCTACGTTTAATATAGCTAGAAAGTAGTGATATGCAATTAAAATATGCTGCCTATGCCTGACTCCCTTGCACTAAGCAAATGGCTTGGAACTTTCTCCTTTTTAATTTTTCCTCTCACAGTTAGGTGTCACAGAATCTTTGTGACAGCTCACGAGCTTGTGTTTTCATTCAGGATTTACCAAAACTTTAAGGTTCAGCCTAAAGAGGACAAATGTAGATGCTCCTGCTCACCAGAGCTGGAGCCTATGCTGTGAAGTGAATACATCGCACATCCAGAGAAATCTGCTCTGAGCTTCTCTGAGACGATGCTGAAATGCGGCGTTACGAATTCCAAAATGAATTAATGAAGAACAACACTGGAGATGAAATGTATATGTGTGTGTATCACAGCTAACATGGCAACTGGAATACAAAGCCTTTTTTCTCACATTTTGCCAGCCATAGCATAAGCTTCCCGCAGAGGATGGGGATTAACAGCCTGTCTCCTTTGGGGTGGGGGAGTACGAGTTGAATAAAATGTAGAATCTGCAAATCGAGCTCTGAAA
Organism: Chinchilla lanigera; assembly: GCF_000276665.1. Taxonomy (NCBI): domain Eukaryota; kingdom Metazoa; phylum Chordata; class Mammalia; order Rodentia; family Chinchillidae; genus Chinchilla; species Chinchilla lanigera. Next base: position 11,198,967 of record NW_004955440.1, read on the forward strand.
TGGTGAAGTTAACATTACATATGTAGTCTATTATGGTAACTGGGAACATGTGTGTCATAAATGTTGGGCAAACTTACTCTAAAAATGAGGAAAAGTAGAGCTAAAACTGCCACCCCCCAAATTCTGTTCAACTCCTATGATCCAAGGACGTACTATTCGGAAGGATTTGATAGAGCACCATTTTCCTGCGCTCCACCACAGCTAACCCTACCCTTTCCCATCCCTTGACATTTTTCTCATTTAATGTTCAGATATATTTTTCATTTTTCAGTTTGAGTGACTAATTTTCCCTATCATACTGGAGTGGCAGTATGGTCTTTCAGACTTTGCTAGGCTTTGCTGAACCCACAGATGTCTTTAAATATCATGAACTTGAAATATTTCCCAAGGCAAAAAAATTAGAAGAAATCTCCTGACACAGGACCTAAAAGAAGAAGGTGTCTGGAAGACAGCAGGATGCTAGGCCCCATGAGACAATCACGAAGCATTTGGAACCTCCATCGCCCACATCCCTGGTTAAAAACTCTGAAACTTTGTGCTCAGGTGTCTCGAGGCATATCTTCAATGAACCATTGGAAAGGGAACTATGATAGAGAAGTAGTAATAAGCACAAACTTATGATCACTCAATCCCAGCATATAAAGAATTACTGGGTTAAAAATAGAAAGCAAATAATAGAAGATTAGAATGTGGAAAGGAATTAGACTGAGCATCAAGAGAAAGGGGCACAAAATGTTAAAAAATGGAGACAACATAACAGATCACATGCGCCCTGGGTACAAATGTGCTGATGTAGTGAAGTGAATTTGAAACTTGTCTAATTTATTGACTCTTTGGGGGTCTCACAATACTTTTTTTTCCCTCTCATTGATTTGGTGACTTTTGTTTGATTATTCTTTCATTGTCTTCAATTTATTATTCAACTGAGCATGTGAACATTGTAATGCAAGGTACTTTTAAAATTTTGTCATTTAACTCCTTATTGGTGCTATTGAAAAGGCCATGCTTGAATCTCAGCTGTGTGCACCCCAACCTGATTCATTTTTTGGGGATTCCAGGATACCAGCTCATCACTGGAGATGGTTTTAAACTGAGACGGTGAGATTTCAATTAGTAGTCAGTGTATAGGGGAAAATTAGGTGGAGGGTGAGCTCATGATAGTCTTAGATTGGTCACCAGCCAAATACTCCTCAAGGAGAGGAGGATAGAATTTCTGACTCTAAATCTCGTTGGTTTGCCTTACCAATCATTTCTCTAAAATACGTGAGCAATATTCTTCATCTCTGCTATGCTTGCAGCTAACTGCAGTCCTCCTTAACTTCCTGCTTCCCATTTATACTGCCTCTTCCGTTAGGGTGGCCCTCACTTCTCACTTCTTTAGCTTTTTCTCATGTTAATACATTTTATGAACATTTGCCAAGTTAATAATCCCAGAAAACAACTTCTACAATCTATGATGCCATGGTTTTCTCAAAGTACTCAGGAAGTTTACCATATTAAACTGAATATCTTTAAGTGGAACTTAATGAATCCAATAATTTGGCTCATCTTTATTTACATATATATTTTAATGATTACTTTTACCTCCTTTTCCCTAGTCACCCAAACTCAATTTACATCCTTATTGGTCCTTGGTCTAAAAAATCTCCTTTCCCACTGGACCATGCTGTCTGGGGTACAGAGAGGACCAGAGATAATATATTGAGTCTGTTCCAAGATCTTACATTCAACGAAAATTTTCTCATTCCTTTCACTTACATAATTACTCCTGAAAAGTTTACATTTATACACAATATGTGGTGCTTCATTTGCTATGATAGTGTATTTCCCATGTTCAGTTCTCTCTGACACTATAGCAGCTGTATCTTTCTCAGTTCCGTTATTCGATATATAACCCTTTCTAGCGTGGTCTGAAAAGCAAGATTTTAAAAGTAGGATTTACCTGTATTTTTCTACAGCTGCTGGCATGTTGCTTAACTTATAAAAACCGACCAATCTCTGTTCAGTAGACTGATAAATATGCTTGAGTTCAACACTTGTACAACTTAAATACACTTGTAGCAGTTTTCTTGAGGATTCTGGCTGTTTGTTTATTCATTTATATTGTAAATACTGTCATTTACTCATCGTTTTTGGCTATCTATACCTACCTCTAGTTCAAAAGGTCATATGTGATGAGTTAGTCAGAACTTCCAATCTTTAAATGTTCCCAAGATTGAATCAGCTTAATTGTATCTCAGTAATTTTTTTCATAGAAAAAGGGATAGAAAACTTTTGAAGATTTTATGACTTAGTAACCTGGGATTGTGGATTCTTATGAAAATTATGCCATTCATTGTCAGATGAAACTAATTTCTTATTCCTAGTTATATGTTCAACTATTCATTTTAGTATCATGAAAGAATCATTCATATTGCTATCATGTAGATCCATGGAAATGAAAAAAGTAAAAAACATACTTGTACCATGTGATCAAACTAGACATTTATACTTACTAAGCCCTCAGAATTTATTTGTGGACTTGTGAATTTTTTTCTTGAATTAGCTGACTAAAAGCCACTCTTCTTATAGGAATTGAGATGAGAAATTTTGTTAGTATAAATAATAACCGTTTTGTCTTTTTGAAAATACATTGAGTCTATTCTTGCCAAAATAAATGTTTGAAAAAATTGGGCAGTAATGTCTTTGATCTAAATAGATTGCAGCAACTTATATGGCCAATTTTGTGATTTATTTCAGTTTACAAAATATTGGAATGTCTCCTTATCATTCAATTTATTTTTCTAAATTGTCCTATGAGGTGAGTGAAATTATTTGCAAATAATAATAATCAGAAAATAATGAATAATATTACAATTATAAAGAATTTAAATCCAGAATACCCAGAACTAACTAGGTATAGAAATAGAGCATCAGACCTTTGGCCTTTGTCTTTCCAAACACCATTTGCTTCACTGCACTACACTGTATGTGATCTATAGATGTTAGTCAGTGAATATTGTCCAGGCCTTATGTTAGTCGTTTAGAACATGAGCTTACCTGGCAAACGGTTATATCTGATAAACAAATATCAACAGACTGATTTTATGTAATAATTATCTCGACTATGATTCTTGAAATGAAATGTAGAATTACCTAGTTATTCACCTTTATCCAAATCTTGTCTCCTATGTGGCATAACTTTGACTGATTCATTTAAAAATCCCTTTCCTAGAACTGTCTAGATCTTTATACTTCTAATAATGAGAATGTGCTGTTTATATGACAGTAACGATGTCATAACTATATGATAGACAAACTCATGAATATTCAAGGAATAATTTTGAATTTCTTTTTGAATGTCGAATAATACAGGAGCAGTATATGATTCCTTATTTGCTGTGAGTTATGTGATGGTTTGTTAGTAGCTGTATTTGAATGTTTACCTTTTTGCATATGTTTAATTTAAAAATATATTTGAGAACATTCTGTCCACTGTATTTCAGCATGATCGGATACTCCTCAGGGGATGGCACCTATTTTAACTGCCTTTATCTCTGGATTCCATAACTTCTAAATGAATTGAATTGAATTTTAATTAAAGGTGATGTTAAGATACTGCTACTTTAAGTTCAATACATTAAAGAGTTATGAGTTTTAGGGAAGTAAAGGAAACACAGATTGCAGATCAGCAGGTGAGCATTTGTTTACAAATATTGATGACATTTCTAGTATTCTCCAGAAGCTGGATTGTCCGTAAATATCCCATTGTAATTACTCTATATTCCCTTAACACAAAGAAAAATGTTCTGGTATTTCAGATCTCAAATATATAAAAAAGAAATAACAAAATTGGTCACTTTGAGGCATACAGATTTTTGTATAGGTGTCATCTCATAACAGTTTACTATGAGTAGGGATTTCACCTATGATGAGAGTATATTTTAGCATTAAGGTTGTGAAAACCCTTTAGCTGCATAGGTACTAGCATTTTCAAGTATGAAATCCTCTTTCCAACATGATACAATATTCTGGGTCCTTCATTATGTATTGATTGAAATATTTTGCAGTAGTAAATAGGCTAGGGTAATGTATTAGAAATGAATTTATATCTTATCAAAACAGAGATTCTACATATATTTGAAAAACAGTAAATATGCGTGAGAGGTACATGATTTCTTTCCTGTGTGGTTTTCAATGTGTGCACTGAAATAACTGGCCCTTCCTACAACATGTATCCTGTAGGAAATGTTTTTCAGAGCCATTTCACCTCCTTGGTGGTTAACTCTCTTTTGAATGGATACAGTTCAGTCTGGTGTCTACGACGAAATGCTGAATCTGGCCTTGATTCAGCATTTACTCTCTATATGTACTTTTTTATTTTAAATAGAAAAAATCAGTAACAAAATAACAGCAATAAAGACAAAAATAAAACATCACAAAAACAATAAAAACAATACAGAATTTCAAAACAAGATGATAGGAGTTAACGGTGATTGTTATGTTACATATCGTTATCTTCAGCGAGGTTGCTCAGATTACCAGATGTAAGAATGCAAGACTGATCAATTAAAGATAAATAATTTGAGGTTTACATGGCTTATTTTTTTCACTGACAAATTAGGATATTAATGACACGTACTCAATAAGTTGTAAATATTCATTATTTTGTATGTGTAAAATAATCCACATATTTCCTGGAATGCACTATGCAGTTAGAGAGGTTAATTATTATAATTAATATTACTTGTGGTATTATGTTATGAAAGACCTCAAAGCTACAGTGACATAATATCATTCCACTATAATAAATAATAAACTAATTATTTAATGAGACACTGTGTGTCTATAACATGCTAAAAACATAAAAAGTGTATAGCACAGTTAATTAAATTATTTTTTGAACTTTTAGTGCTTATTGTTACAATCTTCAAGGTTGTTTTGTGAATAGAAAAACAACTTGGAATATACAATTAACTTAGTGTATTAGAAATCACTCAACATTTTAAAATATGTGCCATCTGCTGATTTTAGCAAAGAAAAAATAGTGTATTTAAAATTAATCTATCAATAAATGACTGACATCTCAGAACACTGGGAACACCTATTTAAAAGATGCTAAGCAGTTATTACTTTTCCTCATTGAATTGATACATTTGTCAAATTCTACTCTTTAAATAGTTTTAAGGCTTGTATTTAAAAATATTAAGTTGGTCTAAAATAGTACTTGTGCCTTCTTAGATGATAGCTTGCTCATGAAACTGGATGTGACAAACAGAATTCAAACTGAAACAATTAGCTCTACAAATAATTGTGGAAGTGACCTAGTTTACTTTGGACCAATGCCTCTTTCTTTTACAGTTGATAAAACTCAGTGTATACACTGTCCTTGTACAACTTAGATGGTGTGGCTGAAGGAAGGCTGGTATTTCTGAGTGTACAGCATGCTTTGGCCATGCATCCCGGCATAAGAAATCAGGGAATGCACATTTTGCCTCCTTTAGCTATGCTTATACACACTCTTAGGAGGCCACGGGGGAGCAGAGTCCAGGAAACACACTGATTTGATGAACTGGAATGAGGACGACAGACACTGGAATATTTATACCATGCTGGTGGCAATGTATAGTGGGACAGCCACTGTGGGAAACAGTCTGACAGTTTCTCAAAGGGTAAACATCGCTCTGTCCTACACAACTGTGTGTGCGACAATCCAAAGAGTCTGCACCAAAGAACTTATATCGGTCAAGAACTTGCATGCAAACCTTCAGAGCAGCGTTATTCGCAGCAGCAAAAAAGTGAAAGCAACCCAATGTTCATTACCTGATAAATGAATGAGTAAAATTTGATGTATTCATATTAGAATATTATTCATCATTAAAAATGAGAGTATATAAACTACCATATTGAAAACTGTTAAAAACATTATTCCAAGCAAAAGAAGTGAGTAATAAGAGATGATGAAACGTCCAGAATAGGGCAAATTCATAGCCTAGGGTTGGGGTTGAGTAGGGTGAGATTAGCCCTTTTTTTTTTTTTTCTTTTGAGACAGGGTCTCACTGTGTAGTTTCAGGTAGACTTGAACTCACTATGTAGCACAGGCTGACCTTGAACTTGTGGTTATCCTCCTGCCTCAGCCTCCTGAGTGCTGGGATTATAGGTGTGTGCCACCATGCCTAGCCAAAAGTGAGAAGAAATAGAGAATGTTTTTTGGTGGGAACAGTTTCTTTTGGGGTGATAAAAATCTTCTAAAACTACTTAGACTGCTGGTTGTACAACTCCACGGATATGTAGAAAACATTAAATTGTACACTTTAAATGGAAGAATCATGCATGTGAATAACATCTCAATAATATATAAAAAATGACTTGTTCCTCTTACATGCCCACAGGCTCTGCAATCAGTTTCATAAACTAGGCTACCATAAGTATTTTCAGGTCTCAAGTTCCAAGTAGTTGAAACAGGCATTTAAAGAACAGTGGTCATTGAAATGCATCAAAGCATGAGTGCAATCCCTGAAGAAACACTTTCACTTAGGAGCTTAAATAATAACTAAATTTAATTCATTCCAGGTACATTCTCATTAAAGAGACTGCTGGCCAAAATGTTGAAATACACATTTAGCTACTAAGTGAACAAATTAAACTCCTTTATGATTTAATTGCACCAGTGAGTATTTCTTTTTGGAATGTGTTTCTGCTTTGATACATTTCAATGCACATCGTGAATTATGTTGAATGATGGCATTTCAGAGTGTGTGTATGTATATGCATATGTATTTTCAAATTGCATTTCAAATATTATTTAAAATATGTATGCATGTATACACATGAACATTCCAATTTCTATGTTTATGTGTATGTATGCAGTACAGGAAGACGTATTCCAATAAGTCCTATGCAGTGTAGTCATATTGTGTGGTATATGTTTGCCAACTAGGTGCAAGTATTTTTTTTTTTTTTTTTTTTTGTGGTTTTTCTCCGGTACCGGGAACCGAACTCACGACCTTGCGCTTGCCAGGCAGGCGCTTTGCCGCTGAGCTAAATCCCCAGCCCCTAGGTGCAAGTATTAACAGAAATATTCTTTCTGCCTCCTCTTCTCCTCATTTCATATATTTATATATGAATATATAACTATGTGTGGACATATAATATATATAAGAATATATATCTGTGTTTGTACAAATATTTGTTAATGTTTATTTATCACATGATAGAGCCACAGCACTTGAAAGTGGATATTTTGAACACCATACATATTTTGAACTACTGGAACTATTTTGAAAACAGCATTTTTGAGACAAGGTCTTGCTATATAGTACAGGTTGCCCTTGAACTTCCTATGTAGCACAAGCTAGCCTCAAACTCACGACATCTTCCCACCTCAGTCTCTTTAGTCCTGGGATTACAGGCATGTGCCACAATGCCCAGCTTGAGAAATTTTTAGTGCTTAAGAAATATATGGCATTTCACTGCTAGATGTGTGCAGGTTGATAGTAGTGATTATAGATAAAGTGCCAATCAAATCAAATCAAAACAAAACCAAAGAATTCAGCCCCAATTTTTTCATTATCTGAGATCTCAGTGTAATAATAGTTTGTAGCTAATTTTTGTCTTATTGAATTCTTTTACAGTATTAATTTAAATAGGAAAATTTGTTCCTCCTAGCCTATTGGTAGTCTAGTGAGTAATTACAATCTTTTTTTCATAAGAGAATTTGAAGCATCTCCATGTTTTAAAAAATTTACTTTCTTTGTGGATTCACACATTGACATTCATAATAGTGGCTCTACTTTTCCTTAATCATGGATCTGGTCAACTCTGGCAGTATGTTTATGAAGCATTTTAAAAATACTTTGAAGACTTACATCACCATCACTTTTGTCTGTAGATGAAGGCTACCATTTACCTTTCCTTCTTACACCTCTTGGAATACCCTTTCTTCCTCTGGTACTCACAAACATTCAGATAATTATTACAAGCATTCACTTTCCCATAAAATCTATATAGGTATAACTTTCCTTCATATATCATATAGGACATAAAGCTATAAGAGTGAAATGGCAAAATATACTTTCTGCAATGTATCCAGGTAGGATTTTAATATTGTATAAGTAGCAAGTTTGTGGCAGTTACATTTCTGCCTGGTGAGTCTTATGTTATCAGTTTGACTAGAGCCACATGGATCACGAAGGGGCAAAATGTATAAGAGAAGAATATACACTCTGATTTTTCATGTTTGGGTACAGGATGTCAACCCGAGTAAGATGACAGGATACACAGACTAAAAGCTGAGGAATCATAACCTGTCCAACAGGAGGGAGACGGTCCTCAGGGCAAATAATGTTCTGAATGTATTAGGGTGAGTGTTAAGTATAGCATGGTAGATTTCTTATTGGGTGAAATGCAAATAAGAATTTCCCATAAATAACAACAAAGGATGCACAAAACCAGTGCAAGTTAGTGAGGACTCAGAATAGCGGGGACCCATGAAGGACAGTCCTCAGCAAAGAGTGAGAGGAACCAGAGATGTTCAACCAGAAATAGGACTGAGTGTTTTAGGTTCAGGCTCAACTCTCACACTATCCCTTACAGTTTCTTGGATAGTAGTATTCGGATATTTGGCTTTTATCTTTCCAGTTCCATAAAATCACTTTAATGATTTTCATCCTTTAACCTTTTCTTAACAGTGTATCAACAACTCTTGTGGATCAATATCTGGCCTCACACGGGCAGACCTCAATATTCTTTGCCAAGTTTTGGGCCCCTAGGGTAGCAGAACAAGAAAACAAAACTCTGCTAAGTATACTTTGTGATGCACATTTTCCATAGAATGTCTTTCCTCTACGTCTTCCACTTGATGAAACACTACTCACCTGTTAAGGCTCGTGTGAAATGCCACTTCTACGAAGGCTTTGATGCTCCAGTTGAATTAAATTTTCCCTGCTATGAAGCCACAACTCTATATAAGCAGTTCCCGTACAGAAGTGAACACGATTTCATAGACATTCACTTGGACTTGAGATTCATTAGGGGAGTGTCCATATTATTTAACTTGTTATCCATAGCCATCAGTACTGTGTATAAACATGGTACAGATTTGTAAAACCAAGAAATAAGATCTGTGGATTGTCTGTCTTAAGCTTACATTAACATTTCTCAAGAAAATTCCCAGATTTGTCTGGTTTGTTTAGTCCCAACTAATATTTGTTTTTCTATCATGTCTGATCTTCACTTAGAACAGAACAGAAAATAAGAACACAGCACCTGACAGTCTAATGATCCATCCAGTAACAATTCTTGATGTGTTAGATAACAAAGTGTGGAACTTCCATTCATTTTGGACAAGGGTCAGATTACTCAGCTGTTGCTTGTGACCTATCCTATTTCCTAACCATCTCAATTCTCAGGGGAAGGTTCTTTCATGTCTTGAAATGATGGGATTGTGAGGCATGTTTATCTCATACACACCTCATGTAGTACATTCTTAATGGGATTGGCTGTGAGGTGCTCCTCAACTGACCCTTTTTGAAGAAATCCTTCTCCAGTCACCACTCTTTTCTATAGAGCTGGAACTTAATAGCACAACTGGAGCAACTAGAAATCCCTTCCTAGGGATTTGGGTTTGGAACTTCAAATGGTTGGACCAATATGGGCTGCATTTTCTGTTTTATTTTTAAAAAGTTCATGTTTTCTAAGAAACTGAGGAAAACAAAGCCAAAAGAATTGAACACACGTGCAGAGAAAGAGAAGGGGTGAGATGAAAAGAACAGAGAGGGCTACTACTGATGGGTCCTTGATTATATCCCTTCCCTAAGGCCCAGCTACATTTGTAGCTTTGGATTTCTCAAGGTAGCTCAGCATCTATACATTTTTTTTCATAAGGGAGTTAAATTTGGACTTTTAACAGGTGACTACAACAATCTACCCAATGTTCATATCCTTATAATTTTGTGATTGATTTCTTATCTTCTTTTGTTTCATAGTGATGAAGGAGTCATTTACTTTAAAAAATTAATTAATACATTCATTGTTTCATTACATTCACTTTATAGTCCTTGCTTGGAGTTGATACACACACATAACATATCCTCATTCCTTTCTTCCTTTTTGTCCCCCTGATGCCTCCAAATTCTGATCCCCTTCCCATCTGAGAACAAGCTGTCTCCCTACTTCTCATTATCCTTTATTTTGCTCTTTATTTATAATTTGGGTTTTGCATATACATCCCTTTATTTATTCTAAGACAAATAGCAATAGGACCATTAGGAATATCCTCACTACTTGCATATGCTGTGGAAAGATTACCTCAGGGATTGAGACTAATTATTTGGCCTAGACCAGGTATGGAAGTACCTAGAATCAGAGGTAGGGGAAAACGCTACCAGAGAAGTAACAGGGACTGTGAAAGGAAGGTCAGTGTGAAGGGGAGAGAACGGAAAGCAAAAGTGGAATGGGAAAGAGGCAGCACAGAAGCACAAAATCATTTGAGTACCTGGTAGAGCAGAAGCTGACACTCGCCAGAAGCAGAAACCTTGGTTGCCTTAAGGCAGAGACTTTTCCTTGAGTGTTTTAGCTGTGCAGGATAGGAGGAGTCTTTTTATTTCCTGTTATAATTAAGTAATTATGATCCTCTGCCAGTGGTTTTTGAACATTTTGACCGTTTGTTTAGTCTGCATTTTAACAGAGTGGCTGTTGTATACCCAGCCTTCTGTTGTACTATTTTACTCAGAGACACAATCCTCCCTGCTGTGGAGTCCACAGTCTAGTAGAGGTGACAGTAAAAGAGGAGAAATGCTGTGGCACACGAATATTTAACTACATATTGCGGTAATTGCTGTCAGCACTTTTCTTACAGCTCTACACCATGGTACCATCCGCCATTTCCTTTTGAAGTCAAGTATTTTCAGACTAGAAAGGACTTTAAATGCTGAATTTTATAAACAGCTTCAGGTGCCAGTTATTAACTTTCAAAAATTAATTTCTAACATCACTGTTCCAAGTTAGGGAACTTAGGAGGTCAGCAAGTATTCTTTTAGCTTAGAGTAATTCATGGTGCAAAGCCAGGTGATGGTGTCTACATACATGGGGGCCTGAGCTGGAAACAAGAAGGTAGGGGCTTGACTGTCTCCTGAAGATCTATCAGTAATGTCAGGAGAGCAGCTGTTGCGCTTTTCAAGACTGTCATTTTAAGAAATTCACATTAGAAAGTGATGTAATATATTAAAATCTTATTGGTTACTTTTCTTAGTAATGTTAACAGGACTATTCAATAGGGATTAATAGGACTGAGGACTGAATTATTCCTGTGAAGTTGAGGTTTCAAAATGGAAGAGGAAAAGACAAAGTATGGCACTTTCACCATCGCCCTGAAGACACACTTTGGTTGGGCACCAGCACAGCCCATCACTGGCTGTGCTAGATCCACGTGGATGGATGCTTTGTCTTGCACGACGCTTTCACACTGCTGGCTAAACATGACTTTAAATCTTAAACAGTAATATGAAAAGTGGCAGAGCACAATAGTTCGACGACTTGTGAGAGTCACTGCATTTGCTCAAAGAGTCACACTAGGACAAGCTCGAAGCACAACAGTGAGTGTGCTCAAAGACACGAGGAGCCTCATGTGAAACCCAGATGTGGGAATAGACGCGCTCTGATTCCCGGAGGCAGATGAAACAGGATGGAGAACACGATATCAGGATCATCGAAAAGACTGCCGAAGCCTGCCGGTTGAGGAGGACAGAATGCTGTGGCTTCATGTTGGGTGAGTCGACATGGGTGCTGGATTTGTCCAGATCTTTAGTTTGATATTAATTATGTACTCCTGCATCATTTTGTTTTATATCTACTAATCATTACCTCAGAAGCACTTTTTCTGTCCTTCATAATTATCTCTAAACTGAACATCATGCCACAGGCTTTCATCTGTCGTATGCATAGCCTCATGGTGTGTTCAGTTTAAGCAGACTGGTGTCTCACTGTTATCAAACCAGACACCCAGTCATCACATGTGCATTGTCTAAAACAAGAGGTCAGCAAACTATGGCTCAATGGCCAAGGCTGGCCTGGTGACTCTAAGGCTCTGCGCCAAGAGCAGTGATTATATTTTTAAATGTTTGAAAAAAGAAAAAAAGAGTACTATTTAGTGACACATAAGTTAAAATTCAGATTTCAGTGTTTATAAACAAATCTTTATTAGAATCAGCCACATACCTTTAGTTATTGTCTGTGAATATTTTTTCATTATGATATCAGAGTTGCATAGTTGCTGCAGTGTTTCTACAGCCTGAAAAGGTAAAAAAGACTTGTAGGCCGTAGCCGGGAATATATCCCCCAAAAATGTTGATATCTAGAGTTGGAGAGAAAAGTAATAGAAGTCTTATGGGATCCATGGCTAGTGCTCTGATTGGGGTGAGCTCAAAGTATGGGGTAAAATAAAAGAGAAATCCATATCCCACAGTGGAAGTATCTGGTGTATATCCAGGATCATTGGGTATCTTTGAAAGATGTACAATGCACTGATATCTATTTAGAAGTTGTATTTGCTGATTTCCCAGAAAAAAAAAGTCTTTTTAATTTCCATACCAATATATTTTTGGTTATGTTTTGGTAGAGACTTTCTAACACAGTCGTGGATTAAAGTCATGAGTTAATGAGATAATTATCCTTGTATTGACCATATCAGATACTTTTGTGTTCACTGGGCAACTTTAAAAAATCTTTTCGTACTGGCATTCGTAGAAACTGGCAGCTTGTTTTGATCCAATTCAGTCCATGTTGGATAGTGTAATTTAAATCAAAACTGATTCAAACTAATAATAATGATGATAATAATAGATATATCAGTAGTTCAGGTCATATCATCCCTATTGGTATTAATACTTAATTTAGACAGTCAACACAAACAGGGTTTCAAAGCAGGAACAGTTTTTTAAAGCTCCTGGTATGGAACAGTGGATAGGAAAGTGACATTTAGAATCTCAGACACATGGATTGTAGGTCTTATTTATTCATTACTTGCCATATGACCATAGTAAATAACTCCCTAAAAAACAATTCTTTCTTTAAAAAAGAGGCAGTAAATCATCTCTGTGTTATGGGACTGTTGGAATGCAGGCATCCAAGGTGATTAACAGAATGTTTGATTTATAGTAACAGTATAGATTACCATTGGTATCAACAACAATTGCCATCTTGAAAAAAGGGCAGAGATACAAACATAATATAAGAATACTTAAACATCCTTATCTCCAACCCCCCCAAACAACTTTCTGCTTAGAGTTCAGTAATCTGCACTTTTCTTCAAATTGGATTGATCATAAACCATCTAAATATGTTTTAAACATACAGATTTTGTACTTGTATTCTAATTTTTTATAAGAAACCTTGATAATACATTTGGCAATCTGAATGAAAAACAACAATAAATAAACATCTTTTAGAGTATGGAAATGACTAAATTCCTTAGAGATGATAAAATTGTGAAATACCTCAGCAAAAGTATAAAACCACCATGCTTCACAATGAAACATATTTTGGGAAAATATGGCAAATACATGCTCTGAGTAGAATCTATGCAAGTGTCCGTGATAAGCTAACATTTCAGAAAATAGAAATTTTTGTGGTTAATATATGATTAATATACGGCAAACCTCCCAGGATATACTCTATCCTGTCTTTCTCCTAATTAAAACCAGAATTAGCCTTTCAATATATTACAATAGTGCTTCCTTTCAGTTCAAATTATAAGTTCAGCTTACTTTTTTCACAAGTGTTCTGTTTTTCCCTCATCAAAGTGCCTGCTTTTATTCTACTTTAGACATAAGCCCCAGTGTTTTACAGACACAAGCTAAGAAGTCTTATTGAGAAGAGAGAAACACTTAGAATAATAGGAGCTGTTACATGCACAGTAACAAATGAAATACATCTTTTGTAAATAACTCCCACCAGAAATCTTATATTTCCAGGCATCTATGCATATACCTTCATATAACAACTTTTGTTTTCGTAAAACATTCATTGAAGGCAGCTCTGCAGTTTTATAGAAAAACAATGTGCCAGGGATGCAAGAATCTTGCCAGTTCTGTGAAAAATGACACCAATTAAAGCTTAAATTGCTTGTTTTCTCATAAGGTACATATTTTCATAACTTTGAAATCAAATAATTGCCGCTTTTATATTAAATACAATAAAACAAAAAGGATGCTAGTTTAGAGGAACTGCTACAAGCATTTTAATATAATTTTCCCACCATTTAAAGTCACAAAATATGGAAAACAAGTCAAGTATGCAAAGTTCCAAGGAGATAGAGAAACTCCTTCAGATTATTACATCATTTGTCTTTTGTGTCAGGAAATGTGTGTATGATTTCATTGTTTGATTAAATGCCAAAAAAGGCACATTGGTCTTATCTAACTGATTACAGATTTTATTCATATGAAAAAGTATTTGTTAATGCTTTATCATTAGGAGATTTTTTTTTGCTTTTTTTCAAAACTCTAAACATTCATTTCCAAAAAAATAATCTTATAATGTCCCAGGCTTTATTTCTTTATTTTGCAACACTACTTGATACTCAAATTTCCCATACTGAAATCCAGTCCCCAGTGATTTTATATCTGCAAACTGAGCAAACAGTTCCTTTATGACTGGGTATAGCGAGCATATCTGTGTGTGTATTCAAGGTCTAAACTATATCAATTTTCAAAAAACATTAGGGAAAAGAGCTCTAGTGTGTTAAATTACCAAAAAAAAAAAGAAAAAGAAAAAAGAAAAGAACTTTGATATATGTCTTGGGGGCATTGCCAATCAAAAAAGAGAACAATTTGATATCTACATCTAATGTTTTAGGTGATATGTTTCACTGTAATACCTTTCCCTGAGGATTCTTTTACATACACATATAAACCTTTTAGTAAGAAGATGATTTCTAATATTCATAGGCAACAGAAAATCTTTATTAATAAGCTTACAATATTTATTAAAAACCTGTGAAGTAGAAAACTGGTGTCCCAGGACGCTTTCCTTTGTATTTGGGAGTGGCCGTGTGGCAGCTAGGTGTTGGGGATGGGGGTATCCCATGTGCTTTCCATGGTATAAACTAGCTGTCTGCGTTAAGAATAAGCTTGTGCTGAAGCCAATGTGAGGCAACATCGAGGGATTTCAAGGTCCTTTGCCAATGGCCTGGCCTCCATTAACTTCTTCAGTAAAAGTCCCAAGGATCCTTATTTTGGCCTTGAGTGCGTGTTATCAAAATCATCCCTCTTAATATTTCCACACAAATAGCTTGTTTCCTTAAATAGTCATTATGTTCAGTGGGGACAGCTTCTGAACGCTTTTCAGTTCAATAGAAAAATGCGTGTGGAAAAGTCTGTTCTTTTAACATATATCTATATTTGGAAAAAGGGGAATTTAAGAATGCTTCGGGTATTTAATTAGAAGACATTAAAGACAGCTAAATGCTCCCCTTGTCATGAAGCACACAAAGTGAGATAAAACAGTGAGATATTTCAAATACTGGGGCTGTCAGCTAAAAGGGTAGACAGTGTGGTAAGTCATTATGCTATGCTCCCATACATCGAGCAATTTTTCAAAATAGCTCTCGACTACTGAACACATTAAATAAAAAATTTGATGTTAATCCCTAGAATTTCTTCTTTTACCATACACTTTCAGAAAGATCCTTTCCTGCTCACAGAAAGTTGTTATTTATATGAAAATTTGTAAACAAAGAAGCTCATTAATGAAGAGGGCTTGGCAGAGAGCAATGAGAAAGACTAAAGAGAAATAGATCTTATTTATTGTGTTATTTAAACCTGAGTTACATTACACCATCTTACATTTAAGAGGCAGCCTGCTAATGCAAGCAAGGGTGTCTCCTGCAATGAGACAAAGATTAATGCCATGTGTACCGATGATGCTCCACCGCAGTTCAGAAATCTGTGGCGCCATGACGCCCCTGTTTTATATGGTGGTTTGCCAAGAGAAAATTACTTAAACCAATTGTGAATGCATTCCTTTTTTTACATTTTATACAACCACATTTATGTAAGTAAATAGCATAATGAATATTTTTGAAATGATCCATCATTTTGAATTCACCTACTTTGTAGAAAATGCAACGTGCAGTTTTTTCCCTTGCAAGAAAGACTTTCACATGGGAATGTTCAATTTTTCCTCCTATGAAAAAGATTTCTCAGAGACAACCAACCACAACTGGAATAGATTTTTTTAAACATATTGTAATGTGAGAATTTTCTTCAGCTGGAGGGTGTTTTATTCTTTAAATTGAAAGCCGTTGTTCCTCAGAACTAGTATGACATTGTAATGCATGATGTGCTAGTTACTCTTTATAAGCAGAAATTGATATGCTTAAAATATATATTAAATATTGAAATGTTATGTGATATTTGAAGCTCCGTTATTGTTTCAAGTTTGTGTGCTTGATAACTGAAGTTACCTGTTGCACATATATGTGGAGAATAAAAAGAATATAGGTCATTGCACTTTGGAAATCTCTTTTTTCGAGATTCAGCCTAACTTTGGGTAAAGATGATGAATTTAGCAACCAATAAGTTCAGGACAATAATATATGCATTATAAATCCATCACTTCTCACATTCAACAATTAGCCCAATTTATTCATGAACAGTATGAGAAGACAGTGAGTGTTGAAGTTGAAACTTATTTCATTTCTCCTCAGGGAGTAGTCTCTTCCAAAACAGAACTGAGATCATTTATAGGCGGTTTTGGTGAAGCCGTTTTCTGCATTTTTTTCACTATATTTTTCCAAGGGGTGATTTAGTTTTATCATCCAGTGGAAATGGATATACATGTAAAAGTCCATGGAGACATTCCTTAAATAAGCACTTTGTCTATTGTGATTTTTAGTGAATGTGTTAAAATTGCTATGTCAACATCTGGAGGAGGATTTAATTTCTAATGCTTACTGACCTGCATAACACCTTATCTCTCACTTTACTCAAGTGCATGTTCTTTGAACATTCAGTTTTCTTGAACACTCAGAATCAATAATACTGTCCAATGTGTAGGATTTTTGGAGACTACGTAATACTTTTATATGAAGGATCTAGTAAGTCTTTAGCCCACAATGGACCCCCTCAAACTTTATTCTTTTCTCATTTGCTTCTCTGTCATTATCCCCACTGTTCTCAATGTGCAAATGGTGGCTGAGTGATTTCATTCTATTACTTTGAGACGGGTTGGGGATATAGCTCAGTGGAACAGCGCCAGCCTGGCTAGCATGAGGTCATGAGTTCAATTTCCAGTACCCCCCTCAAAATGTCCTCTATTACTTTGAGCCATATAGATCACATGAGCTAAACTAACTGAGATTCGAGGTATTTTTTTTTTTAACTGAAATGAAGTTTTATTTGGGAATTGCATTGCAGTGGGAATGATATGTCATTGTTATTGGAACACATATGCCTGTATAAGCTATGGACATATTCAAAGAGGAAGAGGCAAAGGGAAATTTTTAAGGTAAAAAGGAGGAAAGCTTCATGAGACATTTTGATCAGCCACAATGACTGGGAACAGGGTGATGTCCAACCCAGGTTGAGCAGATTGCTGAGCACATCTTCTTGCAATACATTTCTACAGGTTGCAGTGCCTTTGTGTAAAGTAGCTTGGGACATTCTTGGTGACAGTTATAATTAGGTAATCGTGCATGAGACTCTGCTTTTGTAACCTCCTGGCAGGATTTATTTTTTGCTGGGGTTGGCATAAATTACTCCATTTTTGTTTTGAAAACTTTTCAGGTTTCTTGTGCTCACCATTTTGTCATGGAGAGAGACTAATGATGAATTCATGAGTTTTTAAGTAAACATGTAAAGGGTACCACGTGTATGGATGATTCTGGAGACACAGGTCAGGATTTTAACCTTAATTTCCTAGATTTTAATGAGTTTCTCCTTCCATGGCTATTACAGTTTTTTGATCAACTCAAACACTTCCTACATTCACCTGAGTCACAGGTTGCACTGCTGGATACAGGATCGTATGAAAACCCAAAAGTCTTGAAAAGGTTTTTTGAGTGTGTTATGTGTTTGCTTTCCAATGCTAGCCACATTCTTAATGCATCAGTGTTTCAAATTTATGTCTTCTAAGAAATAATAATGTTGATAATAATATTCTAAGACCGGTGATATGGATCAGGGCCTGGAAAGCACAAGGTCCTGAGTTCAATTCCTGGCACACACAAAAAAATTAATGCTCTAGATGCTATGTCACAGGAGCAATTGATGAGGTTTCACTTGTACATCTGCTGTACAATTTCAAACATACTTTTTATCTCTGAGCCTTTTTTCCTTCCAGAAATGATATGGCTTACAATTCCTTGAAGTCTAAGATAGATCTTCATCAAAAATACATTTATACATGGATATAAACTATGCCTTCACTAAAGTGTCAAATACATGTCCTCAAATGCAAGTGAAGAGTGAAAGTAACTGTCCAGGTTGTGCTGTCTTCTTTTATTCAGTTTTTATTTTTTATTAGTACTTATTCATATTACAAAACAATTGCACTCATGTAGAATTGGTGCACATACATGATACACCTTAATTCTCTTTTTATCTCCTTTCCTTCCCCCACCCCCCATCTCTTGGTACCTTTCCCTTTTGCAAAAATGTCTATCATTTTTTTTCTTATTATTTGTCTTTTATCCCGGGCTTTACTTACATTTGGGGTTTTTCATATAATAGAAACCATGCGATATTTAAACTTGTGTATCTGATTTATTTCACAAAATGTTATGGCCTCAAGGCATATCCATTTTCCTTCTTTATGACACAGTCGTACTGCATGTATAAAAATGCTGGTTTTTGTCCATTCATCAGCTGATAGACACACAGGTTACTTCCAAGATTTAGCTAACAACCAGTAGAGTGAAGAGACAACTTACAAAATGAAAAAAAAAGGCTAGATATTTTTGAGACAGAGGATTAATATCTAGAATATATAAATAACTAAAAAAATAGAAGTGCAACATAGAAGACCAAATCAAAAAGTGCAATTGTACTACCTTCTATAAGCCCAACACAGGGGATTTGGATATGAAGTATGGTCAGAGAATAAGGTGAATGCTCAAATTAAAAAAAATACAGCAAAAGACATGTCGTCATTAATCCCCCCTTGCTGTTCCTGCATGACCCTGCTTGCTTCAAACAGGCTTAACCCACAATTCTTGCCTCTTTCTGAAGCAGTTCTGAAAATCCTCTTTCATAAGTGTCTTTACTTATCCTGTAGTGGCTGCCCCAATGGTATAAATAAATTCAAAACAATTATCTTTATGGTCATCTAGACTTTGCCCAGTGCCAAGGTCTATGAATAAAGTGGATGAGGACAGACCATAATGTTTCTGAAGGAAAATGCCAATGATGTGTAACACAGAGTATTGTCCAAAAGAACATGAAACCATCTACCCATTTCTCAGACCATTTGCCACATGCATTGCTTTTGAACACCGTAATGCATCCTTAAATATCCAGACTTTACTATAGTGTTCCTCGATGCAAACTCAGCTCACACAATTCCATCAAGGTCTACCGACACAGGCAACACCAGCTTCTGCTGAATCTTGATTGACTCCCATTGTTTCCACAAGGGAAGCCGAATGACTGCCGCTGACAGCTCTGGTCCTTGGTCTCAGGCTCATAACCACAGACGCACGTTTTGTGGTGCTTAATGACAGTGTGTGAAGAGCTGGAACCTGAGGAGGCACACTCGCTCATCTCCAATAAACTATGTTGTTCCTGATCTATGATTTATGGCACACTTTAAAACACACCATTTCTCAATCAAACATAGATCACAACCAATAATTGCATGAACAATGAAACTTGTCACGCCCTGTTTCTAAAGTTCTACACTTTGCTTCTTGCTTCTCATACTGAAGATCCTTGCCTTTTGGATGGCATGAGAGGAGCCTTCATGTGTTTTGATCAGACCTTGCAAACTATGTTTTCACTCAGCTCTAAAACTTAGTGACTCCTCACGTAGTTGATACAATGTATTCCATGCTGTAGGTATTGATCTATTTTACCACAATGAGGCTACGTAATCTTTTTTATGTGCCGAATTTCTTATCCATCTTGATAGATCCCATTTTCTGGCAAAGTGACATGTATAGAGTAGGTAAATGAGACCAATTCAAGGAACTGAAAGAAAGGATGTCAAATCCTGGATTTCACAGTAAGACCGTGGATGCACTGAGACAAGGATGTGGAATTCCAGGCTCCTGTCACCGTCCTTAATCATCACCCTAGCATTGCAAACAAAGGGTTTTACTGATCAAGCAATATTTGTGACCGTGCAGGGTTATCTTAGAACTTCCAGAGGATCCATACTGATAGGATGGCTTCAGCTGATCCCAACCAGACCTCTGAAACGCAGCACGGTTTATAGGGTGTGAGGGACTTTCAGTGAGTTCACTGAAAGTGAGCCCCCTCTGTCCTTGTGTAGTAAACATCTCATGGCAGCCAGAAGAGGTGTGAATCATGAATCAAATCTCTCTCAGCTCTCGTGCCCTGCTTTGTTCTCAGCATTTGCCTTCATCTATCAGTGCCTGGCAGTTGGGTTACACTTGTGCGAAGAAAAAGTGCAGTCCGCTGATTTAGGACTAAGATTTCTCAATGGACGAAATCTGAATATGTAAGCATGTCTGATTTCAGAGCCTTTGAACCATTAACGTTTTATTCACTGTGATATACCATGTACAGTTTAGAATATACGGCTGTGAATGTCTGTAGAAGTGATTGTGCTACGTGTTTTGAATACACGAATTTCCCAAGATTTGCAAGGTCCTGGATTTGATCTGTGGCTCTGGTGTCATGATAGTCTTGGCAGCTTTTCTGTGCCTGCCCCTCGGATCTCTCTTGCTGCTTGTGTGGAATCACCTCAGCACTGCCCCATCAGTCATGCACGGTCCCTTCTCTCACCAGAGTAAACATTTCGTCAAATAAAAACAGTCTCATGACTAGGGTTTCCTTGGCTAGAGTTAAAATAAAAGCTTTCCCCTCATATAATTAAGGCAGAGACAACTGTAGTCATGTTCAAAATTCTTCAAATGTTCAGTCCTTCTGCAGTCCCCATGTACCCCACTGGAGTCAAAGTAATTTTAATTATGTATTCTAGGTGAAAGGCAAAAAACCAAATCCCTCTTTGTGCAGACTTCAAAGCCTTTCAAGTCTCATCCGCATATCCTTGGTTTTTCTTTCACTCAATATTAAGCATTCCGTCATTATCTTTAAACTCTCCAGTAATGTATTACTTTTTATTTAAAGAAACAGGAATTGGCCAAATAAAATCAGTGATTGGGACCATTTTACCCAAAGTCCAATTTCTTCCTTGGGAATGATGTGTCATACTATTAAGATAATGCATTGCTTCATTCTTTAGCCAAGGTGTAGTACTTGAGAATCTAAAGAACCTAGGTTGGAGTAGTGCCCACAATCTAAAATTTTTATAGATGTAATTCAATAAAAATATTATCCAACAGAATCTGTATGAAGCAACAATTAAATTAAGTTATAAAGAGTCATAAAGATATCTGTGCATTGTGGAGAAGGTCTCTGCGTGCACATAAACTTGTGTTGATGAAGAGAGCACTGTGGGTGGCACTGATACGTGGATGAGCACAATTGTTGACGGTTTCCTGTGTCCAGGCCTAGTTATGGACACCTGATATGT
Source organism: Chinchilla lanigera (assembly GCF_000276665.1). NCBI lineage: Eukaryota > Metazoa > Chordata > Mammalia > Rodentia > Chinchillidae > Chinchilla > Chinchilla lanigera. Next base: position 11,220,660 of record NW_004955440.1, read on the forward strand.
GGTAATACAGCAATGGTTCCTAATCTGATAGACCCTGCAGTTTGGGGGCAGATGACTGACAATAACTGGACCAAAAAATATACATTTGGATTCGGAAAAATGCTACAATGAAAGGAAGTGGAAGGTGTGCAAGACAGAACTTTCTGAAAAGAACTCTCAGATATGACAACTGGAGCCAATTGCATGAAGAAAAGTGGAATGCATTCTTCAGAGGAGAGAATTCTCAGCACAAAGGGCCTGGGCTGAGAATGTACCTGAGAATAATTACTGGGGTTATAGGTGTGCAGAAGAATTGTTTGGTGACAGCTACATCACTGCCCTTCCTTGGCTATTGTACTTGTCAGGATCAGGGCAAAAGGAAGGTATCTCCCTCAAAATGGCTAATCCATTAGAGTTCAATGAAGATAGTATTTACACAGCTAAAGGCAGTATCCAAGGAAATTAAGAAGGTTGGGTGAATTACCAGTCACTAGAAAGAAGCTTTTTGCCAAGCTGGGTCTAAAGTACAAACAGAGGGACAGGTTGCATAGTGCCAGAGAGGGTAGCTCAGGGGGCTTCTGTGCAGCTGTGGCCTGCACCGCAAGAGCACAAGCAATCTTCAGCCATCTGGAAAGGGACAGGGCAGTGGGGGACACATGCCTCACTCCCCTCCTGTCCTTGAAGTACCTTGTGAGCAAATGCACCCAAACACTGTAGAGCCATGGAAACTTTTTGATACTATCCACCCTGGTGAGTTCAAAAGGCAAAGAGCAGTACAGAGAGTGTATTTGGAAGGGCCCCAGGAGAGGCTCAGGTCAGCGTCCTTCTTGTGCCCTTTGCCATGCTCATCCCTAATGCAGTGGGGGTGCAGGGCTGAGGGCTCTCACTGTAATTCTCTGTACACCAGAGTAGCTTATGACAGGTAGCACACATGGTACCCAGTGGTCAGGACTTGTGCGTGAGTTTTCCTAAATGTCTCTGACACTGAGTAACTTTAAGGAAGAAGTGTAACTCATGAGCAGAATAGGTACCCACTGTTTTGCTGTTACTGTTAGAGTGGGATTGAACCCCAGACTTTTGCACTGCAGGTCCTTGTGATTCTTCTGACTCCGCCTTCCAGAAGTCTGGAGTTGTGGGAATGCATTACCACACCTGGCAGTAACCCCTTTTAAGGTCCCTCTTCACCAGTAGCATTATTTTCTTCTCAGATTTCATTTTTAATACAGCCCCAGAGGTAACTGGATTCTTTGAGTACAGTGGTGGCGAATCTGTGTCACACATGATATTGTGTTTTCCTTTTTTGACAAAAGATGTTAATGTAAAGGTGTATTTTCTAATGTAACAGTCTGTGTTCAGGAGTAATTGCAGTGTTGGTACTTTGCAATAAATAAGTGGGATGGGGTTGCAGCTTGTTACTTGGTCTCTAAAAGTGTCCTCATCACTGTTTCAATGTTTCTCAGATAGCAGCAAAACATACTAAGGAAGAGTGTACTTGTCTACCTGGCTGTCATAATGAAGTAGCACTGACTGGGTGCTATAAACAATGCAATCTGATTTTCTTACAGTTAGGGAGGTCACAAGTGCAAGGTCAAGGAATCTTCTGGGTTGGTGGCTGGTGAAAGCTCTTTTCCAGGTTTATCGGCAGTCACCTTCTTGCCGTGATCTCATGTGGTCTTTTCTCTGCATGCACTCAGGGGAGGGAGAAAAAGAGGAGGAGGAGGTGGAGTGGGAGGGAGATTGAAAGAGAAAGACAGAAACAGAATGAAATATGGAAAGAAAGAAAAGGGAGAGAGGGAGAGAGAGAAAAGGAGGAAGAGAGGGAAAAAGGGGAGAGAGAAAGGGAGCAAGGGAAGAAAAATGGAGGAGGAGGAAGAGAAGAAGAGGAAGAGGAAGAGGAAGAGGAGGAGGACAGGAGAAAAAGGAGTAGCAGAAAGAGAGGGAGGGGAAAGACAGAAAGAGCATGGAGCGAGAGAGAGAATAGAGATAGAAAACTTTGGTATCTCTCCCTCTTGCTATAAGGAATCCAGTGCTCTCAGATTACAGTTTCACTCCTATGATCTCCTTTGACATTAATATCTCCCCTGAAGCCTCCCCATCCAAATACTGTAACACTGGGAATTAGAATTTAGACTGTAAGAATCTTGGGTGGGCACAAGTTAGTCCATAACCAAGAGGAGCTTAAATACATTAGTTAATTTTCTTGCTGTTCCAGATGTTGGAAGTATAAGATCAAAGCATGTTGAGGGGTGTTCCTCTTTGGCCTGTCTCACTGGGTTTTAATAACTGTTTTTCTCTAGAGCCTTATACAGTAGTCTGTGTGTGTGTGTGTGTGTGTGTGTGTGTGTGTGTGTGTGGTGTGTATGTCTGTGTCCTAATTTGTTCTTACAAGAGCATTCAGACTTCAAAATGTGAATTTTGGGGGTACATAGGTCAAATGACAAATACTGTAGCCCATCCATTGAAAGAAGATTTCAAATTGTCTAGAATTTGAGAGAGAAAGAGTTTGGGGACAAGGGACCGCCACATTTGCTGAAGCTGCAGGCATGGAAAGAGTTCAGGCATGAGAAGGAGTAGGCGGCATGCAGCCGGCACCAGTATCATCCCTACCCTGCGGGAGTAACGGCTCCTCCTTCATTAATTATCACTGAGCAGCGGCAGTATGGTCCCACTTCTCCTTCCCCCGCTCTCAGCTCTCCCCAACTTACTGCTTGAGCTTCTGGCTCTCTGCAAACCATGTGACAGGAAGAGGAGGCTCACAATGATGCCCTTTCCTACCTGCCTGTCCTTATGCAGTCAACTGAGTTTAACTTTAGAAAACTAACACTACGTTCTGATGGCATTAGTGCGTCTAAGAAAATTTAAACCCGAACAGCCCAAGTTTCTCTGTACAAAATGATGACACCAGTTTTTGCCAGCAAGCAATAGGACTGTGTTTTAAGAATAGGTCCCCAGTAGTGCCATAAAGTGATCACAGAGCTAAGGAGCTCCAGGCCCTGCTACTGTGAGATGTCAGCTATTATTATACCTAGCACAATATGATCTTCATATTTTGGTGTGAGGAGATACAGTTTCAGTTTGTGCTGTGAGGAAATGCAAAATTTCCTACCGACATGTACTGAAGATACTCAGTTCATCACAGCTGGATGAAGAACAGTAACTCTCTGGAACAAACATTGTAGATAGATGTGTTGCAAAATGACTAACAGCTTTCTTGGGAGGCAGTGAAGGCTGGTGTTACCTTGCGCCAATGTCAGTGATTGCATCATTGTCCCCATGGACAATTCTTAGCTGCCGCCATAACATCACTGGCTTCAGGGTAGAGAAGTGACGCCGGTGGTCAGCTTTGGCCGGGGATGGAAACCAGTTTCTCCATGCTACCAGGAAGAGCTGGAACCAAGAGGCAGCAACCTCAGGTTCAAGCTACATCAAACTGTTTTGAGTGTCAACAAAGACACCAAAAATCTGTAGAGCATGTCCAAGTGCATAGTAAAATGTAGAATTTTGTTGATATTCACTTAAATAGTGAAATATCTCAGAATCCATTGTTTGGTCAAAGGAATAAGCACAAGAGAATTTGTTAAGTTAACAATATATGCTGTAAAGAAAGAGGAAAACTACAAGGTACAAAAGGGAACAACATGGTGAAAGAAAGGATTCATATTGTCTTGGTAAAATTTTTTCTTGCTCACAGAAGACTTATTTCTTCTTTAATTTGGGGGGAGGTAGACAGAGGAACGGGTGTTTGTTTTTGGTTTTAGTTTGTTTTGCTCTTGTAAATAGACAAGTTTTTGGTTTTTATTCTTGTAAACTAAATCCAGTTTAGTTTTAGATAATTTCAAATCAATAAAATGGATTTTCACAGATAGTAATAAACTTGGTCTGAGCACTGTTTTTGTGTAAATTTTACAACTGTTAAGGTGTTATTTAGTGTCCCCATAAGCACTATAATATAAATTTATTAAACCCTATACATTTGCTGTGCTCAAATATATACTATATTAAATACTTGTGAAAGTTTGTGTACTTTTCTCAGATTATGCATTCTTTTCAAATGTTTCAAATTATTCGATCAGAACAATAACCTAACTTCATAATAGTTACCTCATTAGTTCTATCTGCTGACTGGAAAATTAAATTTAAGAAAGGTTAAGTCCTGTTTCTAAGCCAGTGCAATTGATAATTGGGAGAATAAGAACTTGAACCTGTACCTTCTATCAGAAAATCACTCTAATCATGTGTGCTCTAAAATGGACACTTAGCTCAAAAAATCTGCCAGAACTTTTACTTTAGATTTTTTTATTAGTTTTTATTGGTTCATTTTGGGTATACGTAATGATTACACTCATGATAGGGAATTTGGACCTGTACACGCTAGTTTCCTTTCTCCCCCCCTCCCCTCCCCTCCCTTCAACCCGTCTTCCCCTCCCTCTTTACAGAGCTTTGTTTCCATATTTTCCTTCTTTTCTCATCGTTCTTTCCCTTCCTTCCTGTCCCCGTCCCCCTCCCTAGATCTCCTTCCCATTTGGACATTTTTTTCCTATTTCACAATATCTATTATACTGTGGTCTTTATATTTTTGTCTTTATTTCCACTTTCAGTTCTTCACACCAGAGAAATAATGGGATATTAACACATGTCTATCCGATTTATTTCACTTAAGAGAATGGTCTCCATGTGCACCCATTTACCTCGAAATGTCTCCAGATTATCCTTCTTTATGGCTGAGTAGTACTCCATTATATAAAAAAATCTTCCTTGACCAAATAATTTTTAAAATTTCATTTCTTCTCCATGTTTATAGTCATCTGATCTTCATATACATACTTTTCTCCTGGAAAGAAAAGAGATTTTTCATAAATGTCTACTTAAGATGTAGTAGAAGCTTATAATCTATTAAAAAATCTGAGTTTTAGAAGACATACTATAGAATATTTAGAAAAATTATTCTATATCCTTCATAGTTAAAAGTCTTCCCTATTTTGAGGTTATAAAAGGCCTCTTCTACAGTGCATTTTGAATGATTTAATCTCTTTCTTTTCTTTTTCCTCCTCTTTCCCTATCTCTTCCTTTTTTTTTTAAGACTATTGATCCACTTTGGGTTTACCTGTTACTTAGAATGAGTGAAGTGTGAATTAAACATTTTGTTTTAGATGGCTATCCCAGTATCCCACACATTTATAGGACAGTTCACCTTTCTGTGTGGACTTGAAATGGCATTGTTACAAAGTAAATTTCTGTACATATTAGACACATTTTTGGATTTCTTATAACTTTTTATTAGTCTATTAGTATTTCTGAGACATTAGCATATTATTTTAATTGTTGAGGGTCTAGAATTTTAATCTACTGAAAAGTTAATCTACTGTATTACTTTTCTATGTCAGGCTTTCTTGGATATTCTTGTAATTTTTATTTTTCCATAGGGACTTTATCATTAGCTTATTGAGTTCTGCATTAACTTTCTGTCTCTGTAACAAAACACCTGAGATAACGTGAATGAAAGAAATGTTTGTTTTGCCTGGTAGCCTCAGAAGCCTCAGCGGGTGGTGACCCAGCACAGACACTGAGAGTGCGGGGTGGAGGAGGCTTGTGCACTTCCTGGTGCTCTAGAACCAAAGACAGAGACAGGAAGGAGCAGAGGTCCTGGTCCCTCCTCCAAGGGCCCACTGCAGAGACCTCACTTTGTCCTCTGTCTGCATTTGTTAATGTGTCTGTCTCACACCTCCTGCAAAGCCATGCACTGGCACCCAACCCTTCAGCACATGGGTCTTTGGGGAGGATGTCCAAATCCCAGCAAGTCTAACAGTTCCTTTAAGGGAAATTAACTTTTAAAGAGAAAAAAACTAAAAACACAACAACAATGAAGAAAAAAATGAAAACAACACAGAAATAACAAAAACATGATGTCAGAATTTGAAGTACAAGGAAAGTTATCTTTCTCCATTTATCAACTTTATTTTTATTCTTCAATAAAATTTCCAAAATTTTTCCATATAGGTCTTAAACTTTGTTTTTTGGTTATGCCTATGTATATTTTTAACTTTTATTTTCATTTTCTTTTCTAGTTATTTCGTCAGTCACATTCATGCAAAGTTAATCACAGTGGAAATACTGGATATCGTTTCTTCCTATATTAAGTACAGTGCAAATAAGTAATATCTTTGAAAATGATGGATATGTTTTTGTCATCTTAACTTATTTATGTATTTTGTTTTATTGATTTTTATAAGCCAAATTAGATTAATAAATTTGAAGCATAAATATGAAAATATAATTGTGCACACTCAAAAATTATATAAAAGTCAAAATATAAAAACAAAACCCCAGGTACTGACACTATATGAAAAGGCTGATACTGTAACAGAATTCTAAACGATTAATGACTAAAAAATCACTAATTAAATGACCAAAAATTTAAAACAAATATTGCAATAATTTTAGGAAAGAAAACACATTTTTGGCTTCTAAATACATGAAAAGATGCTCCATAAAAGTCACGATAGGAGGGCTGGGGATATAGCTCAGGGGCATAAGTGCTGGCTTGGCCAGCCTGAGGTCATGAGTTCGATGCCTGGTACCAAAACAAAAAAAAGTCACAATAGGAGAAATATTAATTAAACTATATTGCAAAAATAGTTTTCCACCTACAAATGGGCAAAAGCAAAGTGTTGTTAAAATTGCCTGTCAGTAAGACCATGGAAAAATGAACTCATGTGACACTGTGTAACACATTTAGCTATGTCTGTTAAAATTTTGAATGCAAAATCCCACAATTATTCAATTTCCCTTTTGGCAGTTTTTCCTACAGATATTCTCGCATACATGTAACATGATGCATACTTGCATCATTCACTGCTACATCCTTTGTAACAGCAAAAACCTGGAACCAATGGGCATGTCTATGATAACTATTTATATTAAATGAGTAATTAAATAAATTAAACATACCTAAGCAATGGAATACTATGCAACTCTGAAAAGTATGAGAAATCGCTGCATGTATTTATATGGAGAAAAGCAAAGTCAAGATACTGTCCTTTGCTTCTAAAGGGGGAAAATGAGACCACAAGTCTTCATCTGTTTGTGTGTACATTATAAAATCCTCAAGAATAACAAGAAATTAATGGTGATGTTTATGTCATGGGTAGTAGTGTGGATTTCAGCCAAGAGGGACTTAATTAAGAATGCCAATTTTACTCCATGCTTTTAAAATGGACTTATACAGTTGTTAAGCCATGTGAGTGAACAGTCTATTCAAAATTAGATTTGAAAAGATGAATCTATTTTGCTACATTTATTTTTGTAGACACAGATTTAGTAAAAAATTTAGATTTCTTAACTAGTGATTTTTAAGCTGTTTTTACTACTTTAAAGCTAAAAAAGAGAAGAACAAAAGGAAAGGTAATTTAGGAGTTTTCACTGAACCTACGTAGGAGAAAAGACAGATCACACAGTGCAGAAAAGTATTCAAAATAGAATGTGATTTTAAGGTTCTTTGAAAGACATCTGATTAAATTTGGCATCATATTTTTCCACTAATTTCAACTGTATGTGAAATATTTCATTTTATACATCTAGATGTTTCAGGAAATTCATGAGTAACACTTAAATTTATCTTGCAAAAAATAAACTTACCTGTTTTAAGAGAATGTGCAGAAAGTAATTAAGCTACTTTCAGAGAGATTTCCCATGTGTTTGTCAAGGTGAAGTTCCTGTAAAGGCAGAGGGAATTCACAGTTGCCCTACTGTGCCCTGTAGCTTGCATTCTTTTGGGAGTACCAGTCCCTGGGCGGGGAATGCCTCCAAAGGACACTGGGCCTGAGGGAGGACCAAGGGTTCAACGGCAGTTCTGGGGCTTGTTCCGATGTGCTAATCCTGTGACTGCTTCTTGGCTTTGCCCACAGGTTTGGCCTGACTCTTGGCTCTGACTCTTGGCTTGGGCCTTGGGCCTTGGCTTGGTTAACTCTCTGACTTCTGGTTCTGAACACTGGCTCTGACCCCAGAATGAATACTTGCAGCAACCTCATTAGAACTCCTGGTCTTTGGTTCTGTCCTGGTTTCCTGGCCTTAGGCTGCCTGTCTAATGCCAGCTCATAAACTTGAGACTTTGTCCAGAGCATTATGGAATGGAGACTTAGTAAGTCATGAAGGACTATGCAAATGTAGGATATTAATAATATTACTTTGCTTCAATCTTCTGGCGAATAGGGAATATGAATGTATAATGAGAAGGGGAAAAGATGTCCAAAGCCTTTGATGATAGACATCAAGGGCTAGGCTAGAGGGCCTCTACTCCTGCATTCATATTTAGAAAATTAGCTTAACCTCTCTATAATATATTCATTCAACTGAGAAAAAGTATCATTTTCAAAATTTATCTATGATGAAGGCTTCTATCTTGTGTTTTAGAGTCATACACTTAGCTGCCTCCGTGCAGATTCCCACCAATAAAGGACATAGAGCAAGGCAAAACTCAACTCCTTCCATTCTTCCTCCAGCTCCCACCTCACCACCAGCTCCTCCTCCAGTGATGTCCAGCACAAGGCTTAGTGCCACCACCCACTAAGTGTTCCTCTGAAGGGATTCAGCCTCAGCCTTCTTTTTCCTGCTTTCACCCCCAACGAACCATAGCTGTGTTCATCTCCTTTGGTTGTTCTCTCTCCCTTCTATTGCAGTCTAGTATCTCTTTTTTCTTTCAGTTTTGAGACAAGCTTTGAACTTGGTATGTACCTTGGGGTAGCCTCAAACTCTCCGAAATCTTTCTGCCTCAGCCTTCTGAGTACTGGAGTTACAGGCCCATGCTACCATGCCTGGCTCAGTATCACTTCTTATGGGACAACTGCCACTGCCTTCTGGCTTGTGTTCCTGGTTCTTATCCTGTTCCTTTGTTTAAAAAAAGGTCATATTTTGAGAACATGCATAAAATCATATCACTTTTTGGATGTTAATTCTGTCACTAACTAACCATTCTTCCCTTGCCTGGTAGGATAATGTCTCCTAATTCTCTACATTTCATTTTACACAACATATCCTCCAGGAAGTGCCTTCAAACTCAACTTCAATGTCTTCTCTGTCTGTTCTCTGAAAGCTCTATTTCTGATATCACAGGGCTTATCAGACTCTTTTACCATAGCCATGTTACTGGTCCATTTTCTCCAAAGAATATATATAATATATATATAATATTTCTAATATCTAACATGAGCTAGGAACACAATACATATTCAAAAATTATAAATAAATTGACAAAATGTACAAATGAAAATTTAAAGTTCAATAAAAAGTAGTTCAATTAGCGAAATAAGGAGAGCATCTCTTCTTGAAAATGTCACTTGAGTGAAAAGGACTGAGTTCTAAAAACACTCAAAAGAACAAAGAAGTTATACAGAGTAAAATCCAATGAAGATTAAAATATAAAGACAAATATAAAGACAAATTCAGTACTTTGCTGTTCTATATTAGGGAAAGAGAGAGAGACAGTGAGAGAGAGAGAACACAAAGTAGTTTTAATTTTGCAATTGCCATATAAGAAAGAGTATAGTACATATCTTTGAAATGTTTTGTTGGTATAATTTTTTAAAATCCCATAGGTGCAAAGTCCTAGCCTTTATTGAAGTTTTTTAATAATAGACATAAATAGATGGTTTATTTTTGACACATTTCCATAGGTTATATGAAATTAGGTTGTGGATAGAAGGCTTTCCTATGTGTTGATTACTTGAATTTGGTACTGGGAGTGGGATCATGACTCTACCTGACTATGTGGTTCAAGAGCCTTACGGAATGGTTTGTGGAGAGAGTTTGGAAAGGTTTGGAGGTGTCACCTGAAACTGTAGAGCTGGAACGCCTTATGCTACTTTGTGTGGGAGATTCTGGTCAGAAGGCCAGAAGGCTGACAGAAATCCTGCTGGTAAAGACCAGGCTCAGGAGGTTTCTGCTGGGATAAAGGGCTGCATTGCTTATTGCATTCTAGATGATGTGTATTATGGCTTGGCAAAAAGTTTGTCTGCATTTTGCTCATGTCCAGAAACTTTTTTCTGAGACTGAAATTAAGAGCAAAGAACTAATTAATCTGGCCAAAGAAGTTTCAAGCAGTTGAATATTGAAATTTCAAGGCAGTGGCATGGCTACTGGTTGGGGGATTATAGCCAGACTTATGTTGAAAATCAAGAGCAGACAGCCCGGCAGAATGATTTGTGATTTGGTGAGTTTGGCCAGCAAGGAAGCTCCAGTACAGCTGTGGACTACAAAGGTAGAGTTGAGGAGATCTCTACTGTTGAGAGGAATGGGGGAATATAAAAAAAGGCATGATGGTATCACAAGAAGCAACAAGTCTGCACCCTTTTCAACCTTAAACCTGCAAAAGTGAAAGACTATGCTTTGAGGAGAAAGCCACAGAGCACCATATTCTGGAATGGTGGCAGCTGTACCATGTTCCAGAATGGTGGAAGTATAAAGAATTTGCTCCTCAGAATTGGACAGAAGGTACCCAGAAATCCAGATACTTGACCCTTATAACAAAAAGAGAGGAAAACCTTGATAATGCTCCAGCCCACAGCATACCTTGGTTTCATCCACGTGGTGCTGGTTTTAGTTACATGCAAAATGCAAGAGTTGTGGGGTTAAGATGGCTTCCACCTCAGTTTCAGAAGGCCTGGGAATCCTGTCAGTGTGTGTGCACCTGAGAGGGCAGTGTGTGAAGCTTTGAATGTGAAGCCAAAGGTGTAGTGGAGACCTCGGAAGTTTAAAAAAGCCAGGAACATGGATCAGCTGAGGAAATCTGCAATGAGGGAACATAGTGAGCCTCAGAGAGAAGCCATGTGAATTACAACCACCAGAAGTTCTGTACGGGCAAAGCCACACAGGCATTTGGAGCTCAAAACCTGCCACAAATTGCCTGGGATGCTGCACCTGGAACTATAGGACTTAGTGTTTGCTCTGTTGGATTGTGGATTTGCTTTGGTCTCATTCCTTTGTATCCCCCTGTTTGTAACTTTGGGGATGGAAATCTTTATTTTGTACCATTGAATGTTAGAAGTATTTAACTTTTCATTTCTACAGGGCCTCAAAGCTAAGGGTTTGCCTTATATCTCCAAGAAGACTTGGGGCTTGGACTTTTCAGCAATGTTGAAACTGTTAGGATTTTGGCAACTCTTAGATATGGACTAAATAAATGCCTTTTGTATAAAAGGGTGCACGTGAGTCTTTAGGGGGCTAGGGGTGGAATGCTATGGTTTGTGTCTGGATGTCTCCCCCAAACCTCCTGGAGCCATGGAAGGAAGGCCTTTTGAGGCAGCTGAATCTACAGTTTGTAACTGATAAATTGTGTCTACTTGAGAAGTTCAGAGGCTTAACTAATTGACTCAGCAATTCTATATCATAGGGTGTAGAGGAACTGCCCTGAGGTGACTGTTGACACCTTAGGCTGTAGAGGACCTACCCTAGGATGAGTAGCCTGAATACAATATAAGGGAGGAAAAGAGGCTTGTTCTGCCCCTTTTGCTCTTGGTGCTTTTGCAATCTTCCACAGCCATGAACAGTTACCCTTTGCCATGCCAACCTGCCTTGGAGTCAGCTGATTATGGACTGAAACCTCCAGAAACTGTGAGATAAATAAATCTTTCTTCCATCAACTTTGGATTGTCAGGTATTTTGTCCCAGCAATGAGAGAAAAGTAACTAAGATATCCTAAGACCTTCCCCCAACAGAGATTTTACTGTCAAGCAAATGTCAATTTCCATTGCACTACTGAACATGGCATTTCCAAACTAAATTTTAAAACAATTAAGAAGTTTAGATTGAAAAATTCTAATAATCCCTCCTTACTGTGATTCATCTGTATCTGGTTGAAAAATTCTGGGAATGAATTAGATATTGTTTATTCATTTGAAAAATAATTATGGCATCAAATATTTATTATAGTATATGAAGTCATTGGATGTTATTGTTTTGCTGGAGACCTTTGAGCATAGTGATTTTGGGTTTGCCCAATCTTAACTGAACTCAAGTTGTGGAGTAACCCTAGTATTTACTTACTAGAGTTTTAGAAATACATTGGCAGTGTAAATGTAACTTTCATAAACCTAACCTCACCTCTTACTATTGTCCTTTTATCTTTGAGGGAGGACCATGTTGATTCTGCTGTAAAGAATTCAGGAAGAAACCTGTTTTTCCATCCACAAACTCTTCTCAATAACAAAAATTTTTGTAACAATAACTTTTTACAATTTTTGTCATGTGTCTGTATCTACAGGTGTTAGTACAAATATTACATTGTTTAACGAGATACAAATATTGAAATTGTTGTCTTTCAGAACAGTGGAGGAAGAAGAATCTATTTTTAGCAAGTTTATGTTAAACTTGCTTTTCATACTGGCTGTCTAACTATTTCTTATGGAAGAGTCTCTGACCTGGGCCGCATAACATCTGGGATTATTGCTCTCCTGTGTTACAGGGGCTATCCTGTGCATTATAAGATGTTTAGCATCATCTTTTCCCTCTGAATTCCTGCCCAATGGCTACAAGCAAATTTTGTTCATACATTTCCAAATGTTTCCTTAAGAGATAAAATTAGCACTGGTTGAGAACCAGTGCTTTTGGTTGGTAGCTTCTTTCTGTTGTTTACCCAAACTTCTTACAGTTCAGAGTATGTCGTAGTTCCTCAAAATTATTTGTCAAATAACGATTAAAATTTTTCTCATTTTCTTTTGTTTGAAATTGGTGTCACCGAAACAAAAGTTTGTAGGGATGGACTGTGTTAAAAATTGTATGAGGTATTGCACTTGACCTAAAAGAAGTGTGCAGCTTGGCTTCTGGACTAAAGAAGTTTTAAATCAAATTTAAAAGAAGAGATCAATACTCAAAGAATATGAGATTAATGGAACACAGACTCTATTGGCAACAGACTAAAAAGCAGAGTGGTCAAATTCCAAACTGTGGCATAGACTACGGGGATGTTACCAACCTTGTGATTCGATGTTCCCCTGATGGTTCTTTGACCTATTTTGACATAAAGGCAGTGGTAAGATGATGTTTATTAACTCAAAAATCTCTGCTATGATATACAATAACAATGAGAACGGTAAGAAAATATTCTGTTTAAACAAGCCAGATCACTTTTACGCGTAACAGGCAAGCCATTCTGGGGAGAAAGCTCTGAGCCTGGTTATGTTAGCAACCAAGTAGTAACTGAAGAAGACAATCTAACCAGGCATGGTTAAGTCCATGGCTGACACATGAGCTAGTACATTTAGAGTGTGGGCACATTAACGATGATCAAGCTGTGTTTTTCCACTAACATCAGACTTTAGGTATTTAGCGATTATACAACTTTGCTAACATTTACAAGTTTCTAAACATGTTTATTCTCTTTTATTTTGCATAATTTCTACTATTAATGCAATGATTTAGGTCACATGTTTTTGCACTTTCTAGGTCAAAAAATAAAATCCTTTCTCCATATTTAACCATTACAATGCTGATTGAATGTTTTATTTCAAATTCTAATCTGGAATTTTTGCTGTGAATAATAGTGAAATATTTGATGATAAAATTTGCGTGTCTATTTTTCATATATGAAAAATTTCCAAGCCATTTAAGAGTAAAATGTGATAAATTTGAATGTATTGTGCTTTTTTCTTATAATCATAGAATTAATGAATAAATGGAAGGGGAAGATGTTGAGCTGATGGAGGTTACCATGACTACTCACAGATATTTTGTCACTTTCACCTCCCAGGCCTGTGGCAGATCTGTAGTATTTCCAATTTGAAAGTATGTGATGTCACATGACCTACTTTTTTATTATGATCTGCAATATTCCAGACAGTGATAACTCTGCTTTGTTAAGTTTTAGAGTGAGGATAATGAGAAAGGAGGAATATATGAAATATGCCAGTGTAGACAGGGTTCAAATGAGACTGTAGATAGTCAGTAAAATTTCTGCTTTTTCTTCATATTAATCTTTTTCCAGTTATATGTAATACTCAATCTTTGAGGATTAGTGATCAGACTGTATATTGCCACTCAGAGCTTGGAAAATTCTCTTCAGTATTTTTAAAATGTGCTTTGCTAACAGGAATGGAGAGAAATAAATAAGATAAGTGAATAGTTCATTGTTGTTTCTCTTTAATATGAAAAGAGAGGGGATAATCACTTTGATGCCCCATTCCACTGTGCATTACTTCCAGAATATCTGCCATACTGACACATCAACTATCTTGTTATTATTTAATACATCATTGCATATTTAATTTCCTTAAGAATGCGTGTAATTGGTTTCCAGAATATTTTCCATTGTTCTTGCTCCTTATTTCACTTGTAGTCTGTGATTATCTTCCACTGACATTTTTTTCTTTTTGTATGAAGGTGAATGTATTTTGTCCCAGTGTCTTTCCTTTTGTTGGGTTGGTTAAAGTGAAGAGCAGGTATTTAGATTAGTAAATGTAACTTTAGGAAAGTGGAACAAATATCTGTAACCAAAGAAGAAAGAAAAAAGATATTTTTGCTTCCTCACTAGCAGTGATAAATGCCTAAGTAAGAAAAATAAGCAAGAAGAAAGAGGAACAGGCTTTAAACAAGGTAGGCACTGCATATGAGTTTGAACAGTGATTTCTTTTAATGTACAAGAAGCAGATATGCAAAAATATTGGGCTGTCTTTTTTTTTCATAGAACCTCAAAAAATGAAATTATGTAGAATCATAGAAATTTGACATTACCCAATTTTTGACTTTTTAAAATTAGATATGTAGCTCTGGTGCAGTTCATAGATCTATATGTGTGCTTATCAAATTTGAATTTCAAGGGATCAAACTCCACTTAAAGTCACAATGGTTGTATAATGCCCTCGTTTTATATTGTTCTATATCTTACCCCAGTTACCTTCTCAGGCAAATAAATAATTGGAGTGCTATATTGCAGTGTTTCTTCTAACATTTTTAGCAAAAAATATTGCTTGAATATTGTTATACTAAATACGGTTGAAAAAAGAGCACCTGCATATGCTATTGAATACCTGTTGGGTGCTCTTGTTAAATTTAAAATATATTGAAACAGATTTTATGTAGGGCTTAAAATTCAAAAGCAAATTGTGCTAAGATGATATGGTATTGATGGGGCTGAGATTTATGTTGTAGTTTCCCTTTCATTCTGTGGGGAGATGACAGAGAAAATTCTGTTTACTCCTTTTGAAAACATGAATTGCTCCAGTATGGCTGATATAATGTGGGAAATTTACATGATGCAAATTTTGCTTATGTACAGTTTTATCCGCCAGAAATGTAAGGTGAACATAGGAAGCTGTACACATTCAAACCATTCTGCTTAGGAATCTACAAAATGCAGACATGTGTTTCCTCCAAAATCTGTGAGCTGCCTTGTTCAGTGGATTGCTCTGAGCTCACCTGTCTACATTTGGTGTTATAGATTTTTGTCTCATTTTGTGTAATCCTCCATGCACTCAGTAACGCCTCACAACCGTTTACCCTTTGAAGTTTATAAGAAACTTCATGTCTTTTTCCAGGTGAAGTGACATTTAATGTAATAGTTATGCATTTTAAAAATTATTTATGATGTACAAAAGTATACTATTGGTTCTATTGAGTCTTTATCATTTCTAATGACTCATAGACAATGTTTTTGAGTATTGGATGATAACATCATTTTTCTGTTTTTTTGAATTTTATTTTTTTAATTTTAAAGATGATAATAAAAACAATAAAAATGACAGAATTTCAAAACAAAATGATGGGAAATTAACAATAGCTATTATATTGCGCATTGTTATATTCAAATTAGTTCCTCAGATTGCTTGATAGAGGCATGCAAGGTTGATCAAACACTACAATCGCTAACTGTTCCTTTCAATGAACTAATAAAAATTAGTAGTATTCCTTCCTTCTTTTCTCCTTTGTCCTATCCCAGTTATTCTTTCCTTTGTGAGAATTTTTTTTTTCTTTTGTGAGAAATTTCTTGCTCTTTCACAATGTCTGTTGTACCTTTTCAATCTTATTTACTCTTTCAGTTTCTTACACTATGGAAAGAATACAATGTTTACATATGTGAGTCTTTTATTTCACTTATGAGTATGGTCTCCAGTTTCATCCATTTACTCATAAAAGCTTTATGAGTATCTTTCTTTATGAGTATCTTCTTTATAGTTGAATAGTACTTCACTGTATAAAATACCACATCTTTTTTATCCATTCCTCAGTTGATGGGCATTTGGGATGCTTCCAAGCTTTATTTATGACAAATTGTGCTGCTATAAACATGGGTGTACATTTATCGCCGTGTTGTGATGTTTTTAATTCTTCTGGGAGATAGCCAGAAGAGGAATAGCATGATACATAGAAGACCCCCAAAACTCCACCAAAAGACCTCTAGATTTAAAAACCAGATTCAGTATCATAAGAGTTTACAAAGTCAACACTCAGAAATCAATAGCATTCTTGTGCACAAATGGCAAACTCACTGAAAGAAAAACTAGGGAAACCACATCCTTCACAATATCATTCAAAAAATACGAAATATTTAGGAATCAGTCTAACAAAGGAAGTAAAATATCTATACGTTGAAAATTACAGCACTCTGAAAAAGAGGTAGAAAAAGAGTTCAGAAAATTGAAAGATATTTCTTGCTCATGGATATGAAGAACCAACATTGTGAAAATGGCCATACTCCCAAAGTTGTTACACTTATTGAATGCAATCCTGATCAAAATACCATTAGCTTGGGGGTATAGCTCAGTGGTAGAGCATTTGTCTGCAAAATACCATTAGCTTACCTCTCAGGTCTGAAGAAAACGTTTCTAAAATTACTCTGGAACAGGAGAGATCTCTGCTGTTTATATGCATGATTTCACACCCATCACATTACAGAAGAACTGACTATTTATAGTCATCTGCTTATTTTGGTTGAGTAATAATAGTAGTAATGCTGATGGTGTTAAATTTTTGATATTATGGAAAGTGAATACTATAGCATCACTTTTGCTTCAGTCTTGTGCAGAAATATTTTAGAAATTTTGGAACACTGCACTTAGTTCTATGGAAAGTATGTAGACACATCTACAACTGTGATAATTCTTGTTGCCAGGTGTAATTATTGCCTAGCATATAGACATCTAGCTCATCTGAGAAGGATGAGGTCTTCTTGGATTATAAGTAAGTTCTCAGTTTAAAATGGCCATTTATTGTCACTTTGTATATATCCATTGTAGTAATAACAGAAACAAGGGATCAAGCCCAATTTCCCAGTTTAATCACATACCTCATATTTTACGTATTTATTGAGAACCTGCTGTGTTCTAGACATAGTAGATATGATGATGAAGACAGAAAAACTTTGCCCTTAGAGAGCTGTATTTGTCATTAAAATTACAGGTATACAACCATATATGTAGTCAAAGAGCATTAATGATAAATTTCTTTTATACTTTGGTCTTATAGTTTGTAGAATTGATTTTTTGTTTCAGTTGGATGTTAACCAACTAGATTTTAGGTGGATTTTTCTCTCAAAATAGAATGCCTGAAACAAGTATTCTGAAGAAATTATTCTCAAAAAAATTTGCTTGCTGCGGGAACTATCCACAACATGGACCAGGGCTGATTGCGAGCATGAGGTCCAGCTCTGAGTTCTGGGTGCACGGGGTGGAAAAGTGGAGGAAAGGTAGGCGTGGTCTCAGTGGTTTCTAAATTGAATTAAGCAAGCAAACATCTCAACTATTTACCACCAGTTAGGAACATTAACTCTTCATATGAAACCGTTACAATTTTGGACTATGTTTTAGTCTTCAATGTAAATTTAGTAGAACTTTTTTAGTACAGAGGGTTAATTTCTTTTTTTTTTTTTCTAAATATAAATTCCCATTCCTAGACCTATTTGCCCAAGACCTTTCCCAGTCCTTCTGGCTGGCCTTCTTCTCCTTGATTTCCTTTTGTTCTGCAGAGGACTCTGTGCCTTGGGGAGGTTCTGAACTACAATGAAAGAGGAGCAGGCCTCTGTGGTCTGTTTTGAGCCCGACCAAAATGTATCAGACAAGTTTTACTTTCTTAGAGTGCTATATGGTGATTTTTTTTATGTGTCTAAGAAATGGAAACATTTTGTCTCAAATAAAAAAGAAATATTTTTATACTGTGCTCCACTCACAGACCACATCAGAGGTATTCTAAGAATAGAATAGATCAAATATATTTTATGGAAATATAATGAGAAAAGGATGTGTTCCCAAAACTCACTCGGAACAAAGGAATGCAGCCTAGTCAGGAATACTTTAACGCTCCTAACAATTTTCTCATGTGAAAGCTGGAGGAACAGCACTGGTTTGAAGAAATCTCCCACTTCTCCCCAGGCTCCCAAAAAACTTGAAATCAGACCTAGGAAATCTATACATTGTGAATAAGAAAATGTATGGGAAAAGTGACTTAGGGCATTAACTAAAAAGACATTTCTGAAAGAAGAAAACATCAATATGAAACATTTTGTCATATTTCATTTCATTGATCATATATTTATTTTATGTATTCCAGAGTACTGAAGCTTGGAAATAACTGAATTTCTGGGGATTCATATTAGATTTGTCAGTCTATGTTTGGGGGAACTAACAGGGAAACAAAATATATTACAATCATTTGCTTTTAACATGCTGCCTTATCATGTACACAAAGCACAAAAGTACACTTAACATATAGCTTTTCTGAAAACCAAAGCACATCAAGGACTGAATATATACCCAAATAATAACATTCTTTTCAAAATAGCAACCTACAGGTGTTCAAAAACTAAAGTCACCTAATCAGAAGTATATTTTCTTCTTCTCAAACTATGTAATGAATTTTAACAATACGTTTGTGGTTTTTTTTAACTTTTCTACCTCTTATACTAATGCATGAGTGTAATTTTCTTTGTGCTCTAAGATTCTGTGTTTCATTTTATATATTCCTATTGATTTTTCTGCTGGATGCAATGTTGCTGCAAAATGTCTATATTGTCTTGCTGAGTTTATTTGGCTTTTTCACTTCCAAGATATTCTAAATTGGGCAATAGTATTCACCCCCAATTTACCCTTACTTTGAATTTTCTCAAAAATATAAGCCTTCTCAATATTACTGCTTGTTTATTGTACATACTACGGTAAATTCTGAAGGGACTACAGAGTCCCCTGAAAGTAAAGTCACCATAATATTTATGCATTAAACACACATATTCATGTACATGTATCTATTTTTTGAAAAACCCAAAATGCATATGCTATCATGGCCCCCAAGGTAGCAATAACATATGCAGAGAAAATTTATGCAGTTCCAGGCTGTGAACAGGATTTCTAAGAGCTACTTCCAGAAAACATTACCCCCTCCTCGTTCTTCAATCTGTCCACTTTCTTCCCTCTGAAGACCTCCTTCTCTTTCTAAACTGACGAGTGAGCTGGGTGAGTTAGTCTCATCATTTAGGCTTGCTGCTTGGTGACTTCTGTGGGGTAATGGAAACATTTTAAGGAGTGTGTGGTGTGTGTGTGTGTGTGTGTGTGTGTGTGTGGTGTGTAGCATGCATTTTTTGCCATTTTTTTTCCCTGTAAAGAATCTGTGGGATAGATACACTGCTTAAATATAGGGAGCAACTTTGTTTTTAAGAAGTCAAGGTAGTGTATTGAGGTTGTATTTTTGTCAACTAAAATTCACTTAGTTATTTTCAACTAAGAAAACTCATAGAAAATTTCAGTATTTAAAATTTGTGTTTAAATTTTTCAAGAGATGAATATAAAGTCTTACTTTTGAAAATTCTCTGAACGGAAAATAAATACATATTTTGGAATTCTGACTGCTTTCATTTTATAACAGAAAATGCTGCTGAGTGTTTAAAAAAGGTGAAAGAAAGGCATATCTTTCTGAGTTTTGAATGGCATACATTCGTGATGTTGGTGATATAGTACATAAAAATTTAAAATATTACTTTATAGTGTTGAATATTCATATAGTCTATAATTTATATTTTGTTTATGAGCTACAGCATGATAATTATATACATTTTACATGTTTGTATATAATAGTATTATAATACACAAGTAAGTGAATCATGTAGCATGTTAAGGAGCAATAAGCTCTATTGAAAAATATAGGGAGTAGCTTCTTTTTAAAGAATATAGGACACATGAGGCAGGGATCATTGTAAAATTTACTGATATGTTCAGGTACCCAGGTTTTTTGTCTGCTACGATATAATCATACTCACTGAATGAAGTGAATGAAGTGAATGAATGAATAAATCAGTAAATGAATACAAGATAATGATAGGGTCTCAACTCTTCATCTCAGTTCCTATCCTCTGGCCATGCTGCAGTTTATTGGCATTTCTATAAAACTAGCATAATATAGTTTGCTTGGTAAAGTATGACCAAATTGGAGCATAGATGAAGAAATATTATAAGTATTTTGGACACAGTATTCTTACTGATTCTGTCTTGAGGCAGTCATGTTATGTTCTCGCCTCACAAAAATTATAATTAACCAAGACACTGCAATACACTTTTTATATGATCTTCCCTTAGCTTCATGTTCTCCATTTCACAATTGTGTGTTGTTGTGTAGTTTATTTTAAGGATATAATATTAGAGTTTGCATTCATTCATTTGATAGTAGGTTGTGCTCTATTTGACATAATTGTTACAGGTGTTGAGACTTTTACCCTCCTATTTGTTCTGTTCAGCCACTGAGTGGGTGTAAGTTCCATATCTACCATACATTGAGCTTGGGAATACAATGATGAACATGAAAAAGAACACAATAGCATTTTTATTGTAACTTACAGTTCTGGAACAACCGTGAAGGACAAGCAAGTGGGAGTCTATGCTCATACTACACAGAGGGAACTCTTACAGCAGGGTATCCTACTACTATGATTACACGTACTAGGGGAGTTGATCTGACTCTAAGAAAAGATGATTAAGTTGAGAACTGAAAGATAATTTCATTACTGAAAACAAGAAGGAAAAATTTTCTATCCCGACAGGATGGAGTGGTGAAAGCCCCATGGCACAAAGTAATAGAAAATATTTTCAGGCCTGACTGAAGAACAAAATGCCTACAACTGAAAGAGTACAGAGAAATGGGAGGAAGTGAGGGTACAGGTGTGTGGGGTTGTGAAAGCTGGGTGCATGAGTTTACTTTCTTTGATTCTCTCAGCTCTGCATCATTTAGAGGTTCTCAGAGGTAAAAAACTGTTTGTCCATTGTGTCCAAGGTTGTACTAATGTGGTATGGGTTGTGCTTTAGCTGGCTTATAGAGCTCAGACATTCCAGAGAAGATTTATTTCAGTTAAGATGCAATCACAATCTTCAAGTATAAGGACCCAAGGGAACAAGAAGATGGAGGTTGGGGAAAGTCTGGTAATAAACAGCTATTCTTTATCGCCTCTGAGGATAGCACAGTGGGGAGTAGTTTTAAAATGCAGCAGAAAGTTGAATGGAGCCTGGAAGCAGCACATGCTGTCTTTGCTACATTGGCTCATATTTATAGGGTCAGGAAGAAGAGTTGTTAGAAACCTTCTTCCATTTAAAAGTGGAGGGTTTTATCAGATGAATCTTTTCAAATTCCAAATTCAAAGCTTAAGCATCTTTTCTTTAAGCCTTTCTCAACCTGCACACAAAGATCAAATGTAAAGGTTGTCAAACAAATACTAATTAGATATCTGTTTAATTCAACTTGAGTATACTTTTTCAGGATCCTGGATTTCAAGTCTGGTAATAATTTCCTTATTTTACTGCATCATTCCACTCCCACATATGCTTATTAGTAGGAAGTCTACTGTAGGGAGAGATCTCCGCTTACCTCCTAAACTGTTCAAGAACTGCAGAAGCTGGGGTATATGGATGTGGTATAGTTTAAGTGACCTGCTTCCCAGAGTTTGGTGTGGGAAAGATTGGAGGATCTAAGTCTTCTCCTGGCCATGTGGTGAGACTCGGTTCCAGACCTAATGCAGTTCACAGTGGGGTTGCATGATGGAGTTCAGATGCAACCCCAATACAATTTGCAACCCCAATTTGAAATATGTCTTATTTCAAATGAGTATGCTCAGCCATTGTTTCCCAAGGCAAAACTCCATACTACATAGCCTAGAATGTGAGAAGCTTTTGGTTTTCTGTACTAGCTTCCTCAGAATCAGTGTTTCCCATATTCCTGAAAGCCTTCTCACAGGGATTCTGAACCTGACTGAAACTTCTGCTTTGCTCCTGGTGATACTGCCCTCCTAGTGACTGCTGTCACTTTCTGTCTGTATGGGTTTGGTCCTGGCCACTTTTTTCTCCTTGCCAGGTCTGAGTTTCTGGTAACTGAGGCCAGGGTATTCTGATCAGGAGAACCTTGAGCTCCTCTTGCTATCCACTCTACTCCTATACCAGGGATGTACTGTCCTTATACATCATCCCAAATCACAGCTCTTCTTTCTTTTTTTTTTTTTTTTTTTTTTTTTTTTAAATTTCGGAAATCGAACTCAGGTCCTTGCACTCACCAGGCAGGTGCTTGTGCTGCTGAGCTATATCCCCGGCCCCAACAAAGCTTTCTCACATATTTTAAAAATGAAGCCTTCAAATAACCTTTAGAGATTTAGAATCTCTTTAAGGATGATATATCAACAACTGACCTAGTAACTGGAAATAAGGATTTAGATTTGACTTGCATATTTTTTGAGCTCAGACGAAATAATCGCCAAGTAAGCATGAGCATGAAAGAGAGTGAGGAGTTTTATATGTTTTACGTACTGCTGTGTCCTCTAAACCTGCAAAGAAGCCCAATATGCCGTGGCTGTGCATTTCTTTGTTGAAATTAATAACTAAATAATGATTTTAGTGATTATTTCAGGTCCAAATGACCACTTTATGGAGGGATTGTAGGCATGAAATGCCTCCTCAAGAAGAAGAGAGTTGGTATGAATAGATCAAGGTTAAAAGACAAAGCTATTTGATCTAGACTTGGAATAGTAAATAAGTGGAGAAAATATGGTGATGAATTGGCAAAGAACCAAACTGTTAGAAGCAGTTTCCAATAAAATTTTACGTTCATGAAATATTTAATTCTGTAACATTTTCATATAAGTGAGGAGAGTTTTCATGTTAACATGAAGCTAATAATTTGTTCTTGATTCTTCACATCCATATAAAAATTCTCACTACAGACACACGCACATATATCACATCTTCCCTTCAAAGTACTTTTAAAGTACATTATTTTAAAATTAACAATTAAGAAGCAAAATTTGGCAAATTTAACTGTCCCAGTGTCATTTTATTGTTCTTCTTATAAAGATAATTTTATCTATAAAAAGAACATGGAGTGTTTAATATAATTATTTATGTTCCACATAGATTTCATATTTGTGATTTTGTTTACACAGAATGTATGATTTAATTAGGTAATTTGTATCCTAACCTCCAAAGGAAGCACTACAGTACTATGTTCTGGTATCTTTGTTCCTGTTAGTTGAAAGTCATATGAATTTAAGGGATAAAAAGAGGAGATAGAAACATGTAAATTCACTTATGCCTGTCACATAAATTTAAATCCTATGATGCAGTTAATGTTGGTAATTTATTTTTAAATTAAATATATAGCTGTCATTTCTTTATCTCAGATCACTCAGTCATCATTTTACTTCTAAAATAATATTTAATATCTATATTAACTTTGAACTCTTTGTTTTGAGTTTTCCTAGAAGTTTGCTCTTCACATAAATTAATTTTTATTAATATAATTTAAAATGTCTTTGTCCAGAAAGCATTTTTTCCTTATTCCTGGTCAAAATTTCTGGTTTCTTCTTATTTGAACAACACCAAATTTAACTTCGTTTTTGCCCAAATTTTAGGGATTTTCTTATCTAAATGATTTGCAAATATAAACTGTGATACTTCTTAGTAGAATAAGAAACACAATTATGATGCTTTTCTTAGAATTTTCCTAATATAGGAACAAAACAATTTACTACAGGCTTGCAATCAAGGATACCTCAAAAGGAAATTCCCAGAATATAATGGTCATTTGACCCAGAATAGCAGAGAAAATTTAAAAATTATATTAGGGTTTATATGGTATTTACTTATGGCCATTTGGGAAAACAGTCAAGTCAGATACTTGTGAAGTCTACTAGAAAATAGTACATCTTTTCTCATAGACACAGAGAATAAAGCTGGGATATAGCTCAGTGGAATAAGTGCTTGCCTGGCAAGCCTGAGGTCATGAATTTGATTCCTGGTACCAGAAGAAAAAACCCCAAAAGAAAGAATATTCTTTAGGAATATTATTAAGGATATCTGTTTAATTGCAAATTTGTGGTTCACCAAAATAACTAGTGTGTTTGGCTTATTCGGTATCTTTGGTTGCAGTGGCCATCCTAGTGTTTCTCCTGTCTGAGGATAACCAGGGCCACTCTGACTGTATGATAATTCTTGCTTAATTGGACTCTGAGGCCTTCCAAATATTTATGCCTCAAATAGCTTTCTCATTTTTATTGTGGAAAAGAAATTAGAAACTCACATTCCAATCATTTTCTGCAAGTTACTTTTTAAGAGGAATTTGCTTAATCTGTCCACATAAATTGTGGCCATTTTTGTAGCCGGGTGTATATGTTACACACTTTTGGGTCTCTGTAGAAATAAATTCTTTAGTTAAGCATATCTGCATTAAATAGATGAAAATATATTTAACTTCAGGCCCTGTTTCTTACTATTTTTAAGGCTGTGGACAAGTTCTTCAACCTCTCTAAACTAGTAATACTGCTAATACTACCTTTTAGATAGGATTAAAAGACATAGCTATCACCATGCCTGGCAGATTGTAAGCAACATTTGTTATTGCTAAAAAGTAAATATTGTTATTATCAACACTGCTTTGCCACCTGATAGAGTTGTGGTTTTTGCTGGTTTTTCATAAATGTTTGGGTGATTGGACATGATTCTTATTTGGGCAATTACACTATATAGGGAATAAAAGCAGAAATAGACTGTTGTCATTTTACTAAATTATTATGTCCCCATACCACAGAAACACAGGATTTTCACCAGCTGTCATATAAATAATTTTCACATATAGTTAAAACATTCAATCCAAACCTATTTGAATTCTACAGTTCTTTGGATACAATATGAAATTTCGCTGATGATTTCATGAACAGGTTAGAAAGATGATTTACATTTGACATTAGGAAACAGGTGAAAAAAATTCCTCTTTGACATTTTTGTTCTTCCCAGAAGGAGAACATCGTTTTTCCCATCAGTATTGAACCATCTTTCTCTCAGCTCTACTCTCATCAGAGGAAGTTCAGCTCTTCCTTCAAGTTGATGTGCCCCCATTGCTCACAAAGTGTCTTAGCTACTTTTCTGTCATCTCTGAGACAAAATACCTGATGCCCAGAAATAAAGAAGGAAAGGTTTATTTAGCTCACAGTTTGTGGAGGTTTCAGTCCATACTTGGCTGGCTCCAAGACAGAGTGGCACATGGCAAAGGGCAATAGTTCATGACAGTGAAAATAACAAAAGCAGCAAGATCAAAAAGGGAGGAGAAGGCAGGAAGAGCAAGCCTCTTAGCCTCCTTTATATTGTGTGCGGGCTGCCCTTCTGGAGAGGTGTAGCAACCACACCCATAATCCCAGCATTGGACTATGAATCAATCATAGACCCTAGAAGCCTGCCCCATGACTGCATGAGGCTTTGGGGGGACATCCAGACACAAGCGATAACATTCTTTGGCCTCTGAAAGACTCATGCCCATCCTTTTATACAATAGGCATTTTATTCCATCTTTAAGAGTTACCAAAGTCCTAACTGTTTCAGCGTTATTTAAAAGTCTAAAACCCAAGTATTCTCTGAGATTTAAGGCAAACTCTTGGCTGTGCACCCCTGTAAAAAAGAAAAGTTAAACTCAACATTCAATAGCACAAGGTAAACATTACCATTTCAAAAGGTGGAAACAGGGGGTATACAAAGGAATGGGACCAAAGCAAATCCAAAATCTGTCAGGACAAATATTAAGTCCTGTAGTCCTATGTGCAACATCAACATCCAAGGCAATTTGTGGCAAATTGTGAGCTCCATGTGGCTCCACCTCTGTGGCACTTCTGATGGTTGCAGCACCCATGGATTTTCTCTTAGGCTTGCTTTGCTCCCTTCTTGCAACTTTCCTTAGATAATCCGTGTTCCTGGCTTCTTCAAACTTCTGGGGTCTCCATTGCACCTTTGGCTTCACCCTCACAGCTTCAACATTGTCCTCTTAGGGGCACACTGTCTGGCTTCCCTGGGATTCTTCTGAAATTGAGGTGGAAGCCTTCTTAATCCCACAACTATTGCATTTTGCATGCAACTAAAACCAGCACCATGTGGATGATGCCAAGGTCTGCTGCCAGCTGGAGCATTAGCTAGGCTTTCCTCTATCTTGGCTGTATAAAGTGAGTACTTTGATCACTGAGCAAACTGAACCTGATTCTGAGGAACAAATTCTCTATGTTGCTGCCATTCTGGAACATGGCACTCTGCTGCTTTCTCCTCAGACCAAAGCCTTTCACTCTTGCAGGTTTGAGGTTGCAGAGGATGGAGACTTGCTGCTTCCTGTGTTGCCCTCAGGCCATCCTTTCTATTCTCCTGTTCCTTCTCAGCAATGGAGAGCTCCTCAGCTCTATCTTTGTAGTCCACAGCTTTATTAGAGCTTGCTATATGACTAAACTCACAACATTTTAAATCATCCTTCCAGGATCTTTGCTCTTGATTTTCAACATAAATCTGGCTAAAAGCCCCCAACAATAGCCATGCCACTCTCTCACCTTTTGAATGTCTTGAAATTTCTTTTGCCAGATTAATTAGTCCACCACACTTAATCTTAGGCTGGCAAAGTCTCTGGATATGAGCAAAATACAGAAAACTTTCTACCAAGCCATAGCATACATCAACTCGGATCCAGCACCCAATTCAGTCTTTCTTCCTAGAAGAAACCTCCAGATCCTGATCTTTACAGGCAGGATTTCTATCAGTGTTCTGGTCTTCTGAGCTCTGACCAGAATTTCCCATACAGAACAGCTGAAGGCGTTCCAGCTCTGTTCCTTCAGGCAATATCTCTGAACCTTTCCAAATTCTTTCTACAAGCCATTTCCAAAGGCTCTTGAACCACATGGCCAGGTATAGTCACAGCAACAACTCCACTTCTGTGCTACCAAATTCTGTCTTGGTTACTTTCCTCTTGTTGCTGAGACAAAATACCTGATACCCAGAATTAAGGACAGAAAGGTTTATTTACCTACTCTCACAGTTTGTGGAAATTTCAGTCTGTACTCAACGGCTCCAAGGTAGAGTGGCACATGGCAGAGGGCAGCAACAGTTCATTGTGGTGGAACACAGGAAAGCAGCAACAGCAAAAAGGGAGAAGAAAGCAGCAAGAGCAAGGCTCTTTCCCTCCTTACATTGTTTGCAGGCTGCCTGCCCCAGGGCAGGTGTGGCACTCACACCCATAACACCAGCATTTGACCATGAATCAATCAAAAACTCTAGATGCCTACCCCATGACTGCATGTGGCTTTCAGGGGATGTCCAGACACAAACCAGGACACAAAGTCTACCTCTGTCACTATAGAGGCCAGTTTACAGATTATCTTTCCCCCCGATACACCCACTTAAAGGTTTCACTCTTCTCTTACAGATGCCTCATCCCAATTAGCCCTGCAAAGTGTTCCTTCTATAATGACCAAGCTCTCTTTGGGAGGAGATTCTGGTGCTAAGAAAATAGAAATTTATTCAGCATCATTAATTATACAGAACATTAGGTCTGAAAATATTTAATTTGTTTCTATTTAGGTAATATTTACTGAGCATTTTTGAAAAGCACCAAATAGATGAAATGAGAGGACAAGAGGGTTGACAATGTCTGTCTGTGTCCTGTCATGTGGAGAAAGGGAGGTGTAACTAAGTAACACTGACAAAGGCTCAGATTTAATTAAATAGAGTAACAGCTTTAGGCTGGGATGCAGACACAGAAGAGGGAGAGATTAATTTCAGGTGGATGATTCCAGGTAATATAAATTTTATTTAGATGGAATTTTATCTCTATCTTATAGGGTGAGCTGGATTTTGATTTTTGAAGTTTATCAGTGTAAAAATATATTAAGGGAACTACTGAAGAAAGAACTATAAAACTATGGAAGAGAGGAAATTCTTGGAGGACAGCTCAGATAAATCCTAGAGACTTTGGAGCTTTAGTGGTGGGATGGAGCCAAGAGAGAAGGTCTAATGGAACACAGATCTGATAAAGGCTTCTGATGATGTTATGGAAGCAAAAGGAAACTGAGTCATGATCAGACGTCATAGAATTTATTTTAAAAAATAGGTACTTCTTTATAGCAAATGAGTTATGAAGAACGTGGGGTGGATAATTCAGATTAATGGTATGATAATAGCTTTTTGGGTTGAGTTATTATCATGTCAGGCTATCTATAATTCTATTTAATCTTTATAGCAACACTATTAGTTCCACTTTAGTGAGAGGAAAACTGAGGCTTAAAATGATGAAGAAATCTTCTCAAGAGCACATAGTAATTTCCTGATTCACGTACAGGGCTTTTTGACTCTAAATTTCATGGTTTTGAATTTGTTCTTTGTTGCAAGAAAATTGCAATTAAATAGGCAGAATAATGCGGTTCTTCTGCACGATTCAGAGTAGAGAGGATGAGAAGAAAGATTTTAAAAATAATATAAAAGATTCTGAGTTTTCAAAATTACCTATGTAAGAAGGCTAAGAGAAAAAGGGAAAAAAGAGAAAAAAGAGTTCCAAATCAGAGATATCCTTGTCAAAAGCCTAAACCTGGAATTCGTCTTCAGGAAGGGAAGATGGAAACGGTTACAGTGGACCATGTCATGCGAAGATGACACTACATGCACGGGAAATGTGCAAGAAGAACAGGAGGAGGAGGAGATGGTGCTTCTGAGAAGTAGGAGAGCCAGGTACGCCTGGCAAGAGGTGGAGAATTTAAGAAGGAATGATGGACCATTAACCAAAATAGAAAATGCTGCGCTGCAAGGTGTCTGAGTGCAGCCTCGACAAAAAAGCAAACTGAGGAAATCAGTCAGCTTCATGAAGGTGCAATTTCTTCAATTTGCTGTTAAAATCTGGAAAGATTGTTGTGTGGAAGAATGTACTAACAAATAAAGTGTTTATCACAGTGTTGGGCGTACAGCTCAAGTTCAATATAGTCAGCTGATAATACAGTGTTATTATCATTGTTACCACTGAGAAGACTAAGAGAACTTGGGTTTGATAACTCTTGGGCTTTTATCTCATATACGTAAGGGGTTCTATTGGAGTAAGAACTGATAGTAAGGAAGTGTAAAGAGCCCAAAAATTAGGGAAAGAAAGACTAAACTATTTTAAAAAAAAAAAATTGGCAGTAAGTATAGAGGGCAGTAAGTTAATGTGGATTAGTCCAGATCTTATTTTATTTTATTTTTTTATTTTTTGGGTTGAAGATTCTTTTGCTAAGAAAGAAAGGATACACAGGAAAAGAGAAGGGCCAAATGACTGGCAGAGGAGAGCGCTTTCAAGTGGACATGTGAGAAGCGACTCTCTGATGAAAAGTCAACTTTTAGCAACGTCATTGGGAAATTACTTGAGAAAATACGTCTTTCATATACAGGTGGGAAAAGTTATAATAAGAATTACAAAGGGCTGTAGTCCCATTCAGTGCTTCATTTGCAGACCTCAATTCCCATTATAAAAATTATTTGGGAGTAAGTTCTACAACTAAAAGTGTGACTACAGGTTTTTCTTCATTTGTTAGATATCAGTGGTGCCAAGGATAATCTCAAGGCAAGTAATTTAGATGCTGGATGGATACTGCAAAGAGAGAGAGAGAGAGAGAGAGAGAGAGAGAGAGAGAGAGAGAGAGAGGGAGAAATATCTCATTTTTCCCTTGTGCCAAAGACATGAAAGTGAGTAAATCTTCACAGACTATGAGATTGCAATAAAGACGTGTGCACATTTAGATGGAAATTAGGCATGTTCCCAGGGCTCCTGGAAAATTGCCAGCATAGAGCTCAAGACAGTGCCTTGATAGACTATGTATATATTTATTTCTTTGTAAATCCAGTCTATAGAGTTTTCTGTTTGTGATTGTTCCCAAGGACATTCTTTCTCCAAGCATTTCTCTATGCATACACTAACTCAAAGCCAGTTTTTAAGCCATATCAAATGCCATCAGCATTTTTTGTGGAACTCTCTTTCATTGATATTACTGGTTTGTTTCCTACAATTTCTATTTGTAATAATCTTGGTGAAGTCTTTTTGAAGATGAGTAGGTATTTGTATGTGAGGGGCAATCCCAAATTCGGGGAAATAGATGTTACTATTTTTCTCATGTGCCTTAGAAGCACTTTAAAGATTTTTATTAGGCAGTACATTTGCAATACATAGTGGTTACATTCAGCTTGGGGGTTCGATACATGTACATACCGTACCTTCTTCATTCCGGCTTCCCACCACACATTTCTGTCTCCTGTCTCCCTCAGCTCCCCGACCCATTTCTACAGAGTCCACCCCCCTCTTGTTAACACATCTCTCTCTTTTTTTTTTTTTACCATTTATTTATATTTTGGGTCTCTCATGTTAGAGAAACCGTGTGACTCTGAACTTTCTGTGATGAACTTATTTCACTGAATTTAAGCACACTTTGAGTATACTCTGGAAACATTTCTGTTTTATATTAAAGTTTAATTCCCAAACATTCTTCATATTTTGAAAAGAGTGTGATTTGTTCTTGTAAATCTTAATGATAGTATGCATTGAAAAGTAGAGTATTATTTGGTGAAAAGATCAATGTTACTCCTTTTGAAATGCTTAATCATATTAATCTATTTTTCTTATTTTTTATTATATTAATTTTTAAAAGCAAGTGTTAAAATAAAGAATATTAAACCATTCTGAATTAAAGAAGTTTATCCTAAATTGTAATTTCCTTAAGAGACACAAATATGCTTCTCAGTGACTTATGTGCTTTTTTGGTGGGTTTCTATCTTTACCCAATTCTAAGATTCTTTAAAGTAATGCAGTTCTGAATACAAAGATTTATTATTCAGAAAAGAAATAAGCCATTCTGAAACGCCATAGTTCTAAAATGAGATAGACATATATAAACTGTTATGGCTTTACCAAATAAGTGAAGTGAAAAATAGAACCTGTTTAATCTATTTTTCCTTCTTGGTATCTCTAGATACTGCTTGGAATTAAATCACTGGATATAATAGTTATTTATTAATTTCTATCTTATGTTGATTTTTGTAAATATACTACTCTATTAATATTGTGATAATTCTTCAAACAATAAAGTGGATACATCTATAAGTAGTTTATATTCCTGTTTTCTGAAACTGTAGCACTTTTTTGTGAATGAAGAAGTCCTCTCGGTTGGAGATTTGTAGAAAGGCTTCCTTTTGATTTAGAAGATCAGCACTGAGCTAAGCACGAGACCACAGGTCCTTCCTGGCTCCCAAGTCCAGCCTCAGGCATGGCTCGGAACCCATCCTGTGACGTGTAGGGGAGACTCTCATTAGCGTCATCTGTCAGCATTGTCGGCAGACCTCAGTAACAGCTGATGAAAGTATCCTGAGAAATATTGGAAGCATATATTTCTTTTATACTTCTATAACATTTTGTTACTTTCTCATTGCTCTGTTGAAAACAGGCTACTAATCTTGATTTTCTAAAATAAAGGTTAAGAATATATGTTGTACTTCTTCTAGGTTCTCAAATATTAGAGCTACTTTTTTCCTCATGGTTTTAGGTTGAGGTACATATAGGTTCAAATTGTAACAAACAGGTATATATTGCTTTGCTTGATTTATGCTCTTAAACAATTACTTACCCATTACATGCAGTTTCAGGAGAGAACTTCAGTAATAATTTTTAAATGGGTACATTAGTACCTGCTCAAAGCCCCACTGTAGCTGATAGAAGTCTAAGAACATTCAGGTAATTTGTGATGGTGATGTTACATTGTAAAGCAATTTTGGAGGTGTGCTAGGAACTTCAGTTGGCTTAGTAAAAACTAAAATTGAGGGGGGAAATGGGATTCGTAAAAATAAACATGATATCAACAAAAATAACAGATTGTTTTTACTTTTATTGGTACACATTTACAGTACATAATGATTTCAGTCACTGTAGGAAACTGGTACATGTACAGATTACACTTCAGTTCTAGATTTTTCCCCTGTTGGCACTTGTACCTCTCCCATGGAATAGACTCTTTTGTTTTCATATCTCACCTTTCACTATTTCAAAATTTACATCAAAAGTCATTTTTCTGAGGATAGTTTTCCTTTTCTATATTTCTTGCTCTCAGTTCCTACCTACAGGAAGGAACTGAGTGATAGATAAACGTATATTAGTTTAACACATCAAGTACAAGTAGTTCAAATTTGTTAAGGGACTTCTGGTCTATGTTTTTCTCTTTCTGTTCCTAGGTGCAACCACTTTCCACCTTATTATCTGTAGATTCTGAGTAACATTCACAGATTTATATTTCTCAAGTTTTCAGCCCTAGGTACTGTTTTTTTGTGCTTCTAGAAGTGTTATTTGCTTTTCTTTCTTTCTTATTCTACGTCTCTTTTCTTGCTAAAATCTTGACTTTCTTCTCTGTTCCTTAAATTTTGTAGAGTTTTGAATCAGATCAAAATGATCAGTCTTCTTTACGCTTGGCTTTTGCATCTATGAATTAAACCTTCCGCAGATTAAAACTATTTGGAAAATAAATAATATAGCTTGAATATGTAAAGAATTTTTCTTGTCACTATTCACTAAACCTTAGATTATAAAATTACTTACATTATATTATTGTAAATAATATAATATGAATTAGAGTATTTTGAAGGGTGTGCATATGTTATATGAAAATATCACACAATTTAAGAGGCTGGAGTATTCATGTATGTGTGTGTACACATGTATGTGCATGTGTACTGAAGGGAGGATTTGGGGATTAATGCCCCTCAGAGCCAGAAGGAAGACTGTACGTAGTGTTTATACTTCATATAACTGTGTAAATATTTATAATATACATTGTATATATAATCATATAT
This sequence comes from Chinchilla lanigera, assembly GCF_000276665.1. Taxonomy (NCBI): domain Eukaryota; kingdom Metazoa; phylum Chordata; class Mammalia; order Rodentia; family Chinchillidae; genus Chinchilla; species Chinchilla lanigera. The sequence goes on from NW_004955440.1 coordinate 11,253,731, forward strand.
AATTATATATCTGTATATAATATATTTACATATGTATGATATATGTACTCTATTATGTATATTAATATATCATATATATTATATATGTATATATATATATCATTGTGGAGATTCCTAAAAAATCTTCATTTCCTTTGTCTCTCCAGTGCATAGATGGTCATCAAGGAGTTTCCTGCCTCGGATCCTGTAGGCTTATCATTTAAATTCCCTTGCATAAAGTATGTATTACATATTATATATTCATTAAATATTATGTTATACATAATATATAGTAAATATTATAATGAATCTCTTTTTATAGAGAACTCTAACCAATAGATCATAAAAATCATTATTTTTACACAGGATAATTTTCCTTTGTTGAATAAATTTATACTTTTCTCTTTTTTGTTTTTACTTGGTAACAGCATCAGTTTAATTTGTACTAGGTGATTGTAATTTTTTGTTTTTTTACTTTGTTTTCTGAGGTGTGGTCTCACTACACAGTCCAAGCTTAATTCCTCTTGCCTCAGCCTCGGAGTCCACAGATGGACTTTACCACTGCACCTAGCAGTAATATTCCTTCCCTTTTTGTTTTAGTAATTGAACAAAAACCTTTTGTATTAATAGTGGACAAATGTACATTAAGATGGCTGAAATCACTAATCTTCAGGTTAGTGGAAATCAAACCCATGTGGAAACATCATATTTTACCCTTAAAATATTATTAAAAGATTATTATTAAAAGACAAACTACAATGTGTGCTGATGAAGATGCAGGAAAAAGGAAATGCCTTCTTATATGTATCAAAACTCATACCAAGCAATGAGTTCTGGGTTGCAAAAGAGGATTTATTTTTTGCACCTGTTCGTTAAGTTTAGTCCATAAATTAAGACAAAAACACACATAAATGCCATTTTCTCTCATTTTCTTCTTAGTTTTCTACTAATAAACGCTAAAATGATTATCATTACTTTATATTCCAAACTCATCCCCTTTGATTAAGTCATCTCCCATTGATTAAATCTCTTTCTGGTGTGTGGGAATTATCAGGTGCATAACTGGTGGCATATCTCCCTCTCAGAGGTCTTTGACCTCCTCCCAGCCCCTCCTGTTGCCCTATATGCTTGACAGAGGGGTGTTACTCTTTACTTACACCATTGGGTTGATTTTCTGTTTTCAGTTCCCATGCCTTCTCTGTCTCATTATTTGCTCATTTTGCTGGAGCCACTGAGAGTTTTTTGAGAAAAAAGTACCTGAGAGAGAATGATGTCTGAGACAGTTCATGGGTGAAAATGTTTATTTATTTAAATTGAAATTTGCTAGTGCATTCTAGACTAGAAAGTTCATTTCTGTTTTAGTCAGGATTAATAAGGAAAAGAAACAGGACATATAATTTATAGGATTATTTTATAATATTCACCCAGAGTTAAAAGCAAAACAGGGCAGAAGACCTGTCCACACATGAGACACCAAAGGAATCCAGCTGAGGGCCTGAATCCCATGGCAATTTGCTGCACGAGTCCAGCTGGAGGCCTAGAGCTCGTGGTAATGTCCTCCACGAGTCCAACTGGAGGCCTAGAGCCCACGACAATGTCTTATGTAAATCTGTACCAGGCCTGCACTGGGAAGGCCCAAAGGTCAGTGGTGGAAGCTAGAAAGTCTGTGCCAGTGGGATGAAAGAGCTGTGCCAGCAGGCTGAGGGATCTGCACTGGAGCCAGGGTGAGAAGTTCAAGGTAAAAGATAGAGCTCCTCCTAAAAGAAGCACAGCCATCCTCAGTGACAAAGAGGATCCCATCTCCTCCAATGATGTGAACAGGTGAGTTCATATCAGGAAAGCAAGCGTGACAGGAGAATGAACAGCACACCATCTTCCCTTGTAGTTCTCTTTTTGTGCTGCTGGCAACAACCCTCAGGTGGGCCATCCGTATGCAGCACCAAGCTGATTCAGTCCAGCTGGGAGTTGCAATTTGACCATTAGTTCATCCACCATAATTTACTTTAGAATTTATTTTATTTTATTTTTTTATTTTAAAAACAATAGGAGGAAAACATTAACAGACAGACAACCTTTTACAAAATAGCAAAAGAACAGACAATACAGAGTTACAAACAAAGTGATAGGAAATTAACAATGCTCGTTGTATTACATATTGATATCTTCAAAGTGGTTTCTCATGAAAACAGATAGAGACATGCAATAGTGATCAACCAAGGACTCACTGACAGTTTCTTTCAGCAAAGAAATAGAAGACAGTAGAACAATTATGCTAACTATCCTGTATATGCATACATACAAAATTTCTCCGTCACTCCACCTTGCTGCGTACCTAATGACTTTCACCATGATGTGTGCTTCCCAGGGTCTTTCAGCTTGGAAACTGATGTCTGTCATTTCTGAAAATTTTCTTGATTTACTTCATGGGTGCTTTCTTTCCCTTAATTTTCTTTTCTTTTTCTCTTGAAATTTCAGTTACTTAGATAAAGGACCTCCCGGATGGATTCTATGGTTTTCTTGCTTTTCTCCATGTTTCATTTCTATTTTTCTGAGAGCTTTCCTTAATTTTATGTTCTACACTGTGAGTTTTTATTTCCACAATCATATTAACGACTTCCAAAATATTTTACTCTGACTATTCCATTTTAGCTGTTATTCGTGTTCTATGTGTGAAATATTTACTTTTATCTCTCAAATGTTAACTAAAGCTTTCTTTGGAAGTTTGATTTTCTCCTACTTAAATTCTATTTCCCCAAGATCTTCCACCCAGGTATTCTTTCATTTTTTTCTGCATTTTATTTCTCCTGATAGACTATTTCTCTAGATGTCTAGGTATTCTTAAGTATCTGTTAGTGGGGTTCTAAAAAGTTTCTTTAAGACTCTAACTGTATGAATAGAACATGTTGATCACAGTGTTTTCTGGAAGGTATCTGGTGGGCATTTACATGGGGAAATATTTGATATAATAATATTTGGATCTTTGCCTGAATTGGTACATCTCCCAGAGATAGCTTCTAATCTTCTGCCCATAGCCGCAGACATGACAGCAACATCCAGCGATGCAGAGAGAGTACCCAGAGTGGGGGGTGGGGAGAAGGTTTTTCATTTCACTCAAATTACTTTCTCTATTATCCCTTAATATCTTTATAATTCTCCCAGTCATCTATGCTTAAAACTTTAAAACTCTCTTAAACTATTCTTCTTTTTTTGTTTATAAAGCTACATTCATACCTACATCTTATTTTCCTACAATATTACAAGATCCTTGGGAGGACTCATGTGTCACATCAAAATAGTATGGATTATAGAGCTGCATTTGAATCTTGCTTCTGTCATTTACTAGCTGTGTTACATTTTGAGTACCTGAATTATTTATGATTTTTAGCACTTCCCAGGATTTCTTCATACTTAAAATGAATATTACATAGTATTTTTCTATAACAGAAAATTATTCTCTGTACGTTTTACAATTCTTATATCATGAAGTCCTATTCCCATATTTTAAAACCTAGTCAGTTTTATCAATAAAGAATTATTTATAAATTCATCTTCTTTTTGTTATACCACAAATAAGTTTACCATTGATATTTATGTTTAACCATACTTCTTTAAAAAACTGGACTTTATATTTTTTTGTCCTTCCATAAATTATTCAGGCTTTTATTCTATGAAAGTATATCCTAATCCTGGTGGGAATTTCTCTGAATTTCCAAGGTCTTTATAGACCACTCATCTTTCCATTCAGTGGAGAAGTGTTTTTCTTTCAGTTGCATTTATTTCCAAGAGCTTTTCTTTCATTAGTAGTCAGCATAATGGATTGCTTTTTAGAGTCAATGCTTACTCATTTTGCTCTTCCTTAACTACTCTGAAAATATTTCTGATGAATGGATGTGTAGGAAGTCATGCCTCATATGTATATAAATTTTAGTTGTTTCATTCATGGCCAGTATAAAGTAACAGTAATTGGAGTGAGACTGCGGGCAATGGAAAGGTGATAGGCGTGGTCCATCAGAAATGAAGCCTTTCTGATGTAGGCTCAAGAGTAAGGGAAGCTCTGTAAAGGAAAATTCTATGTCTGAGAAAGATTCAAGAATTAGTTTCCATACTGTTTCTATTGTAAATAGTCCACATCAAAATAAAATAGCATAATGCAAACGCATTTAAGAGCAGACCGCGCAAGAGTGAATTAAGGCTGAAGGATTGCTTCCACAATAGCGTAAGTTAACAATTCCCTTTTCATCTGAGTTCATGGGACTTGGAAATAAGTTAAGGCAGAAATCATTCCTTTTTAATGGCAAGTTTGATATAATATTATCTGTTTCTTGGAGTCTTAAGGTATGTGGGATTTAGTAGTTTTAAAAGACTCTAAAGATAACTAAGATGATCTGGATTTGACTGTGGTTGGGGAAATTTTTCTGAGATTAGATTGCTACTTACAAGTAATCTTTCAGTTTTATTTTAAAAAAAATCTTCCTCATGCTTTGTAAGTAAACTCTGGAAATACACCTCAAGTGCATTGAAATTAATTTGTTAGTTGATGCTGTCTATGAAAACAAGACTTTATTGCTTTTTAACTTATTGATAAAATATGAGGAGCTAAACTTTATAGCATAGATGATTTAGTTACACTTACTTGTGATTTTAAAACATTTTACTTTGCTGGAAATAAAGCAACGTCACAGATAGGAAAGACTTTTATTTTGTGTTCTCATTTCTTCTTTGCCTAAGAAAGTAGTACACTTTTGAGCTCTAATGATTTTCCTCTGTATCAAATACAGTTTACTCTAAAAACTGTGCAGATGTAAAGTGACAGAGGCTATCAGTTCAGGAGTCAAAACACATTGGAGTGATTTAGCATAAGTGAAAGCATGAAATTATTGGGAACAATGTTCTGTAAAAGTTCAACACTATAAGATCTGTACTGCAAGTCTCTCTCCTATATTACCTGAAGATGATTCTCTTGCTCAGAGAATGCTATGTATAATGGTGTGCACTCATAGTATTTATGGCTTGTACTTGCCTGTTAAATGTAGTTACTCACCAGGAAGTACCCCTAATGAAGTTGAGAAACTTTTTTGTTTCTTTGATTTTAGGTTCCAGGGGGCTTAAAAAATGGCACATTCTTGTTTTGTTTGGTCCATTCTTTCATATATTTTATAGACATACATGCAGGTACATATACAAATATATATGCATAGCTATATGTCAATAAATTTATGTCTATGTATCACTCTCAATAACTCTGCCTACATTTCAACAGAAATGTGATAACAAATATACTTTAAAACTGTATATGGGGCCGGGGATATAGCTCAGTGGTGCAAGCGCTTACCTGGCAAGCACAAGGTCTTGAGTTCGACTCCTGATACCAAAAAAAATACCTTCATATGATGTATATATGTGTATATACCTCCTTTCCCCTCTTCTTTTCCAAACCGAGCCTCTCCCTACCAGAAGTAACCAATGTAAGCCAGTGACATCTGTCATTGTATTACTCTTTCCGTCTATGCATTTATTATTCCATATATCATCATGCACACATATATACATAATTATATAATGGGTGTACTTTTTAGTCATTGTTATAATGAAGTCACATTCTGATAATTTTTGGATACAATTTTAACCAAACTTCCTACAAGACAACCACTATAGACCAATTTCATTATTTTACAAGATTACATAATATTTCACATTTCATTTCAAAAATCATTCCACAATTCATTTACCTATTAGTCATGTTAATAATCATCCATCTTATTGCTAATCAACCCCACTTTTGAACTACTACAAATAATTTTCTTGTACATATGCCTCTATATATTGGTAACCATCTCTGTAATATAGAATATAAAAGATAAGTTTTCTGGTTGAGGCATACAAGTTTACATTTTAATTATAAAAATTGAAATTATCTAATAGGAATTACACTTTTTAAAAATTTTGCCATTCTGATAGGTGAAAAGTCATATCTATCTCATGACTAAAACATCATAATTAGTAGTTTGAAAAAAATATATATATATGTATGCACACTACCTTTATCCACTGTTCTTTAAATTGTCTGTTTGTTCTCATGGTGTGTGGGCAGTTTCTCAGATGACCTCAACTATACCTACCTTATGGTGTTCAAGGCTTTGTATAAACCTTGTTCCTTTAAGTGGAGGCTGGGTTTAGTTATGAGCTTCTAATAAACAGAGTGCATAAGTGTTGGGTGCCTCAAAAAGGATGCAGAATTTTGGATTCTCTTTCTTGCTCTCTTTGTACTGTTCACCCCTTAGAAACTCAGCTATGATGTCATGAGACAACCTTCTCCAGGAGGCTCATGGGATGAGAGAATGAAACGTGCAAAAATCCTGTAAGCTTGCAAATACTGTGGATCTTTCCTATCTAATTGAGATTGCTTCAATGAGTAGAGGAAAATTTATGACAGGACTAGAGCAACCTAGATAAGGCAACACTGAATGCATGATACCTAGAAACTGTGAGGAGCCAAATGTTTGTCACTTTCATTTCTTAAAACTTGGGCAAGATTTGTTATACTGCTATGAACAACTACTACATATAAGAGACATGCTTCAGATATTTCTCATCAGTTTATAATTGCTACATTATGGCTACTTACCTATTATTTTTCATATTCTCTGTAGATATTTTTCAACCCTAAAAAGTGAATTTTAAACACACACACACACACACACATTCTTACATGTTGCTGGATTAATGATGCACTTAGTTGTGAGGTTATCATGAAATATTAAGTATATAAAGTTCACAATTAGCAAGTGTGACAAATATGATATTGAATTTCCCACGGGGTAATTTTAGAACAATCAGAAAAGTCATGAGTTAGAGGAAACCTAGGTTGTTAAACTCAGTGTGCTCACTTAAGAGAACTTACTAACAGTGAGTAATCACCGGGGTGAGAGGCATAGGTACAGCCAGGTGATGCTCCGCTTGAGGGATAAATTTGGAATTAATTAAGAAGCTGGAAACAAAACAAACACAGGACAGAAGTGCTGTTACCTTAAATGTTCTTTCATTTGAAAACTGTAACAAAATAAAATATTCCAAAGTTCTTTAGGTTAATAAGTTAGGGGCCACCCTTAGGAGAGTAGCAGATAGTGCCGTGCTTTAAATAGAGAAAAAGAATTCTCTTGCATTTGAACAGCGCACATAGTTCTTTTATCTTCTTGATGTACCAACATTTCTATAACTACATAAATCTTAATTTGTCTCCAATAACATTATTTGACTTAGAGTGTATTTTATCTAATATCTCTTGTTTTGATCATTATTTGTATGGAATACTTTTGCCGTCCTATCACTTTTAATCTATTTGTATCTTTGGATTTAATGAGAGTGGTTTATAAACAGCAGATAGGCTGGATCATGCTTTAAAAAATCTATTATATCAATCTGTGCCTTTTAATTGGTGATCTTAACCCATTTGCATTTAAAAGTGACTACTTATAAGAAAGGACTTCTGCCATTTTTTAATTTGTTTTGTATAAAACATATTTTTTGTTTTGTTCCTCAATTCCTATATTTCAGTTTTCTTTTTTGCACGGTTGATTTTTCCAAGTGTATTGTCTTGATTCTCTCTTTTGTCCTTTTGTGTACTTCTGTTTGTTATGTTTATTTTTGGAATTACAATTAGTGTCCTAAGTAGATAACAATCTGTTGAGTACAATTTATATATTATATAAAGAATTATATGTTATATAAAGAATACAATCTCATACAGTTCTATCCATAATCCTTGCACGTTGATGTTGTAAAAAATTATAACTTTAAACATTGTGTGTCCATAAACATAGATTTATAATTCTTGTTATATATTTTTTAAGTCATATTTTTAAAAAAGTGGCATTCTAAACCAAAATATAATAATACTGGCTTTTGTATTTACTTATGTAGCTACATTTATTGATGTTTCCCTTTCTTTTTGTGTAATGTCCTTTCATTGCAGTTTGAAGGTTGCCTTTAGTATTTCTTTCAGCCAGCCTTTAGTAACGATGAACTGCCTCGTGTTCTGTGTATCTGGGAATATCTTACTTTCTCCTTCGTTTTTGGAGGATGATTTTTCTACAGTAAAACTTTTGTAGATATGTTTTCTTGTCTCTGAACACTGTAAATTTGCCATCTCCATGCTATTTGGCTTACAGGTTGAAAATGAGAAATTAGCTGTTAATCTCCTGAAAGATCCTTTGTATACGACGTGCTACATCTTTTCTGCTACTTTCAAATATCTCTCTTTGTCTATACTGAGTTTTATTATAAAGAGTTTTAGTAACCTGAGTTTCTCTCATTTGGAGTTGATAACACTAGTTGGATATTTTTATTCTCTCAATTAATGATGCTTTCAAATATCCTTTGTTATTTTTTCAGATATCCTTTCTGTCCTTTCACTTCTCTTTTCCCTTTTAAGAATCCTGCATTAAGTATGCTTGATCATGCCCCATTCCTACTTTAGGATCAGGGCATCAATTTTCTTTTTTTCTTTGCTTTTCCTAAATCTAGTTAATTTAAAAGGACAAATCATTAAGTTTAGTACCTTGTGATGATAATGTTAAGTTAAATAAATCAGACACATAGTTTAAACCTCATAATTTATCTTATTAAGAAACCTAAAATATAAATAATTTGAAGAACAAAATAAAAGATAGAAAATAAGAAACAGGGATGTATATTTTTGCAAAAGGGGAGGAGACCAAGAAATTGAGAGAGTGGGAAGAGCAGGTAGTAAAAGGGGAAAAAAAGAACTGAATGTTTATGTACCAACATGAATAATAAAAAACAGAATGCATACACACATGCACACATGAACATACAGTCTATATTGAACTGCTCTAGTGAAGTTTTCATTTTAGCTATTGTACTTTTCAGCTCTAGAATTTCCATTTGGATCCTTTCTCTGTCTCTTTCTTAATGCTATTTGCTGACAAATTGTTTTCCTGATTTTCTTTGTTATCTCTTAATTATTTGAACATACTTAATAATTTCAATTTAAGATATTCATCTGGTGTAACTAATGTCTAGACCTCCACAGGTATGGATTTCTGTCAATTATTTTCCTATAAATAGTACATCACTGTTTCATAATATATTTGTTGAAAACCAGAAATTCTTGTTACTTTAATGTAGTAATTCTGGAAATCAGATATATTTCTCTTCCTAGAGTTTGCTGTTGCCACTTTCTATGGGCTGAATTTGTCAATTTGTTTGTGATTTTTGCTAATTACCCTGTGAAAGACTGTACTTCTGGTCATGTGTCATCAATGAAATCTCTGTTCCTTTCTCCCAGTAAGCTAGTAATCTGCAGAAGTTTTCTTAAACACTAAAATTTAGCAGACTCTTAATTCAACATTATTTTGGCATTGTAAGTTTCTGATTAACTTTCAGGGTCTCAAAAGAGTTGATTGTGACAGTTTCTGCCTGTGTAGTAGTTGCTTCAAAAGAGGAACAGATCAGTAGTGCTCCTTATCCCAGTATATAATCCTTACCAGCAGTTATTTTTAATTAACATTGGCGGGAGGAGCAATGAATTAAGTGCTGGAATTTTTCTTTACATTTTCTGTTGTTATTTTTTACTATATAAGTCTTCAGAACTTTTCCTTTTTAACAGTTTTCCTAAACAAGTACAAAAGCAATATGTAGATTTGAAATAACTAGTTTGGTTTCCTTAAAGTGAATGTTTCTTTTAGTGTTTGAATTTATCAGAAGCAATTTGCAAGCAATTGTTATACTAATATTAAAGTTAACATATTCTTTCTTAGTACTTTCATTTTTCTTTAGAACATATAAATCTTCCCTCCTTTTTTCTTACACTGGCAAAGACAATTTACAAGCATAGTAGGGCTAAATATTTGGGTAAATTAATTTCTCTTTGTTGTATTGGAAAATTGCTAGTTTTAAAGTTTTACATTTCATTCATCTCTCAAATTTCTCTACTTATAACAACTGATCTTGTTAATATAAATTATTTTATATTATAGTAATATGTTACCTACTTTAAAATAATTTTATTTCTGCATCTTTCCTTAATATTATTATGAGGTTAAATACTTTCTACATACTATTCTGTGGATTTACTCATAAAACTAAACAGATTAGACAAGATTATAAAAATTAACGAAAGGATTTTGCAAAATATCTCAGTTGTTATGAAGTTCATGATATAATAATTCACTATTAAAGGAAAATATTTAAACATAATTCATAATACATGGGCTTTTTCTTGGTCTAAAAAATTCACAATAAACATTTTTAACAGAGAGTAAAATTATCAAAAAAATCTTTTAAAGATAAGGAATAGATTATTTTCCTATTCTTTTTCCAGATTTGTTGAGTCACACTTAACAAAACATTTTATATATATATATATATATATATATATACACATATATATATATAAAATATGCAATGTGATGTTTCGATAAAGCTAATTAACATATCCTTACCCTCACATAGATTATGTGTGTGTATGTTGAAAATCATCTCTTAGAAAATTTCAAAAACAAAACATAATACTAACTATGGATTTCACTTTGTATGTTAGATCTCCAGAATATCTTTATCCCACATACCTGAATCATTGGACCCTTTGGCTAAGATCTCCTTATTTACCACTTCCTAGCCTCCAGTAACTAGTATTATATGTTCTTCTTTAATGAGCTCCACTTTTATAGAATCCCTGTGAGATTAGGTGGTATTTGTTTTTCGGTGTCTGGATAGTTTTATATAGCTTAATGTCTTGTGGTTTCACCCAGGGTTTTGCAAAAGGCAAGGTTTCTTTCTTTTTAAGGAAATCCTATTGTATATATACACACCACATTTTCTTTATCCATTCATCCACCAATGGACACATCTGTTGTTTCCATATCTTGGTGAATAATGTAGTAGTGAACCTGAGGGAACAGACTTCTCAGAGAAAATTACATGAGCTTTATAAAATGTGAGTTTTAATCTGTATATAAAAATATTTTTGTTTATCCTCAGTCATAAAAATGCCTTAGAGGGAGTTAAGTTCAGATAACTGACTTTATTATTTTACACCTCAGTGATGTTATATTTAAATGTAGAAATATGATAGCGATGAATAAACTAACATTACATACTCTACTGGAGCTTCTGAATAACATATCTTTAATGTGGCTACTCTTAGCAGTTAAAGGAACTTTGACAGTTAAGTAATCCCTTCACTACTTAAGTACCACAAGATTTTATTATTAAGCACACTGCCTGAAATGGTGTGCTCTTTTTCATTCACACTATAAACAGTTTTGTTAGATTGGTAATCCTGCTTGTCAGATTTGTTCACTGTTTGATATTAATCAGTAGGTTTATAAAAGGTGCAGCCCTAGACAGAAATGAACAGAAAACATTATAAATAATGTTTCCATAAATCACAGAGAGTCATACATCTCTAACTCTGAGGTGCACAGAATATTTTGACATTCCGTGGGTGGTTTGATAGCTTGCTACCAACCCAAAAGTTTAACAGTAGAAGCTACTGTCCATTTCTTTAGTGCCTATAGAGTTGGCTGTTCCACACTACTTTATTTAAACTTCCTCTGACTTTTTATTTCTGTTTTTAATGGTCAAACTTTTTAAGCCTCCATTTTTAGAGCAGTTTTAGAACCACAGCAAAACTGAGGAGGAGGTGCAGAGCTTTCCTTCCTGTGATTTTTCATGTGTGCAGCTTCCTCAGTTACCAACATTCTCCCACCAGAATGGTACATTTGTTACAAATTGTGAATATACATTGACATGTCATTACCACCCCAAGTCCATAATTTACATTAAGATTCACTGGGCCTTTACATTAAGGTTCACCCAACCCTTGTATGGGTTGGGATATATGTATCATTGCGTATATCCATCATTACAGCATCACACAGTATTTTCCCTGCCTTAAGAATCCTCCTGGCTTTGCCTATCCATCCCCTCCCTGTCTCAACTCACTGGAAACCACTGATCTTTTATTGTCATCAAAGAACTGCCTTTCCCAAAATGTAAAATTGGAATCATACATTTTCAGATTGGCTTCTTTCACTTAGTAGTGTGTATTTATATTTCCTTCATGTCTTTTTGTGACTTGATAGCTCATTTCTTTTTAGCACTGAACGATATTCTATTGTCTGGATGAACAAGTTTATTTACCCATTCACCTACTGAAGGATGTCTTGCATGCTTCCAAGTTTTGGAAATTATAAATAAAACTGCTATAAACATTGTGTACATGTTTTTGCGTATGTGTGGACATAAGTTTTCAACTCCTGGGTAAACACCAAGGAGAGCAAATGATGGGTCATATGGTAAAAGTATGTTCAATTTTGTAAGAAACTGCCAAATTGTCTTCCAAAAGAGGCTGTACCATTTTTCATTGCCACCAGCATGAGTGAGAGCTCTTGCTGTTCACAAGCTCACAGCATTTGGTGCTGTCAGTGTTTTGGATTATGGCTATTCTGATAGATATGTTCAAATGTTTCCTTCTTTGACCCCCAATGAGATACTTCATGGTTATTAATGTTGAACCATTTAAAGCATATGTTTTTCTTCAGTGTGAACAATAAAAATGTGATCATATCATGAATTACAGAATTTAAATACATGAAGACGTATCACATACATCTTCATCCTTTTTACATTCCCTTTTATATTTCAGAAAATATTCAGATATTATTTTTCCTAAATATTATCCATAAATATGACTTGTTTCTCTAACTTGCATGTTTAAATTGATTTGGAAGGGATTTTAATGTTCTTTAGGGACTCCCATCTTTGGATGCACACATTGGGAGCTGTTATGAGGGGGCCATTAGATTTATAATGAGTTAGCATAATGTTTAGTAAATGACTTATCGTTTTAAGGTGTAATTCTTGGGCGACCATGAAAGTTTCTTTGATCATTTGTAAATAAGTTTTCATTTCCTAAATGTACAGATGGCAGAAATGGATATATATTGTTTAAAAGCTCTTTGACCAAAAATTCTGCTTTGATGTGACAGTGCCCATCCCATCCTTCATGCCTTTCTCTCTCTCTCTCTCTTTTTTTTTTTGTTTATTTATTTATTTATTTTGTCTTTTTGAGACAGGGTCTCGCTGTGCAGTTCAGGCCAGCTGTGAGCTCACTTTGTGGCCCAGGCTGGTGTGGATCTCACAACGATCCTCCTGCCTCAGCCTTTCGAGTGCTTGGATTACAGGCATGCGCTACCACGCCCGGCTGTGCCTTTTGCTCTAGCTGGCCATTCATCACGCTTATAGTTTCAAGGAGCCAGCACATTTTAAACACTTTCCATGTTATGTTAATGTTTCTCATTTGGTCAAGAGTACAGTTTGGGTTTGAATTCTTCCCTTCCCTCTTCCTGTCCTTTGGCTCCTAAAACTTGACATTTTCCTTACAGAATGAGGTAGAGGCATTGGTGACATTTAACCACATGTAAGGGGCAGCCTAGAGTCCAGAGAGACAAGGAGAAAAGTGAGATAAGCAAGACACTCTTCTTTTTCTTTCTTTCTTTCTTCCTTTCCTCTCTTTCTTTCTTTCTTTCTTTCTTTCTTTCTTTCTTTCTTTCTTTCTTTCTTTTTTTTTTGAGCTTTGTAGTTATTTATTTTAAAGTTACAGGACTGAAAACTCAGAAATAAGTAGCTTGAATGTTTCCAGTCCTGCTTCCAAATATGAACTACAGGTGATTGTGTTTCAGGCTAGAGAATGGATTACGTCACCTGGGAGCCACCAACATCCTTCTCAAACAAGTACCAGTAACATCCACATGTGGCTTCCAATCAAACCTCATCAATTTACCCCTGCAAGTACTTTTCTTTTTTCTTTTGCTGGCAGGAATCAAGCTCAGGATGTTGCTCTTGCCAGGCAGGCACTTGTGCCACTGAGCTATATCCCTTGCCCTGCAAGTACTAACAGGAAGAGTAAATAGTCTTGAATCTGCAGAAGGACTGAATTCCCTTTAATCATGTTTAAAGTCCATTTAATATCCTCAATCACCAGCATATATGTAAGCATGACAAGTAGCTTTTTGGGATTTAAAGTTATTTGCCTTTCACTATCTAGTGACAAAAAACTGCAGAGTTTTCAACAAATATGATTTATGTTGCATTTTCATTAGCTTTTCTCTTTATTTGTGTATGCTTATTCATAAAAATGCAATCAAGAACAGGTACTGCAGAACTGGTTCCGCTATGGTAGTTGAAGGAAAAGGTAGACTCAGCCAGAGATCGCGAAGCTTGCATGGCCAGATGCATGCAGATCACGGCCACAGAACATACTGTCACATACACTGTGGTGGACCTCACCCACCTGATCAACTTTGGGTCAGACAGCCTGGCTTCTGGTCACTGATCTACCATTACCTACATGACCTCTACAAGTCTTCAAAACCTCAGGGCCTCAATTTTTTACTTAGGAATAGTTACATTCCATGGTTTCTCAAGTTCCCTTTCTTTTATGGTAGCTATGAAGATACTGAATGTGATACATTTTCACAGTAGATGCCAATAAAAGGAGAAGCTAAACTATGGAATGAGAAGGGCAGCAACTATTCTTTTGTTGTAAAAACATATTACATATTATACATGATGATAGCAAAGGGAATAAAGAAAATAATAGGCCAATTACTTTTCTTAGTGAACAAATGTTTGCAGTTTTAAAGTTTATTCCTGAGTAAAATAAAAATTCCACAACTTCTTTTATACCCTTTATTCATGACATGAAACTCTAGAAATCTGATAATTTAATTTTCCATCATTTGGGGTTTTGTTTAACATCAAGGATACTATCGATAATAAGCTATTGCTGGATATTTTTATTCAAATGTTTAAAAAATACACTGAAATATTATCTGGGGGTAGACTCATTTTTAGGAGAAAACATAAAGAAGGAGAAACCATAATCCTGGTGTAATGTAGGAATCTAATTAAGACTAATGAGGCAACATTAAATTTTATGTATGATGCATTTTATAAGTCTCACTATTAGAGCTGCAGCAAGCTGTTCGTTAGTGTCGATCTTTGGTGACTATACCCCCACAGGCATCCTCAGCTTTCTGGGTGAAGGACTTGGTGCTCAGGTTACAAAGAGGACAGCACAAAAGCTTCAATGAAAAGTAAGGTACAGTTGGAATCATCTCATGGTAGATTCAGCCAGGAACAACTGCAGACAAGTTATACAATGGAAAAGTTTCTCCTAAGTTGCAAAGCCTGTTTGTTAAATTTAGGAAAGTCATATACAATGACCAAAGAGACTTGTCCCATACACGAGAGAAACCGACCAGAGCAAGTAACAGAGAAATGATCATGAAAGGATGGTTTCATTAAAATCCTAAAGAGATTTAGCATTATTATTGTGCAAAGGAGTGAAGAAAGTTATGAGATAAAGAAACTTTCATGCTGGCTTTTATGCCAGAGAGTAGCTGAATGTACATAGGCATAAGAAAATAGAAAGTGGTAGCTAGGAATTTGGAATTAAGAGATAAACCACAGCTATACTGTCTCCCACAACAAATGACAACAGCTGATATTTACTATGAATTTTTTGTATTCTAGGTAGTGTTCTGAGGTTTAATGCTATTTTCTCATTGACTCTTTATAACAATTCCAAGAAGTATTCATAATTATTTCCCTCATTTCCCACAAAAGAAACTGAAGCTAAGACAAAATTGCAGTTATTCCAGGCCAACCAAAATTAGAATACAGAACCTGAATTGTAGTTAACCCTAAGGAAGTGGCCTTATCTTCACATAAGAATGTGAGCAGTATCAGACATTGTGGTGCACACCTGCAATCCCAGCACTGGAGAAGCTGAGGCACGAAGATAACTGTGAGTTCAAGGCCAACCTAGGCTACACAGTGAGTCCAAGGTCAGCCTGAACTCCATAGCGAGATCCTGTCTCAAAAAACACAAAGAACAAAACAAAAAAGAATGTGAGAAGTTCTGGATTGCTAAAGGATAATATCATGCCTATCCCCTGTGTTGTAAAATGACAACTCCTTTGCTTATTTGAAAATTTAAAATTAAAATTAATATGTGTATTCTAACTTAGTTCTTTAAATAGAAATCTAAGATTCTCTGAGCTTGTGTTATGTTGCCCCAAATCTTTTATAAATGGCTTATAAAATTGCAGAGTTTCTAGATGTGGAACATTACTTTCTAAAATACTGGGTTTTCTCTTGCTGATTATTTCGGTTTATGGACATACATACTTGGAAAGTTTCTGAATGTTTGGATTTAGGTTCTTAGGGTTCTTGCTGGTCCCAGGGGCCAAAGATTCAGGTTTCCTGTTAGATAGTTCAGATGGCGGATGAACCCCGTGCACCCATAGGAGGCCACAGCCAGAACTAACTCACTAACTTAACAAACCAAATCCAGGTCAGCCTCGTGGGAATTACAGGGTTGCTGCTCAAAAGAGGAAGGAGAAGACACTTTCTGCTGCTTTCAAACATTCCTCTGTCTCTCCTAACTCCTTATATTCTTTTTCTTCTGGCTCAACACAGACACATAAATTACAGCTCTCAATTACGAAGTAGCAGAGCTGGAGGTTAAACCCGGGTATTGTGGCTGTGGCACCAGATTCTTAACTCCTCACTGTACTCAGTGTCAACCTGAGAGTCACTTTCCTTTGATTAACTTCAAGACTTTCCCTCTCTATTGCTTTGGTAACTATTAACCTGCAACTTTTAGTACATGAAAGGCAAACTGAAAAATGTGTTTAGCTTACAGGTAAACAAATACTTTTCAGACAAAAGTACACACTGATGGATTTGTAGGTCACATTTCTCCATGAAGTGCATACATGCAGGGTAAGCTCCAATGATTAATGACCCTGTGCCATGAGTTATGGCTCAAACATGTACAGTTCAGCAAAAGATCTTTTCCTTATGACTGTGTAGCTATAGATGCTGTGCACTATAGTGACAATGGGGAAAACTCTAAATCAACAGGTTAATTCCTATTCTGCACAGTAATGGATAACTGGAAAGATGAGCCACTGTTTTAGAAAACCTAAATAGAGTCAGGAGATCCTGACCTGGAAGGCCCACAAAATGGTAGCACCAGGTTTTATGTCTGGGCCCTTCCTGTGCGTGCCCTGTGCTGCATGAGGTACTAGAGCAGGCGCTCCATGAATTGCTGGCACTGTGGTTCGCATCTGGGCTTTACTTGCACCCTGACCTCCTGGAGGTCAGAGGCATGGGCAGTTTGTGACCACCGCCAGTACAGCCTGCATCTGGCTCCCATGTATGCCCTGAGCTGTCTGGAGATGCAGAATCAAGCAGTCCACGAACCACTGACATCACGGTTTGCAGCTGAATGCCCAGAGAACGAGGTATTTCCCATCTACCTCCTGGGGGCAGAGGAGACCACCCACGACCCCGCCATAATCACAGTCTGAGTCTCTGCCCTCCATGCGCCTGGGGCAGACAGTAGATCCTGACTCAGAAGGCCCACGAAATGCTAACACCAGGTCCATGTCTGGGCCCTCCCTGCTCATGCCCTGCACTGCCTGAGGTACTAGAGCAGGCGGTCCATGAACTGCTGGCACTGTAGTTTGCATCTGGGCTTTACTTGCACCCTGACATCCTGGAGGTCACAAACACAGGTGGTCTGGGATCACCACCAGTGCAGCCCACGTCTGCCTGTTGTTTGCACCCTGAGGTGCCTGAAGACACAGAATCAGGTAGGCCATAAACTTTTGACCCTGTAGTTCATGTCTGGATTCTGCCTGTGCCCTGAACTGTCTGGAGACACACAACCACTGGTCCATGATTGCACCACTAGTACAGTGTGCTTCTGGGTCATACTCATGCTCTGAGCTGTCAAGGGACACTGGATCAGATGGTCTGCCACAGGCTGGCATCACAGTTCACATCTGAGACTTGGGAGAACTAGGCATATTTTACCATCTGCCAGAAAACCCCAGACTAAGCAGCACATCTCAGCAGTCACTGAAGAGCAGGCTTGACCACCAGGAAAACAAGGGACACGAGCCACCTTGGCTGAGATGCCAGGGAAGAGGGAGACTGAACATTTTGTCTCCAGCATCAAACATGACAACACGAAGGACTAAAAAGCTATCTCAGAATTCTACCACACTCAGAACAAGCCCAGGAGATATTGACATAAGAGAACTAGGTAAATACACATCTGAAAGTGCTGAAATGATTGCAATGGAAGTAAAAAAAACAACTCCATCAGGCCATAGAAGAGATCAAATCAGAAATAATCTCTCAGGCAAAAAACCAAAATGACAATAATAATAAAAGAAATGCTCAGCACATCTAAAGAAGAAATATATATATAAAAATATATGA
Source organism: Chinchilla lanigera (assembly GCF_000276665.1). Taxonomy (NCBI): domain Eukaryota; kingdom Metazoa; phylum Chordata; class Mammalia; order Rodentia; family Chinchillidae; genus Chinchilla; species Chinchilla lanigera. Next base: position 11,272,034 of record NW_004955440.1, read on the forward strand.
ACATAGGCAATGGATGGAAATGGTAAATGAACTAGAATGCATGAAACAGATTCAAAGAGACATCCAGGAAATCAAAACTTCCACTGAAAGCTGGCAAAACTGCTTGAATGAAGCTGAAGATAGAATTTCAGATCTTGAAGACAGCATGGCAGCTAGTGATTGTGAAAGAAAGGATCTCTTAAAATCAACAAAGAACCAGGAAAAATCAATTCAACAGCTTTAAGATGAGGCAAAAGAGGAACAATGTAAGACTAATAGTAGTCAAGAAACAGCAGGAAGCAACATGAACAACATGAAAAGAATATTTACAGAAATAATAGCAGGAAATTTTCCAAACATGTGAGCAAAATCTGATAAACAGTAAATGAGGCATACAGAAATCCAACTAGTAATAACCAAAATAAAACTACACCCAGACATATAATAATCAAGATCCCAGATCTCCAGCAAAACGACAGAATATTAAAAGCTGCTAGAGAAAAGAAACAGATCACTTATAAAGGAAAGCCCATCAGAATCATGGCAGGTTTCTCAACACAAACCATCCAATGGAGAAGAGGTTGGAGTGAAGTATTACAGGCCCTGAGACAAAATAGCTTCCAACCAAGATTGATGTATCCTGCCAAACTATCCTTCAGATTCAACGGACAAATAAAATATTTCCACGACAAAGAACAACTGAAGAACTTCATGAGTACCAAACCATCCTTACAAAGAGTACTAAAAGATATTCTAGACAGTGAAAAAAATAAGCACAATTTCAAGAACAACAATAGCAAGGAACCCTCAAGCACAGCAAGCAATTAAATAGGTGAAAAAAGTAGGAAACCAACAGCAAGTAAATAACATGACAATGATAAGCAAACACATATCAGTTATAACCATAAATGTAAATGGTCTCAATTCACCAGTCAAAAGAAACAGACTGGCAGAGTGGATTAAGAAAAAAAATTCAACAGTATGCTGTATATATGAAACACATTTTACTCAAAAGGAAATTCATAGACTGAAAGTCAAAGGATGGAAAACAATTCTCCATGCAACAGGAACACAGAAAGAAGCAGGTGTAGCTATTCTGTTTGCAGACAATGTAAATTTCAAACCAAGAACAATCAAAAGAGATAAGGAAGGTCACTTCATACTTGTTAGGGAAAAACTGCAAAAGGAAGAGCTAACAATCATAAA
>NW_004955440.1:11275258-11301287 GCF_000276665.1 Chinchilla lanigera
CAGATTCAATGCAATTCCCATTAAATTCCATTAGCCTACCTCACAGATCTTGAGAAAGTATGCCTTAAATTCATCTGTAACCAGAACAGACCCAGAATAGCAAAAGCAATCCTGCGCAACAAAGACAAATTAGGTGGAATCACAATCCCTGACCTGAAATTATACTACAAAGCTACTGTGATAAAATCAATCTGGTACTGGCTAAAAAGCACACCAGCGGAACAATGGAACAGACTGGAAGACACAGCCACAACTACAAACACACTCAGCCACCTGATCTTTGACAAAGGGGCCAAACAAACTCACTGGAAGAATAACAGCCTCTTTAATAAATGATGCTGGAAAAATTGGCTTGCCACATGCCAAAGACTGAAAATAGACCCAAGTCTATCACCATGCACCAAACTCAAGTCAAAAGTGATCACAGATATAAATATTAAAACAGAAATACTAAATCTATTGGAAGAGAAAGTAGGTAAAAATCTTGAAGACATAGTGGTAGGCAGAGAGTTCATGAACAAAAACCAAGTTGCACGTGAAATACTTCAAAGAATCAACAACTGGGATCTCATCCTACTGAAAACCTTCTGCATATTTAAAGAAATCACCAGCAGAGTAAAAAGAAAATGCACAAATTGGGAAAAAGTTTCAGGTGACTGTCCCTCAGACAAAGGTCTTCTATCTAGACTATATAAAGAATTAAAAAACATCAATGCCCCCGACCAAATTCAAAGACCCAATCGAAAAATGGGCTGAGATGAATACATACTTCTCAGATAAAGAAATACAAAGGGCAAATAAATACATGAGAAAATGTTCCACATCATTAGTCATTCAAGAAATGCAAATTAAAACAAACTGAGATTTCATTTCACTCCAGTAGGAATGACTATCATTAAGAAATCAGCCAATAAGGATGACTATCATTAAGAAATCAACCAATTAGAAATGCTGGCAAGGCTGTGGAGAAATAGGAACTCTTCACCACTTTTGGTGGGAATGCAGACTGGTGAAACCACTGTGGAAGTCAGTTTGGAGATTCCTCAGTAAACTAGGTCTAGAGGTCCCATTCAACCCAGCTGTTGCCCTCCTGGGTATTTTCCCAGAAAATCTGAAAGCATCATATCACAGTGATTAATGTGCACCCATGTTTATAGCAGCACAATTTTTAATTGCTAAGTCATGGAAGCAACCCAAATGCCCACCCACCGACGATTGGATAAAATAATTGTGGTACTTTTATATAATGGAATATTACTCAGCTATAAAGAATGTTAAACTACAGGCTTTTACAGGTAAATGGTCACAACTACAGACCATACTCATAAGTGAAATAAATCAGATCTCCATGTGTAAGGAATGTATTGTCTCACTAGTGTGAGAACCTGAAAGAGTGAATAAAAATTAGGAGGTATGATAGACATTGTGAAATGAAAGGAAGATGCTCAAAAGTAAAGAACAAGTGGGGTGAGGGAAATGAGAAGGGAAAGGGGAAATTATGTACACATGTATATACAGGACAGCTAGCATAGTTGTACTATTGACTTCTCTCACTTTACTGAAAGGAACAGTTAATGATTACTTATTTGATCAATCTTGCATGTCTCTATCTGTTTTCCTGAGAAACCACTTTGAAGATATCAATGTGTAATACAACAACTATTGTTAATTTCCTACCACTTTGTCTGTAACTGTATTGCATGTATTGCTCTTATGCTATTTTGTAAATGGATGTCTGTGTGTTACTATGCTTTCCTTTATTTTTAAAATAAATTTAAAAAAATAAAAAATAAAAGAATAAAAAAACCTAAATAATTTCTAAGGTATCTCGCAGCAATTGGGGGTGGGTTACCTACCTGTTCTTTTAAATTAGTTTTCCCAGAAAGGATTCATAGATGACATTTATCCCCTCTCCCTTTTTTTGGATTGATGATTTCATTAAAAGCTATTCTCCTATTGTCACTTTGCTTTTTCTAGTTTAATGTGGTGTGTGGGGTTCATTAGATCCCTGTGTTAATGGCATCAGCTGGGTTTAGGTTTCACTGCAGCTGAACCTTTCCAGTGCTAATCACTTAGCCAACATATGTCAATATCATGGTACCTAATGACGCCTTCTGCAGGGATTCCTTTATATTCCCATATCTCTCTGCTGAAAGACCAGAGTAGCACTGATTATCGGTGTGAACTGTAGGACAGTGAGAATACCGATGGCCTCCTTTCTCGGACAACAGCGTATGTACTTGGTCAGCCTTGTTCATTTCTTCCACCTCTTTTTCTAGTTACTGCAGTTGTTCACACGAGGCAAAAATCAGGGGTTCACAAGTTGAAAAGAGGAGAGATTTTTGCATGTTGCAGCTCCATGTGCTCATCCAGCATTTTTAGGCCTTGAAGTGGCATAGCTCAGAATAGTCTCTGCTTTGTCTGGTGTCACTGCTCCCTGAGGACCTTGCGTGAGTCCGAGAGTGAGTGGGAAAGCGTTTGGGAGCTGCTAGGGACAGTATATTGCTTGTTGGAATTGTTGATAGTCTGAGATAATTTTGATCTTTATATCTTATTTTGGTTTCCTTTGATATCTGAGAACTGAATAAAAGGCACTATCCAATCTTTCTCTCCCTTTTCCTCTAATGTCATTGCAAAGGAAGGGTGAGAGCTTAACAGGAAGGGGCTGCTGATTTTGGGGTGTGAGTGGTGGTGGTGGGGAACGCGGCAGCGTGTGATGGCAGAGAGCAATTTTGCTTCAAGGAGGAGGCTGCCCAATTTTTTAAACTTAATAGGATTAGTCATGGGAACTATTTTTAGCAGAAGTTCAACTTTATCCATGTATTTTAATGTGGGAAAATTGTGTCCTTTTCCCTCTGCTAATGTTTGATGTATTCCAGCCCTCCTGTGAGCGTGTTTGAGTATCTTAGGGGATCTGGAGTGGAGGAGAACTTCCTCTCAGATTCTCTCTGTTTTCTTTCGTGAAAATGACATTCCAAAGCTGTTTCACTTTCTGACAGGAAATGGACCTGTGCCAAAAATGATTAAAGTCCAAGAAAGCATAACAGTTCCAAAGCTGCAGCCGTTCTTTAGGAGTCCTGAGTTTGACATTGTGTCAAACAAATGTGAAATATTGTTTAATAAATTTGAATAATACAGAGATAGAAAAAATCATTCTTGGCTTACAGCAGTAGTGGTTTGTACTAAGTATGTAAAAGACTACCTATTTCTAATAAATTGAAATAAATTTATAAATACACTTGTGTAAGGTTTATGCAGCTTATGACTTTGTTCTACTAATTATGTGTGTGAGATAAAAGTGATGTCTAAAAGACATGTAAGTTTAAAAGTGGGTGCGTTTCTGTAGTATTTAAAGGAAGTATCTTCTGGTTGTGTGATCTAAACCTATCTATAATAGATAATTTTTTAGTGATGTAATGTGTGCAATAAAGTAATTAATAAAGTCACTTCTACCTAAACATTTTCATTAGAAAGGGCAAAATGCTAATTTAAAATTTAAATCAACAGCTGGAAAAATGAGCCTCAAATGCTTTTTATCTCACAGCAGCCCCAATTATTGTACTAAAGCTAGTTTAAAAAAAATTCCATACTTATTTACTGCCTAATAAAACTAGACCAGTAAAAACATCCCTCTTAATTTAGTAAAAAGTACTACTTTCCTAAAGAAAATCAAAGTGAGCATGTTTTAAAATATTGTCTTTTGAACACCTTTCCAAAAACAATTATCATCAAAACAAACTAATTTTCTTATGTTGACTTTTACTTTTTCAGGTGTACATGGAACATGTTTTTAGTAAATAAAGTTCAAACTTTTTGACTCCTCTGACATTCAACAAATACCAGAATTCATGAGCACCTTTCAGACATGTTAAATTGATTAGAGAAGCCATTCAGTGTCATTCAATACCAGTTGTCACTTCATAAACAGCTCCAACCTACTGCCTAGAAATGCGGACGGACCGCCAAATAAATTACATCAAACGGTGGGAGTGGATACTATCCCTTCATCTATAATTGGTACAGCCCTCTTCTGTCACATTTGCTCATCCTTGTGATTCTAGTGTGGATTGACGCTGACACTGAAAGGGCAGCCTCTGTCAAAGATGCTTGAGAGTCTATGTTTTGGTGATGTATGTGCTAATAGATATCCATCATAATATTGCATTAACGTCACCCGTGTATCAGACTTACAACTTAACCATTTAGATATCGGATGCTACGCCCATACAGAACTTTCTAACAGGAGATAAGCTTTTCAGCACTGAGGTGAAATTGATAGATGCCAAACCAAATGCGTGATTAACCGACATATGTGAAAACAAGAGTAGCCTTCCTGTGCTGTTTCTCTGAATGTAATTATAAAGCTTTGTGCTCTAAGACTTTGTTGAGATAGAAAGAAGATCTAAGAATAGGAGGAGACAGGAGGGAGGGTAGGAAAAGGGAAGTAAAAAAGAATCAAGATGTGATATGTATATGTACCAATATTCCATGATGAATATATTTATTGTTTACCACAATATATGCTAATAAAAATAAATAAAAAGTTCAAGTCACATTTTCATAAGTATAATCCATAGCTATGTTAGATTTTTGTAGCATCAACACATTTTTCATTTTAAGAATTCTTTTTCTTCTTTTGTCCAACAAAAAATGGCCACTGTTAAAATTAATGCTTGATATTATGCCTACATTAAGGCTTTAATGAAAATCTGCTTTCTCAGGGCTAAAGCTCTTTGACCTTGTAATCTCTACATGTAGGCCTGCATGTTTGTGTGTATATGTACATGCTCAGACTTCTGTATATATTATACTATACTGCCACACTAACATTAAAAATTAACATAAATTAATGAAGACAATATACTTCCATAATGTCAAGTCTTTAAACATTGTAGACTCCAGGGAAATAGAAATGGACTTTAGTTGTTGCTGAAACATCTTTAACATATTGTATTCTATTCTGTAGAGATAATGGTCATATCTACACGACTAACTAGAAAATTCACTACTACATTACAACAGCTTTGTTTTAATAGGTTTTTGCTCCTTGTAAATAATTTTGAATATATTATCGTATTCAGTTTTCACAGCAAGTGTGAAAGTTGGGTACTTTTATTCTCATTTCATAAATGGGGAAATAGAGGCACCAACAAGATAAATGATATCCCCTGTATTATTCAGAGAGGAAAAGAATTAACATTCTTAGAATTATTTGGCTCCACACACCTTTATGGTACGTCTTCTAGCAAAGCTTACAGAATTCAGCATAGTGATAATGCCAAAATACCAATCATGGAGCCTCTGGAAAGGTCACACCTTCTGTGAAATACCACACTGCCTGATACTGGGGATGGGGGAATGTGCTCGGTCTGGATCTGGTACTCCCTCTGGGCGTCACCCTGAATCAGGAATGGAAACCCTTCTGGGAGGAATGAGGGGAGGGGTGAAAGTGCAGGAGGGATTACCACAAGGACAGAAACAAATCAGTCCTTCAAATGCAAGGTTCTAACTTACTATTTAATTAGCCAAGGTCTACCACAATTTTTCTGGCCTTCTATAAAGAAAATAAACCTTGGAAAAAATGTGGGAATCTTCCCTTCGCTGATAAATGGATCTTATAAACAATGGTTAAAAGAACTTCTTCAAGGAACAGCCTGTCTCTCCTGGGAGATCGTATTCCCTAGGTAAATTTGGATTTAACTGGAGACCAGGAGGGGTGTATAGCATTAGAATGCTTATGCTGCAACTTTTTACTAAGAATTCATGAGTAGAAAACATGATTCTTTGTAGAAAGACTCATTTAAATTCTATCAGACGTGTTTGCTGATATGGGGTTTGCTTTTTAAAAAATACAATAAACCTATTACTCCTTCCTAATAGATAGTGGCAAGGAAATGTACATGAACCCTTTGAAAGCTGGATTAGTCTAATAAATGGCATAAAGTAAGTCTAGTTACGTGATCTAAGTTATAAAACATGGTATTCCCTGATTGATAAACAACCAGGAATTGACCAGTACACAAAGTGGTCAGTTTTCACGGGACTGTGCTCATTGCCAACAAATGTTGGGAAAAGGTCAATGGTTAATTAAATAATCCATCACCCTCAGGATAGAGAGTAGTTCTCAACTCTGACAATCAGTGACAGAAATATTAAAAGGTCAAAAAATGAGTTATCATTTATTCCAGTTTGTTATTCTGTATCATAAAGATATAGCTGAATGCACGAAGTCCAGGTTTAAAAAAATGTCCATAGCATTCCAGAAACATGCTTTCCAAACAAGTAAATTTTAGATTATTTACGGATACAAATCATGTGAGTTCCTCTGGAGTCCGTTAGCTTCATTTGGCACTTTTTGCAAAAAATGGACGAAGAATGTTCTGTCTTTTGATGAGACGGAGCACCTCGGAGGAGAGGTTCCTTCCGCGAGGATTACTTTCGCTGAGGCTCAGAAAGTTCCATCTACTATTTGCTCTGTAAAAGAACCATCTTTGCAAACATAGTAGATTTCAACTGCTGAGTGTACTCTCTTTGCACACCGGATAACTCTCTCACTCTCAGAGAGCAGAAGTGTTTCCAATATCCTTACATCAGGTCCAGAATACGCCTTCTGTAAATTAAAATGCTTCACCAACTGGATACATCGATTTGACTTCATTTCCCTTTGCCAGAATTGTCTTCTTCAATATCCTTTCCAGACATTAGTTTTAGTTTTTATTTTTTCAGTTCATGTTGTCATTTAATCTGTACCTCCTTATCAAGAAAATATTTTCTCCATCACCCTCCCTTAGTCGTTCTTCCCGCATCTGAGAGCCGTTGATGCATTGTGAGTTCATGTCTTATGTATAGCATTTCTCTTTTCCAGTGCTGTGAGTTGACTAAAAGAAATATCAGTTCTTTCTGCCTTTCCACCAGCCTTTCTCCTTTACGTCTTGGGGCCCAAATATGGCACACAGACAATAAAAAGAGGTGCCCCAGCAAAACTGCTTTCCAGGAAGCCATAAATCATGCGTGATTAAAGTAATTGGCAACAATAGAAAGAAAACACGTTCCTGGGCTTTGGCTCTCGACTTCTGCATAGGAGAGGGAACTGGTCACCAGTTCAGAGCAGCACAGGTTTATGGCTGAGGGAGTTTTACTTGAACAGAAAAACGGTGCTTCTCCTTCATTCCTTGAGAAGGCAGGGCTCTGTAAGTGCTATTATACGGCCACGTCACTCTGCTGAAATGTTCATTTATATAGCTTCTAAACAGGGGGTGCCTCGCAGGGGACTTTGACCCGTGACTATGCACAGCTGTGCCCGCTTGCTGTCTGGGTGATTGCGGCTGTTCCAAGTATAGGCAAGTGTTATATGATTATTTTATATCTTACTGTAAAGCGTTTTGAGAGACTTTGTATGAGAGGCAATATAAAAATAAATTGAATTGAACTATGGCTTCACCTTCCCACTTAGGTGCAGGAACCTTTGGAGTAAAAAGTGCCCTGCTCTGACAAAAGACAAGATTAAGATGATGTCAGGAAAATGGTCAACTCTGAAGAAGCCCGGACCTGCAGAAGTTAGAGTACTTGGTGTGTGTGTGTGTGTGTGTGTGTGTATGTGTGTGTGTTTCTGTTGTCATACTTGGCCATGTATTATTTTAAAGTCCCTCTTCAACTAGATAAAATTATATTTATCTTTATTTAGTTAGTTATTTTGAGGCATAAGAAATATGAATCTACTTTAAGTTAATGCATTTCCATAAAGTCGAGATTTGTTAATTATACAAATATCTCCTTTACAGAACATCATTCAGTGCATTCAAAGCCATGTGCTTAGCCTTTGAAGGGCCAGTATCAGAACCACAGCATCTGACTTTCAGAATCCACGACCGTGATACCTCTTCCTTTAAAATAAAATAAGCATGGTGTTAGGTAATAGGTTTTTCCTGCAGAAATATGATTTTCTGTTTTATGACACTGCGTCAATACATTATTTTAATAAATGGCTCTTGGTTCACCAGAAGTGCTGTATTTTGACAATATCAGGCAACTTTTTCATTTGTTTGAGCAGGGAAAGGAGGGTGCCAAAATAAAGCTACTTCAGAAGAACATCTCAAGAATGTTTATGAAAACTCTGTTACAGTTACATTTATTAGAGTTAAAGCATAGGCCTAATTTGTCATGCAGGGTTCCAGGGAAGTAAGTAATTTCTGTGTTTCTCTAAATGCCAGTATTTCATATTTGGAGGTAACAATTTGCTTGTAAATATGAAGCTAGCGCCATAGACTGTGATGTGACAAAAGGAACCAGAGATTTGTCATTATCTGGCTGTCGTTGCTGGCTGTGTGCTGCTCTGCCATGGTGTGTCTCAGGAAAACATGTCAGGGAATGGAACGACCCATTGGACCACGTTCTCTGACAATGGGGCTGAGGGTTTTTTTTTTTTTTTTTTTAATTGTGATTATATAATTTACCCGGGGTTGGGTTTTTGGAAGGATGGCTTTCTTGTCCCCCATTTTCCAATCCCCACAGCACAGAGCTTTCCTGGGCCTCCTCATTTCTCTCAACACTGTGGCTTGCTGAAGCTTAGACTGCATTTATACATGAGCATTTCAGCCCAAGGCAGGCCAGACTGATTTCAAAACTGGGGCTCCAGTGACTATTACATTACCAATGTACAGACAACACGTCTCTTCCTGTACCCAGAGTCTTGCTTATGAGGTTACAGAAAGTTCTTTTCTCTGTAGATTTGTTGTTTATTACTCCTTTTTGTCTAAAACTCTCAAGAATATATTTGCGTAGTATGTCAGATTCCCCCAGGTACCCTGGGAATGTGCGCGGATGTTACCATCTCTAGGCAGTCCATGGTCCCTCTGGGGTTTGAAAAAATGAATGACCTTTCAGAGGTGCTTATTATCTTAGGATGACATGGGAACACTCACAGTTATTTATTTATGTGCTTATTCTGCTTTGTGGTACAAAATACTTTCCTTCAGTAAAAGATCATTTACCCCCACCCCAGAATTAAGATGAGAGATATGTGTGTATATACAATACACATATGCATAAAAGCATTTATTTCTCCAATAGCTAATTTTTTAAAGAACTCAGCTTAAACATAGGATTAACGACAGAATTCAAGAGTAAAACAGGAGGAAGAGATGTTTTGCACTTTATCAAGTTATAGGTCCTAACACCTCATGCTTAATTCCTCCTCCACAATCATATTTGCTTTCTTTTTAGACCATTATTACTTTTCCAAACGTATTCATCTCCAGATAGCTGCAGTCTCCCGCACCAGTTCTGTTCTCCTTTTCTCTCCACTGAGCGCATCTCCCATGCGCAGGGCATAAGACTGTTCTTTTATGCTCAAATGTGCAGGGCATTTTCATTTCTTTGGGCCTTGGTTCTTGCTGATCTCTAAGCCTGTGGCCACTTTCACCACTTCTAAGTATTAAATATTCACTTGTCATTAAGTTTTTTCTCATTCTAAGTAGCAGAAATAAGCCTCAGTTTTCTATTTGCAAAATGGGACAATATAAAACTCTTCTGTATATGGCAATTATGACATAAAGTGAGGGCATAGTGGCACTGTCTAGTAAAGTGACTCAGGGTTCTTTAGTGAATCACTTTTTCCCTGAGGATCAGGAGCCGTCTCTACTCTGATTATGCACATGTATGTAAATATCTTTTTATATCATGTGTAGACTGAAGGAAGTTCAGCAGCATTCATACCTGTATGTGTATATAACACTTACATATTTGAGGTTCACATCTATGGGAACTTAAAAAATATTGTTAAAGTGGGCTTATACTAAAGGCCCAGATGTCCCGATATACATTTTCAGATAATGTAAATAAGTACTAGTTAAACTTGAAATTATGTCAATTCACTAATTATTCCTACTCTAATGTAACCATCATAACAGGTATTTCTAGTTGCTACCATTGGACAGACTCTGCCAAAGAGGTGCAATACACGAAGTGAATCAATTCAGTCTTTTGCTTCTGCATGGTTTTCTTACAGCACATAGCTTAGTGATGAGTTGGTGTATGCCTAGAAGTGGAACTTCTGGTCAAATAGGTCCCACATGTAATTGTCCATTTGTAGCACTCTTGGAGCTGGCCTGTCTATATTTTATGCCATGAGCAAAAGGTTCAAACTGCTTAAAGTAAGGGGCACTTTACTGCAAGTGGTTTCCCCAGTTCCAAATGTACCAATTACGGTGCAGAGGAAGAGGATACCAATTAAAATAGGCTCCTTTAGTACTGATGCATGTCATTCGACCCAAGTGTCAGAGGCACATACAAGTAAAGTATTAGACTGCTACAAGTGTGCTGGCTCCTTTAGTAGAATTTTAGCATTGTTAAGGATAAACCATCTTTGTTCCTTAATGAAATGCTCTTACACATTCCCCCAGGTAAGGTGTAGAGTCTCTCCTGTTTTTTCCTACGTGTAGTAACTGAGAATCTGGGATAGAAACAATTTTGTCTTTGCAAAAATTTATCTAAAAATGTCTCATATTTTTCCATGTTTGTATATTTATCCACATCTGTCTTTCCCCCCTCAGAGGAAGCCAGCTTCTTCAAAATGAGTGTAAAGAGCTAAACTTTTATATTGGTAGCTTAGAGTCCAGCCCAGAAACCACATCCCACAAACACGAAGGGAGAGTGGGGAGAGTCCTCATGCTGCCATCTTTAGATTGGGATCACATGGCTCTGAATAAGCCTGCTCTGGAGCTAGTCATTTTCGGTTTAAACGTTGCCCAAATTGAGTGTCCCCAAATTGCACACAACTTTCACTTTGGCCATCAAACCCACAAGTTTAAAAATATATGGAAGGAAAACGGCTCCAAATCCTTTCAAAGATCCATTGCACTTATTTTCTGAAACAAGACAGAAAAAGCAAATTATATGTACATATACTTTAATATTATAAATATATTAAATATATATGCACATATTTAAGATACAGATAAAATTCTCTCAGGCCAGGGCTTTTCAAGTTTTCACATATTTCAATGAAAGCTAAACTAATTAGTATAAATCAGACTTTTGTATTGTAGACACCCAAGTATAATGAGTCCTTTTATGACAGACTGCAGTGGGTGAGATACATGCTATTCAATGGTATGTCTAAGAAAAAAAATAAACATGCTTCATTTCTTCATTAGGCAGTGGTTATTTATAGTGCAGTATATATCTACCTCCACTGTAGCATTTAAGTTTTGACTGCTTTTTAACTATAAAATTTGATACTGTTGTGGCAGCGGCACTATTCAAATGATAGCTGTAGTACAGCTGTTATCAGTGAGGGAGATTTATAGCTTCCCTACATGGATAAAAATAGTGCATATTTATGTTTAGTTTTACTGCCAATGTCCTATATTTTAATGACACAAGGTGAGATAAAAGAACATTATAATCAAGTCTTTTAATTCTACATATACAAATGGAAATGGCTTTAGCTTCATGTAAATTCCCTGTCTTTTCCTTTAGTGAAACAGACCCATTATGTAAAGATCTTATATTCTGTAAGTTCCCTGTATTTGTTCTTGTAATTTGTTTCAGACCAAAAGCACTGGCTAGGAGAAAATGGAAGGCAGGGAAGAAGGCAGGAGAAGAGAAGAGGTGAGTTAACTAACGCAGTTTAGCTTGTTTTCTCTGTAACTAATTTCTAAGGAAAAGTGGTCCATCTAAAACCTGAGACTTAACTTCAAGTCTCTTTGAGAGAAAATAACTTGCTATTCAATAGAAAATAAAGAAACATTACAGAAAGTTAAAAAAAAAATTCAACACTTTTTACTTCTTGTTCTTTGTCTTAATATTGTCTTGAACCAATAATCCAGTGACAGATGGGCAGAATTCAGAGCCCTTGGCAGTCTGGATCAGATCTGATGAGCCTTCAGATCTATTTGATACTGAGACAGAGTTGGAAATCACATGAAGACAGGCTTTCTCGGAAAAACTCTCTTACTTGGAAGATCTTGCTACGCTGAAGTGCCGCTCGGAGGGTCTTCAGAATATTTGGGTATTTTGTGATTGATTTTAGGCAATATAAAGCTATCCAACGTACTTTCAATAGCATTAATCACACTTTTTAAATTAGAAAAACAATTAATCTGTTTTATCCCGGATCTCTGAACTATCTTATATTGTATACTTGTACTGTCTTCTCAACTTATAGTTCAGAGATTTGCCTGATTAAAATACTACTATAATTATTTTTATTTACTAATCTTTGAAATTAGCAATTGTAAGCTCATCTAGTACGTGGAGTTGAAGAGAACATATTTTGATCTTTTGATCACCAGAGAAATACCTTACAGCTTTCAAAATTTGATCACATCCTTATTAAAAAATAAAGTGGTAATTCAAAAGTTGTTCATGAAACAGGTGAGATAATTTTACCTGTACCTGTGGAAGCTGAAAAAACAGACTATCATTGGCTACTTCTTCCTTTCCTCAGTAAACTGGTAGCAGCTTTGTTGGTATTTTATCCTAATTTAACATCGTATGTATTCACATTTTCACTGGAGTCTTATGTGGGACTTCTTCAGCCATATGTAAACCATATTTCCACTAAATTCTTGTCAAACTCTAACTCCTGAAAAGCTCATAGGTGCTTTTCTAAATGAAGTCCAAATTGCTGCCTTTCTGAATTAAATAGAAAGATAGTTTGGGTAAATGAATTATTGTTCCTGTAATAATTGCCCGCAAGTGAATAACACATGGAGACCATCTTCCGCAAATATGGAAATAACTGAGTTTGCTAGTCTTTGCATTGTTTCATTATAAAGCTATGTCAGCCCATTAATTCAGTTCTCCTCCACAAGAACACTTAGTACAGCGAGTACTGCAATGATGGAGTTAAGCTTCTAGAATGTATGCTAGATTAGCTGCCTTTTTGGAGGGGAGAGATATTTATTTATAATATTAATGCAGTAAATGTCTCAGTATAAAAATACTTACTAAGAATATGAGTAAAACTCCAAGATAAGATTTTTTTTACTATTTGTATCTCTAGTCAGCTCCATTTTCTATCAAGATATAGACACAAAGTGGCAACAAATTTAAAAACTAATAGATATTTTACTGGGGTCCATTTTATAGAATATGGACAAGCGGGTTGTGTTTGTCATGTGTTTTCTAAATAAATTTTGGGCTGTAGTAATTTAACTTTCTTGTTAATGTAAAAAACCTATAAAATGTAAAATATTATCCCAAATTTTAGTATCAACCATTGTAACTGACAGCACCTATCAAAAGCATGAAAGTTTCGTTAGAATATTACAGATGAGAAAACTTCTGAAGAGAAATTCAGCATATAAATAAGATCTTAAGTATAGTTTAGTTAGTTTTGTTAGGTGCTTAATTATATTTTATCCTAAAGTTAGTCCTGTCAACAAACTAAATATAATGACATTTTTGTTGTTGTAAATCTAACATGAAAGCCATAGAAAGATAAAGGTTTATTCTGAATTTGAATTTAATAATTTTAGTGAAAATGTATTTGGTTTTTATTTATTCACTTATCTGAAGCACTACTTAAAGGTACTGCACATATTAACAGATTGCTTGATTTCAGTCTATGGTTCCTTCACTTATTGGTTCCATAACTTTTCGATTGAGTCACCTGATTGTGGGCTATGTACTACCTAGCAATTTGAGTAAACTGGCATTTATCCAATTTCAGTGTTCAAAGAGTATATAAATGCTCTCTATGTACAGTGCTCAGGGAAAGTTTTACAAATGCACTTTCTGTTAGGTTGAGTCATCTTTTCCAAATAGCACATTTTCTTTATCCATTCATATATTGATGAGCATATAAACTGCTATTTCTGAACAGCACTGCTAGATTCATTGGCTTATCCAGCCTATTGGTTTAAGAGGTCTTATCTTCTAGTCCCTGATGTACCAACAGGTACATTCAAAGAGAATGTATCACAAATTCTTTTCAAACTGGACATCAACAAATATTCAGAGAGATGGATGGACCATACTGACTGTACCCGCCATTTCAATTTCAGAGGACTATGAAATATGAGGAACATACCATACACATCAGAGAAACCAACCTTGCAATGAGAAAAGAACAAATTTAGAATATAATTGGGGTTCATTATTAATATCTGGTTATCATAGTAGAGGAAGAGAGATTGACAATGTAATAAGTTCATATTTGAAGAAGATATAGGTGTTTTAAGATATAGGTGTTTTATGGCTGGAGTATTTAATAGCTCTCCATATAATTTAACTAAGAAGTTTTTAAGTTTTCTTCAAATAATTGCTTTGTTCTGTATAGTTCTGTAAGTGGTCCAGTCCTTGAAGATTCACTGGAGATTTTGGCCGCTCAAAGAAAAGATGCAGAACTGTAAGCATGTCTGACATGCCTTTTCTATCTCAGTGGGATGGGGCGCAATCTTTAAAAATCCCACTCCCTTATATACAGTACCACACGAAACCAGCAAGTTGCCAAAAAGTTATGAGCACGGAACACTTGCTTACATGTTCACTGCCCATGTGCAAGCTGCATAACATATGCTAACACACTAGCAACAGCTAGTGGTGGTGAGTGTATGGCACACATGCCATAGCTGGCTGTCACTGGAAGCTCCAATAGGTTTGCCATCACTGAAGCCTGAGCCCTGCCTTACTGAGCACCTTGACTACATGCTCCACACCACTTAAGGGTTTTTGCCTCGTAATCTACTGGTGAGTCTCCTGCGTGGTTTCTTTAGGGAGAAGCACAGAACATGTGTCTATAGCTCATAGTGACAATATACTACAGGTTGCAGCAATAAGCCATTAATAAGAAGGTGCCCCTCCCAGGAATAGGAGCTACCCTTTGGCTCTATCTTCTCCAAGGGTGGGGAGTCTTGAGTCTCTGGTGAAAGGTACTTCGCAGGTCCCAGGACCTCTTATACCTGGCATGCAGGAGTCAATGGACAAAGTACTGCACTGCTGTAGGTGCACCCCACCCAGCCACCCATGCTACCAACACGGGAGTCTGGGCAGCATCATTCCTGGGCTTTGGACCCATCCAGCTACCAGGTGTGAGGTCTTGATGACCACACGAGCTGTCATCATAATGTTTTCTGTGGCTATCAGAGCAGCGTAAGCTGCAGGTAGCTTATGATTATCAGCTTTCAGCCCTTTTCCACACTTGGGACCAGAACCCTATCAGCTGTTGTAAGCATTGTGACTTCTGCCACAATGTCCTCCCAAACCATGCAGTCATATGGGATTCCAGTCACACAGTTAGGCTGGATCAAATATGTGCAAGGCTTGAACCATCTTCATGCTCCATTTGCAGTCTTAAAGATTACTTCTACTTCTGGAGACCAGTTCCAGGGGCTACCTCTCTTTGTTAGCCCATACAGGGGGGATAACTTCTGAGCCAGATACGGCATAAAAACCCTGCAACAGTCCAGCAACCCTAAGAAGGTCTGCAATGGCATTACTGTGTAGGACGGGTTAGGCCTGCATCTTATCTATGAGAGCACTGGGGATAATTTTTGTTTTACCTCAAGAGACATTACCCAAGACCTATAATGCAGACCTTTAAAGCTTGCCTTCACTGACTGTTAAATCCCATGCTTTGAGGAGACCTAGGAGTATTGGAAAAGTTGTTTCAGGGTCTATAAAGGTCACAAGTAAGCAAAATATCATCTATATAGTGATACATTTGCAAGGTGGTGACTTTGGCCACCGAACCAAATCTAACATCACCAAACCATGACACAAGGCAGGACGATGTAGATGTCCCTCTGGGAGCACCAAGGAAGTCCACTGAAAGCTGTCTCATGTCAATGCACACTGGCCCTGGCTGTCAGGGGCCATGCCAATAGAAAAGAAAGAATTAGCCATATGTGCCACAAAGTGGTAAGGTCCCAGCCCCTGATTAAGGCAGTCCATCAGGTCTGCCACAGAAGGCACAACAGCGTGCCGGGAGGAGTGTCCTTATTTAGCTCCCTGGAGTCTACTGTCGTCCTCCAGGAGCCATCAGGTTTTTAACTGGCCCCACATAGGCTAATTATAAAAATTATATGCTGGCCACATAATTCCTACCTTCTCCAGTTCCTGGACTGTCCCACTGATTTCCTCATGTCTGCCTGGTAGGTGGTGACGCCTCACAGTCATGACCCTTTGGGATGTTGGCAGTGTCAAAAGGGGATACTTTGCAAGGCCTCTTATCACTGCCTTCACAGCCATCACTCACAGGCAGAAGTCCCTATTGTAGTCTACAGCCATATTCCCCGGAGTACATCGACTCCTAAAATGTATGCTAATAATGGAGACACATACGCCTTATATTCCTTACAGGGTAGGCAACCTATTCCCAAATGCACAATTACTACTTGCTGCTAGGGCCCCCGTAGTCATCCTTCTACAAGTAGGGGCTCTATAATTTCTCTGGATTCTAAACAATTGGGTGCACTCTGTCCCAATGTCTATCAGACCTAGAACTTATTGGACACTGGACTGAACCCAGTGGATTGCTAATTGCACGTGAGGTTGCCGGTCCCAGTCAGTCCTCATCAGACCAACATCCAGACTTTGGTCCTGTTCAGAGGTGAAGAGAGCATCCAGAGGGCCAGAGAGTCAGAAGCAGATGAGCCCGAACTTAACATTCCAAGCCATGCATGCAGCATAAACACCCTTGGCCTTCTGGTCTCACTTCAAGGGGCTGACTCAGCCTCCACAACTATCTCCATAACTCTAGCAGGTTAATGTTTGGATTTTCCTTGATCTTAGCTTGATCCACTCTTGTACCTAATAGCTCTACCCACACTTGTATATGTGTAACATCCATGGGCTTCCTCAGTTGCCTACTTCTCATCCTTGTCTGTGGGGTTTAAGACACAGTCCAGATGCTATGTCCCTGCCTCCTAGTCTCCTCCTCCTCTAGGCTGTCCTCCACAGTATTCACTTTATCAATTCGGTGTCCTACATAGGGAGCCAGGAAGGCCAGGAGTGACCCAGAGAAGGACAGGGAATTCTGGAGGCTGACGTGTCTCATGCCTGCAGTGAAATGCCCATTATTGAGGTCCTGGGTAGTAAGCTTAAACTTTGTTTGCCGCATACCCGCTTCCCACAGGACCTATACACGGTCACAAACAACTCCATTTGCTCACTCTTGGGCATATTCCCCACATTGGGTCACACTGTAAAAATGGTTGCTATAAGCTAATTGACCATGAAGTGCATCCCCTGTCCATAACCATGGCTGTTCTGCAGCTCCTGTCTAAGGCAGGAATGGCCCTTGATCTACTTTTAGGCCTGCACAGGTTTAGAAGCTGTATGTGCTAAACTTGGTCATTTTGGCTGGACTAGAGGCACCCAGCAGGATGGCACGCCCTGCTGCTGCTCATTTCCTTTGCCATCACTGGCAAGGGCCTTCCCATGTGGAATCAGTTCAGTATGCTCAGCTTTCCAGCTGTCTGTGTCTGTGAGTTCTAATATCTTACTAACATGCACTCCTTCTGCTATGATTCATGAGGAGCAGCAGCTGTCTCTTCTCCCATTCTCTGGGGTAGGTATCTTGTCTTAATTAGTCTTCTGCCTTAGCCTTAGGACAGCAAAGAACACCCATCCCATGACCCCAGCAGCAGTACAAGCACTCATCGTTTTCAGTTTCTCTCCTTCAGGATGTAAGGCTTTCTGTATCACAGGAGTCTCATCTACCTGCACCTATGCCTTAGGAGAGCTCTATGCCTTAAAGAAGGTGGCCAATGAGTGAGTACCACCTCTATCCAGAGGCAGGAAATTAGGGTGCGGCAAACGGGCTAAGAAAGTGGATATAACCTGTCAATTGAAGAATTCTAAGACACTGTTCACAACAGTTCTCAAAGCCTTGCACCTTGTCTTGCAAGAACTCAGTTTTCCATAAGATGGCCTGCACCTGATGTCAGCCTGAGAAGCAAGAGATACAAAAAGGCCGTAGCCACTGAACTGCGGACTACTGTGTTCTCTCCTGTACAATGATCCATTCTCATGCTGTTGATTGCACTTTTTTCCTACTTTTACTTGGCCCAAACTTGTTCTGCTGAGTATATTTCTTTTCCTACCTTTAATAAATGTAAAACTTCCCTATATTTTGTACTTTTTTAAAGAGAAAGAAACACATTTTTTGTTGACCAATTTTGCATCCTTTTGCACTTTTCTTGGTCAATTCTTTGCTCAGAACCTAGAAACTAACTCTAGAAGTAGATTCCAGCATCCCCAAACCTGGTAACAGTCCTCCCCAGAGGAGAGGAGGGTTCCACACAGGGTTCTGGCAAATCCTGCTGACTATGCAAATTTTTCTGCTGCCAGTCCAGGCTGGGAAAGTTCTCTTGAGATTAGGAGAGCCCTAAGAAAAAGTATTGAGCACTGGGAATGTCTGACAAGCCTTCAAAATCTCAGCAGCATGGGGAGCAATGCTAAAAGACTCTACTTCCTCGTATGTAGTATTGCACAAAGTCAACAAGGTGCCAACAAATTATAACAGGTTACTTGTTTACATGTTCACTTCGCATGTGCAGGTTACATAAAATATGCTGACTCACTGGCAAACAGAAAGCCTGGGTGAAAAGTCTGAGCCAGGCCATCTTGTGTACCCTGAATTCACTCTCCATGCATGGACAGAACACCATCAATAAAGAGATGAGAATGCGAATCCACCTCATGCAGTTACTGTCAAAAATAAATAAATTAAGAAGATACTTTTGTTGCCTAATAGTGGGTTCAGTATCTTCCTCTTACTATTTGTGTTATTTTATGCAAATAACTTGCTCTGTTCCTGAGTCATATCAGCTAAATGAGAGCAATGATCCTTGTTGCTTGTATTGATCAGACAGTGTCTCCCTGTGTTGTCCAGGCTGGACTCAAACTTGCAGTCCTCCTACATTAGCTTCCTGAGTAGCCTGGACTACAGGTGCATTCCACTCTGCCTGGCACTGGTGTCAACATTATATTATTGAGTATATGAAGAGGGATTAGAATGCTTCCTGGCTCATAATTGTTCTGTGGATCTTAGTTATTTTAAATATTATTATTGAAGTTACATAAGGGAATATTTAAATAAGGCATGTTTTTTGAAACTATTTCATAGATATGAAAAAATTTAGTGTTTTTGAAGTTCCTCCATGAATCTAAGTACTAATGGATTCAGGAAACCAAACTGATTATTCTAAGGTAAGTTTGTCATTTGTAAAGGTAGTGATTCTGGTCTGTGTTCCTCTCTTGCATCACCAGGAATATCTAAACATCTGGATGCTCAGACAGCACCCATACCAATAAAATCAAAATACTAGTGTCTCTGGTATAAATATTTTAAAAACTTTTCACATCTTAGCAATGTGTAAATAGAGTACCTCATACCTGAAGTTTTAAATTCCACATCCAACCATTTATTAAAAATGCTTCTGAGGTTTTAGATGATGGCAAATTGACATAAAAATAGCACATTAAGAAGAGCATTGTGAAAGGGTGCTTAACTGACCCAGTGTTATCTTTCACTGCCCTTTTTTATATGGATGAATAAAGACAGATAGTAGTTAATTGCTCTTCAGCTAGATCAAGGTCAGTCTTTTGTACTGAAGTCTTAGAATTAGGTTAAACAGGAAGGTATTCCTTGTATCACTGCACTTGACCTTGACTCGGGTCATTTAACGCAGTTTCCTAAACACAGTTGCTCACCAGAATTACCTGGAGAGCAATTTAGAATGTGTATTTTTGACCTGCTTCAAAAGATTTTGGTTTGGTGGTATTAGAAAGAGGCTCAGAAAAGCTGAGTCATTTGAAAATTTCCCAGATAATTCTAATGATATCATCATTCTTGTGTGCAGCAAATCAAGGTACTAACTATAGAAAACTGACACAAATTTTAATAATCACAAAAGATTGACAGAATAAAATAAAAACAGTAGTTAATTGTTTTCCTTCTCACATATAGCTAGCCAAATAGAATTGCCCTGGCCACGATTTACCTAGAAAATGACATATTCCCACTAATTACTTGTTAGCCAATGGTATCAAATATTATGAATAGCTTAATGTCACATATAGCCAGTCTTTTATTGAGTAATATCTGGGTACTTCAATAGATAATTAATAATGCTAACAATCTTTAGAATAAGAAATATTATCTGTACTTTATAAATTAGGAAAAAGAAGCCTCAAATGGTTAAATAACTTAGTCATAATAATACAGCAGGTAAAAATAATGGGACCTGAATTAGAGACAGTTCTATGCAAAGTCAAACCCAAGTTTATACAGAGCGTGAGCATTAAAATTCCAGGAAATTCTTTTAGCAAGAATCAGTGGCAGAAATACAACCCAACCAAAATACAAATGTCTTGATATTTACTTACTTCGAGAAATGTATTAGTGTGTTATCTATTACTATAACAAAATACCCAAAGCTGGATAACTTTAAAAAGTTTATTTAGCTCTTAGTTTTGGAGGTCACACAGGACATATCTGTTGATTACCTTTCTCTTGGCAAAGTCTTTGAGTGATGCAGGGACCACGTGGCGGCCCTTGTGTTGCCAATGGTAACAGAAGTGCGTCTTGTCTCTGGGAATGCACAGGTGTGTTTCTTCTCATCCTTTCCCCTTTGCTTCTTAACCCATCAGTATTCCACCATGGAGGATCTATCCTGATTACTTTCACCTTATTCATTACCTTTCAGCTGTCCCATTCTAAATACTGCAGTCAGAATAAGTTTCCATCATCTTACTACTCACATTGGGGATTAAATTTCAACACATGAACCCTTGGGGGCCACACTCAAACCACATCTAAATCATAGTAAGCAATTAATTTTAAAAATCATTTCTGTATTACCAATGAACTATGAGTGGTAATGAGATAATTCTTTTTCTAGGTAGTTGGGTTTGAGAAGCTTTTAGATCCACTCCACAGCTTTCATGTAAGTCTTAATAGCGAATGGGGTGATCACAGTAACCCAAGATAGAGCTCTGTGATGAGGAGAACTGACTTTTAATGAAGTGTTTCAAATGATCATTAAACGTTCTTTAAGGAACAGTCTTTAAGCCCCTCAAGCAAATTTGGCATCAACCTAAGAAAAAACAAGAGAGAGAAATGTTCAAAAGACTTTTTATTTTTCGAGAATCTTAAGACAATATAAGCCAATTGTGTGCTAACAATAAAATTCAAAGGACAAAATATTGTCTGAGGGAAACTAGAAGTAGTTATCCTGCAACTTTTGTCTTCTGCAAATTATATATAATTTATATATATATGTATATATATAAAATTTGCTGCTTTGCACATGGAGAATTCTATGTAGGACAGATTTTATGCTTTGTGGCTTTAGGATATCAACATACCGTGGAGCATCAGAAGTCCCTTCTTTGTGCCCCAATAGTGCTTTGTTATATTCCAGTTTCACTGTCAACCTGTTTGTTTCCATCTTCTCTTTAGGCCTGATATTTTTGGTCTGTGTCTAGCTCAGAACCTGACATCTGCTGGGTTCTCAGTGAGTGCTGGAAGAATGAAACTGATAGAATTAGTGGAAGAAAGAGATTGGAAACACAAAACTCAACTGTGATTTTTTTCTAGTGAAATCATTTATTCAGTGTAAAGGGACTTATTTAAGTCTTGCTTTGAACTGTCCAGCAACTCATGGAATTACTGCATTATCTGAAAATACTCTCAGTTTAAAAAAGAAAATATATCCTTTACTCTGATTTTTACCAGAGTTCAGAAACATGCCAAAGGAAAGACGACAACTAAAGCCACTATAAACAGTTTAAGTAGGGAAATGCATGGCTCTGCATTAAAGCAGCGTTTCTGTTTAACAGACTAAAAAATGAAGAACAACTAACAACAGTGGCATATGATATATTAAAAAAGATTTAAAATGTATTCTTCCACCAAATGGTGTAGATTAAAGTAAGCTGTCAAACTGACAGCACAATAATGCCATCTTCACAGTAGCACACACTGTACCACAGTGGAAACTCTATCAATTTTATAAAGAAATTAAAGATGAAATCTGAGAGAAAATAGCTTGAAATGCTATTTTTTTGCAATTTTAGAATCATCATTACTCGCTAGAATCCACTCAAAACATAACCACAAGAATAACTATAATAAATCATGATAATTTATATCACAGCTTATTTGGGGCAAGTAAAATCAGATACACTTCATACTACTCAAACTATAATTATTTTCATTAAACTATAAAATTGCTTACAGCAGATTTACTCTAAACACATAAAATCATATCCTTAACAATGAGCACAACTAGACCATAAGTGTTCAAAATAACTGAAGTCAAGTGTAAAATAGCAGTCCTTGATTTATACTTTTTAATTATATATCTTTGTAGACACAATCAATGTACTTTTGTGGGTTTATAATATATTCCTTTTTATTTTGTTGAAACATCCGACAGGCCTATTCAATCTTTATCCTGTTGATTAAAAGGTAGTGTCAAAAGAAATTTATGAAAATGATGTCAGGTGCCTATTAACACACACTCCCTAGTTGCTGGTGTCTGTCAAGAGTACAGATCATTCTAGAAATGAGGAATCTGGGTGTGGAGAGTTAATGGGTTTTGTGCTTTATAAAAGGGGAGGAGACAAGAAAGGTGGTTGAATAATATTATAGGGTTCATAAGACCAAAATTATTGTTCTGTTATTGACACATTTCATAATAAATTATAGAAAAACTAGAATATAGAAGTTGTACAGTGAAATTATATACTTTTCAACGTTCTTATTTTTCCCAAGTAAATATTTAAGCTACCTCAGTGGATTTATATCTTCATTGCTGTCTTCTCCAATCTAAGAAATATTTACTTTTGGACACTTTATAGTACTCTATGATATCCAAGAATCCCACTTAACATATATAGAACTGAAATCCATGTATTATTTCAACACTTGTCAGGGATCTTCAGAGAGCTTGTAAATATTAACATTACCAATGTATATCTATAGTTATTTTAATGTGGTTTTTCTGTCTTAAATTATAAATACAAGATTGCTTTACAAACATAAAAAATTCATAATTTGAATAAATTTGAAAGAAAGTTTTAATATTGTAATGGTTGTAAATACTAAGGATGTTTTCAACAATCTTTTCATTAAATCTCTATGAACACATTCTCAAGAAATATGCAGAACACACTACCATTGTTTCCAACAGGATTCATGAGGCTTGCCTCTCTTATGTTTATTTACTTATTTATCTATTTATTTATTTATTTATTTTTGTCTTTTTGAGACAGAGTCTTCCTATGCATTTTAGGCTACCCTTGAGCTCACTTTGTAGCCCAGGCTGGTCTCGAACTTGCAGTGACCCTCCTGCCTCAGCCTCCTAAGTGTTGGGATTACGGGGTGTGCACCACCATGCCTGGCTCTTATATTTTAAATTTTATTTTAAAATTGAAAATTCCCAATTGCCTGGTTTCTTTATAGATATTACCCAAATCTTAGTCAATGTAGCTTTAGGTAAACTTTTAAATATACCATAATTGGTGAAATAAAAGTCCAATTTTCTTGTTCAAATTCAGGAAAAGAAGTGTCTCTCATCCTCAGACACCCTCCGAGAATCTTGAGTTTACGCCGGTTGGGCCAGCTTTGACCACCTGCCCCAGTGAATGAGTCACTGTGATCAGTGCTGCCTGTACCAATGAACGGTTTATTCTGGGTTATATTAAACCCTTTGAGCTCAAACTGTGACAAATGAGGACAGTCAGTTCAGTCACACTGCTTGGTTCAGGCCAAGCCCAGACTCACCGCCAGAAACGAGGCCTGGGGTGCTGCCTCCCACGTTGCATGCTGCAAGATTCTGACTCATGGGAGAGAGGAAGGGAGAAATTGTTATTTGAACATTTGATTTCAGAGGCCACAGCAAATGTCTTCAATTACAAATGGAGACCTACTTCATTCACTTTAAATACTTAACATTACATTGACTTGAAAATTATGCAACATTTAGTGGCAAATAATCTATTCACTAGAAAAATTCTTCCCATAGCATTGAATTTTGACTGTTTTTCTAAGAATCTTATGTGTGCCTGGCAAGCGCAAGGTCGTGAGTTCAGTTCCTGGTACCAGAGAAAAACCAAAAAAAAAAAAAAAAAAAGAATCTTATGTGGTGGTCTATATTTTGATATACGTATTGATTCTTTGAGCTAATGAATATCAGGGTTTATTAAAATTGTTTTAAATCATTAATCATAAATCAGTTTGTTTTGACTCAATTTATGTTTCTCATTTTAAAGCCACTATCTAATGAAATTTTATAAAAGAATGGAAACTATATATATCATATATATACAGTTTATATAAACATGTGTGAAACTATAATGGATATATAAATTAAGCTTTCTATACCATAACATTATAGGGCAGAGAAATTTTAATTACTAAAGGCGATAATGAAGAAATCTACAAGAGATGAAATACTTAATATCGTAAGAAGTAATAGTAAGGTAAACTTAATGTATCTTTGGAAGCGATTTGACAATATATCTAGAGTATCAGTTATTTTGACATTTTAGGCTTATTTCACATATTGTAATAATAATTTTAGCTTATCATACATTATTTTTCTTAACTTGGATTTGAATGACTTTAAGATGAATGATGGTAGGTAATTTTGTCTTGTAAAATACAAAGGATCAATCTTAATCATGAATAAGTTTTAAATCAGATACATAAAATTAGTATCAAATTACAATGCTTGCTATGCCTCAGATAATCCAGATGTATAGATCCTAAAACAATTTTTATATTTGAGTATTTTGTTTATAGTTTTACTTACAATTTCAAAGGTTTTTTTTAAAAAAGCATTACTATTGCATTCTGGTATGTAAGCTTGATTTATTAGAGTCAGAAAAATAACCATATTAATAAAATTTTGTTTTCTGCTTCTTCCCTATCCCGAATCGTATCCCTTCATCAAACAAAGATAGTAATTCTATATGGAGTCTGACTTAACATGCAAATTAGCTGCGTTGTGGTATTCGAAAGAAAATAGAATGCTTCAATCTAATATTTTCAAATGTACATCATAACGAGCATATAGTACATGCTTACTTTACACAGGAATGAATTAGGTGTTAGGAGTTACTGCAGAGTGCTGAGGTAGACATAGATTGAGTGGAAAAGTCTACAGTATCTTACTTATATAAGATAACATTCAGTGAATGTTATCATGTGGTCATCTGCACACATATATTAAACTATTTTTGCAAGTGAAGGACAATAGAATCTACTCACTTTTGTAATCAAAAAGTGAAGAAGTATAGTTGGCTGTAAGCTTAGTTTGAATTATAGGTTTGAACCAAGTTCTAAGAAGCTAGTATTCTCTAATCTCTTAGCTGGACCTCTTTTGTCTCTACATTTTTGATGTCACGCTTAGGTCCCGTTCTATAGCAAACAGATCCCCCCAGCCCTAATCTCTTTGCTCCCCAAGTCCATGTTCAGTAAAAATAGGATATCACATTTCTGGATGTGGTTACAAGAGTCCCTTAGGCTGAGAGTCACTCTGATTGGATAAGCTTCAGTCATGAGTCAAACTCTGAAACCATAGCTGCAGCGCTCAGAGTGCACATTCCTTTAAAGCTGGGCAATGCCATTGCTGGATCTAGCAAAGGTCATTACTTAGAGTACTTGAAGTGCAAATCTCCTAAAGGAAAAATAGCACATGGTGCTGAAAGAAGAGAAAGCAGACAGCAAGGAATACAATGTTTGCTGTTGAAGCCTGTTCAGGAATTCTGAGGTGCTAAGTCAAGATGTTTTTGGAACCCTTAGAGGAAACAGCTTATGAAGCATCCCCTACAGAAATGTCTAATTATTTTATATCCTTAGTACTTTTTATTGGATGTGATTTTATAAAATTTACTTAGCCACCTCACTTATAAGTCCAGCTATGACCAATATCTGAGTACTTCCAAAATGGAAACTGTCCTCATAGTAAATGGATTTAGTCACGTTACAAGTATTTAAGAAAGTGTACTAGGGGCTGGGGATTTAGCTCAGCGGCAAAGCGCCTGCCTGGCAAGCACAAGGTCGTGAGTT
>NW_004955440.1:11302052-11515029 GCF_000276665.1 Chinchilla lanigera
GCCACTGAGTTGTATCCCCAGCTATTCTTTTTACTGTATTCCTTCACAGAAAAATTTTTCTCCTTTTAATGAATTAGTTTTCTATTTTTCTTTCCTTTCCTTCCTCCTTCCTTCTCTTTCTTCTTTCCTTTTTTCCCTCTTTCCCTCCTTTCCTCCCTCCCTTCTTTCCTTACTTCCTTCTTTCCTTCCTTTCTTCCACCCTTCCAAGTAGCACAGGGCTGGAAGTAGTGTAATATTTACACTATGTGGAGAGAAATATAGGACATGTGACCACAGTGCATTGCTTGGCCCCGTAGTGTAATATATTTATATACTCACTACATTAACAAGGAGAGCGCGGCATAACTACCCTAGCAACCCACAAATTTCAGTGGCTTAAAATAACAAGGTATTTTTCTTATGAATTACAAGATGAGTAGTGCTCTGTTCTTTGTGATCTTCATTCTGGTATCCAGAATAAGAGAGCAGCCTTCTCCTGAAAACTCTGGTTACTGTGGCAGAAAGAGAGCACATCACACATTGTGTAGAGGCTATTTACAGCTTCCTTGTGCATCTTCCTTCCACTTTGTTGCTCAAAGTGAGTCACGTGGCTGTGTCAAGTCCAAGTTCATAGAGAATCTTACCTTCTCCCTAGAAAGAGACTTGAAATACTTGGTGTACAATAAAAACAATGGTTGTCTTCATAAGGAAGCAAAGCATGTATCAAAAATCTCATAAAATAGTGATTTGTTAACATTAAGATTCTACATAAAAGTAAAGCATAGAAGACAATTTTGCAATTTAAGTGCCAGCATTGCCTACCTTAGAAAAGGTATTTCTATCCCATAGATTCTTTTTTTTTGTTTGTTTTTTTCTCTGGTACCAGGAACCGAACTCACAACCTTGCGCTTGCCAGGCAGGCGCTTTGCCGCTGAGCTAAATCCCCAGCCCTGTCCCATAGATTCTTGAATACAATTCTATCTCCCAAGAAACTGGCACCTCCTTGCAGCCTTTTTGTCAGTGCCTTCCTACACAAATATTGTTGTAAAACAGTGCTGGGTGGAACTTCTGCTGCTTCAGAATGTTGTCTGGAGAGCTGACAGTGGAGGGAATATGCAAGCAGACCCATACTCGAGAAAGCAACAAAAAAATCTATGACCCTTCCTCTTTGCATCCAGTGGATGGAAAGCAGAATAGACGTGTTTGAATGTGCACAGTGGAGTGAGGTATAAGCACAGAGAGAGGATTTTGACTTATTTCCTCCCTCTTCCAAGCTTACTGAGAAGGCCAAAGAAATTACTCATAGACGTTGTCAAAAAGGAAAACTGGCACCTTCTTCTAGTGATGAAAGCTTGCTGAGCCACTGGAGTTCACTGGGTCCACGCTGGCAGGGAAGCACAGGAGACAGCTTCGCATGCACCTCGTGGAGCTGGCCTGTAGTTATGCAAACATAGGGGCTGGTTCTTCCACTCTCTGACTAGGGAATAGCTGGAGCATCTGGACCATTAGATGAAGAGGCACTAGAAACAGCACAGCTTGCACATTGGTGTTTTTCATGACAAGGGTGTGTGGGTGTTCCTCAGTTCAGTGGAGGCCTCAGAGGCCCCCTGTGTCATGGGAACTGAACCCCTAAGAAACTGTTAGGCTGACAGCCAGCGATAGAAAATGAGAGAGAGGAGAGGTCAGCTACAAAATGGATTGCCCATTGCCAGGAAACTCTGGGATCTGGGGGCTCAGAGGAGCCTATA
This sequence comes from Chinchilla lanigera, assembly GCF_000276665.1. NCBI lineage: Eukaryota > Metazoa > Chordata > Mammalia > Rodentia > Chinchillidae > Chinchilla > Chinchilla lanigera. Next base: position 11,303,780 of record NW_004955440.1, read on the forward strand.
AGAAGGATCAGATTTGGATGATTGCCACTCAGACTTTCCCTTCACCCTTATCGCCTCTGAGAGCCCACCAGTGCTGATACCCAAGGGAAATCCTCACATAGTGAGAGAATGAGAAAGGGAGAGGAAAAGAGGAAGAAAAGAAGTGCACAAAGCAAGCCATGATCCTCTTTCGGGAACAAAGGCACAAGCCAAATAGGAGGCAGCAACATACTTTATTTTGGATATGAAATCAATATTTAGATCTAGACTAAGTTTTCAATACTGAAAGAGTCAGATACCTGTAGGATTTGTCTACAAAGGACAAATGAGAGAGATTGCAGAATATGGTTAAATGGAGTAAATAATGGAAAAATTAAAGAATTTTTCTGGTCAGGTCAAATAAATACATTGTCTATTTCTTAAGTCATTATTTCTCCCATAATATTTGAAAAATATGGTGCCAGGTGGAGAAAAAGGATAGGCCCATATTTGCTACAAATGGCACTATGCTAGCCTGCAGGAAGTGGACCCAAACTCAAAGTGAACTTACATACCGTGTTCAGGCCCAGGGCTAGAGTTGAAGGACTGTACTACAGGCAGTCCAGTTCAGGCTTCAGTCTAAAGGGGAGAGAGATAGAGTCCTAGCAGAGGGCAATAAGATGAGAAATAGGTATTCCATCTCTGGAGGAGGAGCCAAAGAGAAGAAGGGATGTGGAACATAGAAAGGTTTGTGGATATCGGAGTGTTGTTGAAGGAACATTTTAGATTAAATCCAGAAGTCTTGGCTTTTAAGGCTGCTGAGCCATCCTAGATACCACTGGGACAACTCTTTCTTTATTTATTGCTTTGAAATTACACCCATTCTTCTGAGACAATTATTATGCCACCATTGTGCAATATATACTTGACTGCCTCTTTCCTTAGTCTCAAACTGGAAATCATCTCCTTGCCTCTGTGCTCTGACAGAAAGCTGACATTTGCACTTACTTACAATTGTGTCTTTATGTCTCCCACAATCAACGTGAAAATTAGAGAGATTCGCATCTATTCATACACAGGAAGTATTTAGGAAGTATTTGTTGAGTGCATATTGCTGCGAAAATAAATTCACAACTTAGAATAATTTTGAGCATAATTTTTAAATTGGAAAGAAGGTTGCAAATGGAGTCAACATCAATAAGTGGTATTTATTAAGCAATCACGTTTACATATTGATGTGATAAGCAGTCTGCTAAACAAGTCAAATAAATAGCTTTCAACTCACTGAGAGCAACCTACAACCTTATGATGTTGAGGTCCAGAAATGGATTGACTTGAAATACACGTGGTGTGGTGAAGTTAAGAAAATAATTAACCAGAGAAGCAGTGTCTATCACAGTGTACAACACTTAGGGAAAGATAAGAAGATAGTAGTAGTAAAGCAATGGATAGGTTAAATATTTAAGAAATATCACTAATATGTCTTCGGATATACTACCACAAAATGGGTAGCACTGAATTTTAGATAAGAGACATACTAATCTTCATTTTCTAATATTGTTCTTAATGACCATGTTGAATTTAAGCATAGCACTCAGCTGTTTCTTTTACTTGTTTTTCTTTCATTGGATAAAGCTAGATTATTTGGCTTCAGCAGTGGAGTGGGCTTTACTTTTTTTAGTAGAAACATTTTCCCTCAATGTCTTATTCAGAATCATAAGAGACATTCAGATTCTCTATTTTACAATGAAAATATCTGTGGAGAGTAAAATGGACTTTCCAATGAGTTTTCTCAGTCAGTGTTAAAAAACAAGGATGATATTAAGGCAACTGTAATTGTTATGCTAAAGATAGATAACCAGAGGTACAGAAAGTTCAGGGACAGGATGTGGCCCATTCGCCATCTTGGATTGGCCACGGTGTCTATGCTGTCTTGTACTTCAGGGTTCATTTTGCCAGCTGGAACTTCATGAAATTTTTGTGAACTTCAATTTTCCTTTTAGCTATGCATTTACACAGTAGGTGAAATCTTAGAGACTTAGTGTTCAAAAATGGAAATAAATGTCTCATAAGTGTATTGCACATGCAGGGAATCATATAAGGTATAAAACAACCAACACCTGGGGATAAATATATGAGTCTTCTACTAAATATTCTTTAAAATTAAGATCCTGAAAATGATAATTATAGAAATTAAAGCAGTATTTTAATTTATCCTGAAGTATTTTTATACTAGAAGGAACTATAACTGGTACACTGGGTCGTTCATGCTCTAAAATGTTTATTCCATTTCCAAATTTATGTGGTTATCTGAAAATAATGTAAAAATTTGTAAGAAATCGCCTATGAACACATGGCCACAAGCTTCAGTTTGATCACAATGGAGAAGCTTAGAATCTTTAGAGCAAAACAATGACTGTAGGCATCAATGTGCCTCTCCAAACAACCATTTAAAAATGATTTTGTTTCGATCAGCTCCCACCAAAACCCATTTTCCTTCCTGGACATTCTTTTAAAAAATAAGACATACCCCAGCATTGTGAAAGTAAGCACAGAAGAACTCTTCACAAGCCAGTTGGGGGAGGGCAGTGTTCAAGTCATCACAAATATTGTTATGAACAGAACAATGACATTGGTGACATCATTTGATCTTTGTGCCAAGGGCAAAATTAATGTTGTATGCTTGACCCAATGGATCACCTGAAGCAAGTTTCTAAAATATATGCCGAAAAGCAATGATGTCTTCTTCCACTTCCATGCTCTCTTCAGATGAATCAAGATTTGCTCCCAAATGCCACTAACTCCCTGAGCATTGGGATGAGACAGATAGGTTAGCCAGATAAACAGAAATGGTGTTTTCCTTGAAAAGCAAAAAGGGAACAAACATGAACAAAACCCTCCAAAAGTATCAATATTTTGAGGAGGAAAAACTACACCCATCCACTCCCAGTCTAATATATCTTCTATGATCAAATAAAATCATGTAAATATCAGGAAACTATATCATGGTATGGGTCCTTTATGATTGGCCAGATTTAACCCTGGCAAAAGCCTACCACTCCCACTCTTGGTTACTTTGCATCCATTCTTTCTTTGTGAACGTTCTCTACTTGTGTCTTGTTGCTTTGTTATAGCACTAGAGGAATACAGATATTTCCCCAGCTTATCCACTTTTGCCTTCAGCTTGTGCCTCACCAGCCCATGCCAAGACAAGCTGGAGAGATAGCATTCTCCTCAAATGCATCAGCAGCGGCATGTATGCTGCTGTGCGTTGTTTAGATATAAAAGCTTTGGGTTCTGCACCCGCTTCCTGGCAAAAGCCAACTTTGGGTGAGGAATCATTCCTACATGTAGGAGAGAGGGCATAAGAGTGAGAGGGGCTCCAGGAACTTACTGAGATATTGAGACACTCAGAGAGAGGTCATGCACCTGGAAGTTTGTAAGAAGTTGAGTCGCTTGATGAGCAGGCATGATAGTTACTCATAATCAATTAAGGAAGAAGTGGTGTTCTGAGAGGAGGCTGTGGATATTTGCTTATTTGAAAAGCAATTCATCCTGACTATGAAAAACCAATGTCACATCATTTTTGGGTGTGATGAGTGTGGACTAATGAATAACATAGCTGGAATTTCCTTTTACTTGCAATACACCTCGAGATAAAACTTTTTCTTGCTTTTGGTGGCAGTACATAATCTAATTCTAAGCTAGGAACAAAAATACCGATATCATAAACCTTACCACTGTTAAAGTTTCATTAGTTGCATTTTTACACAGGTAGCCTTGGGAAAAAGTACAAAATGCCACGTTGGCAGTCAATAACAGCAAGGACTGATAAGAAAACATCTCTATTACGGCTCTTCCGAAACACTGGCAGAGATTAGGAAGTTATTGGAGCTGGAGGGATATCAGTAGAGGCTTTGGGAGTTTCTTCCGAAGTCATTCTAAATTAGCAGCTAATGGGGAGCTTTCTTTGATAGTGCTATTATAATTAAATGCAGCTGGATGAAAATCAACCGCAAAGGGAACTGGTTTGTTTATCATTACTTCTGACTTTGTTAGCAGATGTTTTCAAAGTACCATAGTAGCCCGCTTAATTTGTCTTTGTGTAATGTGAAGCAGGTAAACTTTGATTAATAAGCTGACAAGTACAGTCCTTAATTTCTTTTCTGAAGTTTGCTTTTATGACTCTTATATAGCACATATGTCAAATCGAGAAAGCACCCGGATAAACATTCAGTTTCTTTTTATATATGTCAGGCCAGCTGAAATGGAGGTGTCAGTCGGCGGTGAGCTGGCTTGTCAAATGTTCATCTTGAAAGCTGCTGTAGTATTATCACATGTAAGTAGGCTAGTAAGAAAGATAAACACATATGGCATATACGTACCAGGATATAGAACAACAGCTCTCTAAATTGTAATCACTATCGGCTCTCCATAAGGAATTCAACAAATTGGATCCTTTATGAGTTTAAACATTAATTCATCTATTTAAAAAGGGTAATTTTGACATATCCTTTGCTTATAATAAATGCCTCCTCCACTTCTTTAACAGGCAGACTTCCTTACCACCCACTTTGTTCAATGCACGCTAACTCCTGAGTCCTCACTCAGAGTGCACTTTTTACCTGTTTCCCTGTTCCCACACCGGCCTTCATGCGGCACTGAAAGTACCGTTGAGACTTCTGCCCCTTCCTTCAAACCTTCTCCCTGTAAATGGAAAGGAGGTGCTGGTATTGTTCTTTCTTTTTCATAATCGGCTCAGGAAAATTTAAATAGGTAGAGCCTATAATTAGAGTATTCAACAAATTCACATGCCCTGTGATTCTTTTCACTTTGTTTAAAATTAGTATCTTCTCAAGATAAAAGCTGCACAAGTGCCTGCAATGTCCTTTTATTTGCACGATCATATCCATCTCATCAATTTCACCTTGTGATGTCTGTCCTGGGTTTTAATTGGTTAAGTGCCTAACATAGTAGGGACATCTTCTGATACACTTGAAACCCAGATTTCTATGCTGGTGCTATTACACTAGTTACTCATTTCAGCTTAACTTTTTTTTCCCCAGAGATATGCATGCAAGTGTGTGTATTTATGGCTGTGCTCATGTTCTCACCTGTTTGCTGCACAGAATTCAGATGGGTTTGAGTTGGCAAACGATATGAAAGAAAACCTATGGTGAACTCTGAAGTTCTCTGTAGATCAGCACAGGGAAATGTAATCTCTGGCAACAAACTACTTCCCTTTCTTTAAAGTTCTAATTGATTTTTAAAAAGGATTCTTCACGTAGTTAGAGTGCAATAACAGAAGGCAGATCAGCTTTGTGATTACACAGAGCTGGGTCAGAAATCCAGGCTGCTTCCACTCTCTCACTGAGTGTAAATGTCCTCACCTATAAAATCAGGGACAATGATACCATCTGGGCAAAATCATAGACAGCATACTCAAAGATCCTGGAACAAAACAGTATCTTCATATACATTAGTCAGCATTATTAGAAATAGCCAAAATGTTATGTTAGTAGAAGAGGGAGAAAAAATAAAATTTTCATCTTGATGTGGAAGAGAATGAATGGCCCGCTGAATTATTCTTCATCTGTGACATTCACCATGTATATTAGTGCATCAGTTTAGGCATTATTTTATGGAAAATGAATTTAAAATGCAAAAAGTATAATTAAAAAGTGATTGAAATTCATTATTGCCTGTAAAATATTTCTTATTAAAAGAGAACACTATCAACTACCAATTGTCATTTGATTAGAAATAATTCATCTGTAGTAGGTCCTCTTCTAATTGGGTGACTTTTCATGGAAGCTTCATTAAGTACTCATTCTCTAAAAATTTTTTTAAAAATAATAGTCCATATTAGAAGTGTGAGGATAATTAATTAAGTCACAATCTTAGGTTCATATGTAGAAGGGAACAAATGTATGTTTGTACCTTTATATAACTTCAGAACACTTGAGAATTTTTGTCAGGATTTTTTAGCCTTTTAAACTGTTTCTCTAATGGGAATCTGTCTTTACTTTCCTTCTTTTGAGGTGAAGAGAGCAGGACTAGAGTCACAATGTTTTAATAGAACTGCAGATTAGCTAATTTTGAAAAAAATTCTCGTTAAGATGATTGCCCTTGAGGAAAATCCTTCATGTGTGAGTAACTATCCTTATTATTTCAACTACTTTGCCAGGGAATAGAATTACCTGACAACATTTCAAAGTAATATCACATGCAGTTAAAAGAAAAGGTATAGCTTACAAACAGTGTGACATATACTTTCTAGGAAAGGCTGTAAGTTGAGTCAGAGATATATATATAAAAGGTGGCCATTCCAAAACTTTGATTTTTGGCTCTGTATTTTAATTTGTCCTTAAGGTGATTAAATTCATAGAGTAGATTAAAAAAGAACGTATCTAGCATCCTCTTTATAGGCCTGGGTATGGTCAGTCCATGGGGTATTAGCATCTGAAAAAAGCTGAGATTAAACACATATCTCTTTCTCATGCTGGGGCTTAGACGTCTATTGTGTCAGGGTGTGGGCTTACTCCCTAAGGAAGATTGCATCTTGGACAGTATTCCCAGTAGTTTATCGTATTCATTAGTCTTGTGTGAGTGAGAATAAAACACTATGCTTTTGAGTAACCTGTGGGTATAATTGCTTCCATAATGCTACTTGAGCACCTGAATATAAAATAGCATTACTTAGGCAGAATGACTGTTTCCCCACCAATGGAAGCTCTTAGATGAGTAGTAAGATTAAGATTTAGAATTGACACTGCATTTCCAGAGCCTTTGCCATTTTTGTGACATTTGTTAAAATGCTCACGTAAGTTAGTGTTATTTGGAAGGTGCTTATGGTGGCCTTTTGTTGGTGTAAGAACTGTGGCTAGGTGTGCAGTAGATTCCTAAGATCTTGGAAAAAGTATGCTATCTGCAAATACAGAGGTGTTCTACTGGGTGTTATTGACCGTCACTATCTGATGACCATAGTCGATATCATGATGTCTAGAATGTAACATATCATTGAGTATGAATCAAAGAGATTTAGGACAAGACCAGTATCAAAGGCAGAACCCAGTGGTCTGCAGAGGTGGTGGTAGTTTTGTGGAAGGTTTTTGTTCAAATCAGGGAGATATGATGGAGGAACGCTGCTGGGTTACATTTAACTTGTTTTTGTGTCCAAAAGAAAAAAATGTCCAAATGTAAGGAGACCAATACAACAACACGTGTGAGTGGTGTTAATGGTAATACTTATAAGGATACAAGGCTGTTTTACATTTGTAGAAGACTAGACCATAACTTCAGTCCTAGCATTTTGTGCTGTAAACTGTGGTTGGGCCTTCATCCTTTTGCACGATACACTTCCGGAGCATCAGGCTATGGTGAACTTGGCAGTGGCCCTGTCCAGGCTGAAATTCCCATCTCTTTGCTGCTGAATGATCTGTTGAAGGTCAGCACCTTCTAAAAAACGCCATCTCTTTCGGCAATTAAAGGGCCATAAAGAACCAATTTGAAGGATTGTTTCCTAGATTTTTATCTATTTCTGATTCATTTTTACCCAGTATGTTTTGTGAAAAGTTCTACAGCAAAAGTCTGCAAAAGAAAATAGAACGAATGATGGAGACTGATTACTAAACTCAGCAGTTCCCTAAAAGCTGCAGTAATGTCAGAGTGGTAACTGGATAATACGTTCTGTTTTGGTTTGTGTCTATTTTTCTTCTGTCTGATTTATCACTCAGTAGTCTTTTGTTTATACTGCAGTGAATAGTTCACAATGCGCGTGTGTGGAGACATATGTGAAAAATGCCTGTATTATAATATTTATCATTAAAGAGCTGCCTTTGTTTCATCTTACAAGCATCACATTGATGATTTGAATAATAAAGCTGACTGGCTTACTCACTGAAGGTGGCTTCCATAATGGAGAAAATTTATGTACCGAGGTTCTTGTTTTCTTTATTAGATAATTGGACCAAATGCTGAGAAACTGCTACTAATTGAGCACTCATTCCAGCCTTTGTCTATATTGAGGCTGGACAGGTTTTCTGATGTTTGCAAAAGAATTAAATATCCACCAAACCCAGCAACAGCTTTCCTTATCCCAATATGTTTTCATTAAATTTAACAGAGTCCCTAGGCTTAAATGTGGTTTATTCTAGAATTTTAACACTCACCTTTTATAAGAATCACATATTGGAGGATGTTTTCATTTTAGGAAAAAAAAGCATGATCAAAGACAGGTCATACGTTCCCTTCTTTGAGGCAGCTGGGGCAAATGGGCAAGGTTCAGATCAAATGTTTTTGCTAGCATGACATTCAATAGGTAACAGTTGCCCTGAAGCAGGGCATGAAAGAGTTAGGGGAAAGAATAATAGAAACTGAAAAACCTTTGAAAACCCATATAATATTAGGTATTTTGAGAATCACAAGTTGAAGAAATTTCATTTATAGGAGCTTGCAGTGAGGTGTAAGGTATGCTATTTCAGTGCTCCTCCTTGTCCCTCCCAGTTCTGCTGCTGCAATTTGGATCTTAATGGTAGCCAGGTCTTTCTCTTTGAGGACAGCTCCCGCAAATCTATCCTTCCACAAAATTTTCTACTTTGCGTCTATTTTGCAGATGACATTCACATTCCTTGAAGCATATTTCTGATACTGTTCTGATGTGATTTGAAAAACCCAACAATTCCCAAAATGTAAAACAACAAATCTCTAACTTGTCAGTATGACATTATTTAACCTTGACCTACTTCAAATACTTATTTTCTAATATTTATCATGCATTCAAATTTCCACTAAGCTAAGCTGACTCTTACATTTCTCAAACAAAACCGCTTCCTTACCTCTGCATATGTGCTCAATCATTTCCTGAAAGCTGCCTCATTTTGCATTTTTACCAAGTGAAATTCTTCCAGCCCTTTAAGGCAAGCTCTAGGGTGTGGTCTCTGACATACCTCAGTGATCTCGTCTTTTATTAGTTATGCTGGGTTTGACTACTTCTGAGTGTGGGCTGGACCTAAGGACTCATTTATAATGACCATAATACAGCAAAAAAAGTTTTATGGGTTACACTTAAAAATGCCCCAGAAGAGTCATGTGTTCAGAGGTGGGACTTTTAGAGAAGGATTGGATCATAGTGCTACACTCATCAGTGGTAGAGTCCATTGGTGAGTTCACAGCTGAATGCACTGTTAGAGGTTAGTGCTGAGTGGGGCATAACCCAGAAGGTTGTATTCTTGTTGCAGGCTCCTTTTCATTCTTTTTTTTCTAGATGATATGGGTTGAACAGATTTTCTTTGTCAGGCCCTTCCACCATTCCATTTCTACCCTGGAGACAGGCAACCATGAACTAAACCTTCTGAAACCATAAACCAAAGTAAACCTGTCCTCCTGAAGCTGTAGGTGTCAGGTATTTTGTCCCAGCTAAGGAAAGATGACTAATATAGGATGAATGCCACAAGTGGGATTAGCCAACAGAGACAGCAGCTTAGACAGTATTCATTAGAGTATTCACTCTGATACCCTGAGGCCCCCATGACCAGGAATTGAGGGAAACCGTAAGCCATTGGTCAATGAGAAATGGAGAGTGTCAGCCAATAGTTTGAGAAAACCTGATTTTGCCAGCTACCATGTGAGTAATATAGGAGCAGATCCTCAGCAGAGCCTTCAGAAAACAGTGCAACCCAGATGCAACTTTCATAGCAATCTTGTGAAAACTTTGAACCAGAAGCCTGCAGCCAATCTGTTCCTGAATAGGTGACAGAAATCAATGATATGGCAAGTTTTTGAACCGCTAAAATTTTAAAGTCATTATGATATATATATATGATTTTATTACCACCTGTTAAACTTGAATTCCTCAAACATTCTATACTTTTCTATAGTTAGAATTAATATCTCACATTAGTGGAAGTTATTTTTTGCTATAACACTTGTGTACTGGCATTCTGGTACATTTCAAACTCTATATTCTCTTCTTTTCATTTGTTGATGGCATTTTTCCTTCTATAAAATCTCCAAGTTTCTTGAGGCCATGGTAAGCTATATTAATCTTTGAACCTCCTACCCACAGGGTATTTGACAATAGATTTTATGTAGTAAGTGTTCAACAAATATTTGTTGAATTAAAGTCAATCAATATACTGAATCAAACTTCAAAAGAACAAAGTTGGTATATGAGAACAATTAGTTGATGTTTACAGTTTTTACAGCTCTTCAGTTTGGGTGTGAAGTCTGATACATGCCTGAGGGTTATGTTACCAAATGTATCTGGTACAGTACTTAAGATGGTACTTAATACTTCTCACTTGGGAGGAAGTGAATTCTAGAAGAAACATGATTCTGATAACTTTCTTATAGAGTCAAGTAATATTTTCCCAGGTTAAACTTAGAAAATCATGTATTATTTTATATGTTATCATTTATTACAGGAATATCAGAATTGTGATGATGTCCTAGACTTAAACATCATAGCCATTTGGATAATATCATAACATCACAGGAGTTCCATACTATTTCCTAAATGAGACATAAACAATGGTTTGTTATTATATGTAGTGGCTGAGAACTCACCAGTTGCTATGGAAATTTAGCACTGCCACACAGTAGAAAAAAAGTGTTAGTTTGGGTCCTAACAAATTTGGCCTAAATTTTGGCTAAGTGACTTATATACTGTATTATCATGAACAAATGATTAATTTTTCTGAGTAGTGCATGTATATTTGATGGCATAACAGACCCTAGACTATTGGTTATGGGGAAAAATATGAATAGATTACTACAGAGTATAATAGCAATTATGATGTAAATTGTAACTAAATACCAGATTATCTTGTTAATTAAATGTAAGCAATTTCTCCATTTATAATTTATATTCTCATGGATTTCCTTTTCCTTTGTTTGAGATAATCCATAGGTTGAGGAAAATCTCTTTTGGTATTGATTTTGCAGAATTACCATTGCTATGAATTCACTTAATTCTTTCCTTCACTTGGTCATTAATACAACAAATATGATTGAGTCCCTCAGAAAAGTAAAGCACTCAGTACTCACGTCTGTGAATTCTCATTGTTTCTCTAGTGTAAAGCCTGAAGGAGTTAATTTAAACTAGGAGATATGATAGACATTGGGAATTGATAGGAAAGCACTCATAGGTAAAGGATAACTTGAATATGGGAAAAGAGAGGGGAAAGAAGGAGAAAGTTTGTATATATGTATATGCAGGATAGTTAACACAGGTATTCTACTGTCCTGTATTTCCTTGCTGAAAGAAACTGTCAGTGAGGCATTGGTTGATTAGCTTTGTATGTCTATATGTGCTTTCATGAGAAACTACATTGAAGATATCAATATGTAATACAATAAGCATTGTTAATTCCCTACCACTCTGTTTGTAACTCTGTAATGTCTGTACTGATCCTTTACTATTTTGTAAAACATTGTCGATCTGTTAGTATTTTCCTCCTTTTATTTCTAAAATAAAAAAAAGAAAGAAAGTTAAATTTCCTGAAGAAATCATTTGAAATGTATTGCTTACTAGCCTTTCCTGTTACACATCACTTAATTTGGAGGCATATTTGTTTCAAAGCTACTAACTTTTTAGTTATGAGGTGTGATCAATAATATGGTGAATGTCTAAATATAAATTTAAAAAGTTATCACAGTGAAAGACACATTGTCATTACTTCCTATCAAAATACTCCCTTAAGGGGCTGGGATTTAGCTCAGGGACACAGCGCCTGCCAGGCAATTGCAAGGTCATGAGTTTGATTCCTGGTACCGGAAAAAAAAAAAATACTCCCTCTAGTTTAGAAAACACATAGAACATCTTTCTGATCACTTTCTGAAGCAGTTCTGGGAGTCTTCTTTCATCAGTGTCTTTTCATGGCTGCCTCCATGTCCCTAATCAATAAAAAATGCTTTCGTTTTGGCAAATCTATGGCACATATATTATTTGTTTTCCTTTTAAGGCAAACGATGTTAACGTATGATTTTTTTTTTTTCTAACCAAACTGCAACCTCAGTATTAGGTTTGATTGCAGTGTCAGCAGCTTGTGATCAGTAAGTGGGTTTTGGGCTGCAGTTTAGACATTTGTCTCTAAAAGGTTTGTCATCCCAGGCTTAGGCCAATTTCTGTCAAATAGAAACATCCCAGTGTGTCCTCATCTACCTTCTTCACTGAGTGTGCCAGCACATTCAGACCTCAGGAGCTTTCCTAAGGTCTAAATGACTGTGAAAGTCAACCCTTTGAATTGATTTAAGACATGGAGGCAGCCACAACAGCACAAATAAAGATGCAAAAAATATTTCCAGAACTCTTGAGAAAGTAACAAGGAGAATGGGACAAGTGTGTCTGAAGTGAGGGAGGGGGATTCAGAGCAATGTGTCCTTTACTGAAAGAAGTCTTTCTCTTTTTTTGGTACTGGGAATTGAACTCACGACCTCACACTTGCCATGCAGGCACTGTGCCGCTGAGCTAAATCTCCATCCCCAATAAGTCTTTCTTTTATCTGAACATTCACTGGATGCTTTGATCACATCTCATATTTAACTTGGTACATTTTGGTTTCCTTCTTTGGTAGCTATGTGACCTTGGCTGAGTCATTTAATTCGATTACCAGTTTCCTCAACTGTGAAATTGGCAGGATAATGGTGTTTCATGAAACTGCTGTATTGGTTATATATGATATTCACTGTAAAATTTCAGGCACATTATCAGACATAGAGTGTTTAATAAAATTGATCATACAAGTATTATATGAATAAATCTTGTCTGACAAGTTCATCTGTTGAAAATGATGTATGAGAATATGTAGGGTAAATTGCAAACCTCTACCAATGTGGATGGTTATTTTTATTAGTATCTAGAATGAGAAATCTTTCTAACAATTCACTGAATTAGCAGGTCTATGCAAAAATGCTCTGTAATCAATAGGCAATCAATGAAGTTTTGCTATTGCGTAGAATAATGTGTAATAAGATACCAGACGGACCTCATTTAGCACTGAACAAGGTGATTCCTTAAGGTATACATCGGCCAATAAAATGCTCAATTATGTAACTCTTGGCCAGTGAACATTACCATACTGTGGCATTTGTTTTCCTTTGTCTATTTCTTTATGATTTTCTTTATGCCAATAATATCCAATTTTGCCACCACAGATGTTTTGATTTCCATCAGAGAGTTTCATTCTTTCTCAAAAGGACAAGCCTGGTATTCTTTTCATCGCTAAAATACACTGTGGGCAACATGGCAAGTTAAGAGGACTGGCCTTAGAAGAGTAGACGGATCATTTTGTCACCCTACTCAACTTCGATTAGCAGAGCTGTAAATATACTAAGATAGTATAAAGGCAGCTTTCCGTGGGCTTTTCTTCATGTTGGTTTTAGATTGGCAGCTGTGGAGGCACACCTTTCAGAACCTATTGCCTGGAGGAGAATTGGCTAACAGCACTGAATGGCACCCTTGTGAACTTGGCTATGCTTGCCGTGCTGCCCCTTAAATGGCTGAACATGAGGGGCACAAATTTCCTTTGCCCTGGCTGAGAATAGCAGAGCTGAGTTGCGATCTGAGCTCTTTCCTACACACCCTCCTTTCCTCTATCTCCATAGGTGTCTGATCCAAATTGTGATCTGACACCTCTTCCTGCCTACTCTTGTTCCCTCCTCTGTAATCCACAAACAAAGTCTAACTGTCCAGTTCTTGCATGTCACAAGCTTCTTTGGCATCTGTTCCTTGCAAAATCTGTGCCAATACAGTTGGTAATATTTCAACATATTAGAAGCACAAATTCATTCCACAGAGGTGCTACATTGACTTGAAAAAGAGCTAGCTTCTCCATACCCCACTGTCCAGAAATCCATGATATTGTGCTAAACAATACACACTATACTCTCTGCTATGGGGGACCCTGACAATTTACAAAGGAGGGAAGATAAACTTCTCAAATTTCTAAAAACCATCATGGAGCTTTTTCTCCCTTTTGATTCAGACTTAAAATAACTATATTTGTATAAGCACATTTATTTTATATATATTATATATATATATTAGTTCTCATTAGCTGTCCATCTTCTTAAATGCAGTAGCTAAATCATGTATATCAGTTTCAGTGCTTTCATCTCTGACAGTAAATGCTTTCAATACATATGCATAATATGGACAAAATGAATTATTTCAAAAAAGATCCAAGAATAATCTTTGAGCATTCACACTCAGGTTCAAATTCCAGCTCTCCTGTTTTGAGTTTGTGTCGCTTTGGTCATGCTAGTTTTATCTCTTTGAGCCCTAATGTTTTCATTCAAACAGCGAGTTCATGAATATGAAATGAGAAAAGGTAGTGAACATATAGTCTTGTGCCCAGTTAGCTAGATAGCTAGCTACACATATCTTGAGATCTCATTAATAAATTTCACATAAAATTAATGTTACCTATTTCCCTACATTGTAAGACCCTCCAATAAGTATATTTACTAACAAGTCATACTTTACTAAATACAAATTTATTTGCTGAGTACTGATAATAACTCATATGTACTGAATGCTAGAGATCACAGCATTGAGGAACTCTGCCCTCCAGGTATTTAATTTATATTTGCTTTCTTACTAAAATAATACTAACAAGAATTTACATATTCTTGGCTTGTTTCAGAATATAAGCAAGGGATAAGAAAGCCATGTTCTCAGTTGAGTTTCAGCAATATAAAGGCTCATCTTTATTTTGATCATATAGTCTTTATAGCCTTGTGCTATCCTGATTGAAAAGCTCACAGTAATTTGCCCAAAGCTTATTCTGGTGACTGCTGTGAAACAGGAGGTAAAGATTTTTCTTAGCTTACCTATTCTCTGTATCTTATCTCTTCAAGGCTGGACTTCTCTGACTGCAAAGGCTGCAACTGGCTGATTGGAACAAGTTATCCATATGGGTATGTTAAAGGGTGAGATTGCACGCAGTTCTCAACGCTCATTTTTTTCAAGGCAACATCCAGTTTAACAGCAACATACAGAAGATGAGGATTTTACTTTTGCTTTCTAATGAAAATATCCTAGGCAGTAAGAATTTTAGTTTTTATGTGGGCAAACCACTGGGACATGTGATTCAGGTGCATAACTATATTTATTAGTACTGAATCATGGTAGAGACCAACGGTAGTCACAACAGTGTGAATGTATAGTTTCCATCCTGATATCGCAGCAGTTAATACTGCTTAGAAACCTATCGTAATTCCTACAGAACTTTTTCTGATGACTTAATCAAAGGGCATGTGTGACTTCTATAATATCCCCAGTCTTCTAGTTTGCAATAGTAAGAACATGATCTTCTTAAGCATTTATAATCTTCTACTTCTTACAGTATGTAACCCTGAAATATCAAAAAAATCAATTAAGATGCCCGTGAGTGATAGGCCATAGTGAGAAAGATACTGAGGTAGGGGGTATTAAACCCAACATGAAAACTTCTTGACAGCTGTAACAAGCACCAAGCAGGATAAGATGGTTCCATGTGTTCTCTGTGTGCACATAGAATTAAATTTAAACTTTAGCAAATGGAAATGATGACCTTCTTTATTAATACATAGTTTTAAACTATGGCTACTAACAACGTTCTTTCAGTTAGCTAACCCAAATGCTTTGCATTACAGTTCAAGAATATTTTTCTTGTTTCAATATATTTTAAAGTACTTTTGATTTATAGCAGAAAGCATTTTCATGATCTTTTCCCATCTGCTTTTAATTTGCTACTAGAATAGCTCTGCCTTCCACTGATAGAATTTTTCTTTTACCAAGCTGCTTTTCTCTGTCTTACCACATAGATTAACTTCTAGGTGCTTTTTCTGAATTCATACAGAAATATTTGTATGCAAATACTTGATAATTCTAATCATAATGTCTAAATAACCACCGAACTTTGATAATTTAGTGTCCTAAATATTCTAAACTCTGTCCATATTGCTCTGTCAGTGAAGTCATCACCTTAGAACACACCTTTGTCACTCTTCCCTAGAACAGTGCAGTCCCTGAGCTTTGACTTTTCTGTTACTTCCACTGTTGCACACTTGTGAGGCTTTCCTTCAGTTTACCTCATTTATAAATGGGTTAGGACATTGATTTATGGTGTGTATTCTAAAATGATTAGCAAACATTGACAAGGTTTGGAGGATGATATAAAATTAACGATTAAATATAATTTCAATTCCTTTTCTTTGAAACTAATTTATACAGTAGGGAAAAATATATTCAATTTACCCTAGTTGGAGACCTTTGTCTTTAGGTATAGCAATCTCTACAAAGCCCTCTCAGAGTTATTTTAACCACTAGAAATTACAGAGATAAAGACTGGTATGGCTAACGAAATCCTAGCGTGAATGTATTTTAACTCATATCTCCTCACCTCTTAATTCGTTCCTTTACATTCATCTGTACTTAGCTCCTGGGGTGATCTGCAGGAAGTGTGTGCCTAATCCTGCCTTTTCTTTTTACAAAATGGTTAAATAGTAGCCTGTCCGAGTTGCAGCCTGAGGCTCCTCATCCATAGCTTCCCACACCCCTTTCCTTTGGTATCTTTCCATCTTAATTTCTTACAGTGCTTGCTTCATACCTGTGCTTTCAGCAGCCCAAAACCACATTCTTTTACTCTCCACACCCTACTTCACTTCACTTGGGACCTCTGCTTACTCTATTCACTTTGCATGGAGTGAAACTCCTCTTGATTCTCTGTTGGTGACTAAACCTTCAACAGAGCAAACCTCTAAGAACCCTGTCCAGGATTATTTTAACCACTGTGTATTGCAGGCATAGAGAAAAGACTCACACAGCTATCTAAGATCGAGAAAAAACATTAACAACTAGAGGGGAAAAGAAAAAGGTAGAACAAAATGGAATAAATGAGTGTTTATTTGAATAAATATAGAATACAACATATTGTGTCAGTCAACTGCAACTACAATTCAACTTCAGCATTACATGTTGTCATACACTGAAAAACATTTCAGTCAACAAAATGCCTATATAACCATGGTGCAATAAGATTATAATGGAGCAGAAAACAAGTTCTAGAGCCAGTATTTTTGCTGAAGCTTTCCTGTGTTTAGATATATTTTGCTACATAAATACTATTGTATTAAGATTGACTAATATTCCTACAGCATAGGAATAACAGGCTATACCATAAAACACAGGAGTGTAGTAGGCCGTCCCACCTAGGTTTATAGAAATACATTTTATAATGTTCACACAAGGATGAAACTGTTTATTGATACATTTATCTATTCATGTACCCATCATTATGTACCAAGTAGACAGTTGTGATGTGGGGTAGTGATTTAACGTATGCATGACATGGCTTGGTTGTCCAAAAATAAGAGTGCAGCAAGCCTGTTAATGTCATAAAATGTTCCTGCCTGTTTGTGTTTCTATATGCCTCTGAGCAAAATTCAGGACACTTGGTATTTATAGTAAAATCACCTCAGGTGTCTATCTCTTTCATTTTCTCTTTTGTACAGCAATTATAATTTTAGAGCAAAACGACCTGATACCCATACTTATTTTGGTCACTAGTACTTTATAAAACAGAATGTTCAGCACAGAATATTTTTTTAAAAACCATTATTTGATACAGGCTTATTTTTAAACTTATTCAACATATACAATTTACAAATATAATAATGGATAAGCATATACAGTATTATGTAAAAAGTAAATTTATAAATTTTAAATGTTATATATACATTTGTAGTGTAATGCGACAGGTTAAATTGATACAATAAAGTATTTATAGATAAAATATATAAATTAAGGAAATAAATACAGTTATAAAGATTATTTACTTTTAAAAATAATCTTACAACAAAGTGTGTCCGTCTTTGAGTCACAAATGTGTTTTTATCCAAATTGTTTTCTGTAGTTGAAAAAGTTCTCCCTGGATTTACAACAGTGAAATGTTGAGGAGACTAAAGTAAAATATATTCCCCTCATTAATCCTTCTCAAATACTTTTTTTTTTGTTTGACTACTTTAAGACTGCATTGTAAACACCCCCCTGAACATCATGCAATTATTTCATTGTTACACACATGTAGTTTGTTTCAATAAAAACTTTTCTAGTTCATCTCTATTTTGTATGTTGTCATCACATATAGATGGAGAGTTCAGTGCAGGGTTTCTTTTTCAATGTCAATAGTGCCATGTTTAGAAATTGTATTTTCAGTAGCAGCTGTGTGCGTTCACTCTCTTTTTCCACCTCCTTGAAAGCATTATGCCATTTTAGGGGAATGCTTTTAGGAGAGGGCAACTTCACATGACTAGTGATCCTATATTGTATATGTCTCTGGATAGGCAGGATACTCATTCAAAAAGTGACTTTATCATAAGATGAAAAATTGCCATTGCTCTTGAGCTGAAGGTATTTCTGTTTGTCCAGTCATTTCCTTCACCAGAAACTTCACCTTTTGTATGGATTTTAGTTACTTTCTAGCATCCTTTTATTTCAATTTATAGGACTCCCTTTGTACTTTTGTAGTGGCATTGACCTTCCTTGGGTTTTGTTTTCTCTTAAAATGTCTTAATTTTTCCTTACTACTGAAGGCAGTTTTGCAGTTTAGCCTCACTATTGAAAAAAGTGTAGAATTCTTGGATGTCGTATGTGTTTTCAGCTCTGTAAATGTGTCATCTAATTGTGTCTGGCCTGAGGGTTTCTGCCTGAAAATTTATTATCAGTCTTACTGGCGATCCTTTGTATGTTATAGTTCATTTTTTTTTTTCCAGTACCGGGAATCGAACTCACGACCTTGTGCTTGCCAAGCAGGCACTGTGCGGCTGAGCTAAATCCCCAGCCCCTATAGTTCATTTTCTTGTTGTCGCTGTTGTGAAGATAAAATTTTCTTGTTTTCTTTATATTTTGTTAGCTTGGTTTCAGGGCTCATCTTGTTAAATTTATCCCACTTGAAGTTTATTAAGCTTCTTGTATTGATATATTCACATCTTTTTACAAATTTAAGACTTTTTCCATTTATTCTTTTGTTGTTGTTGTTGTTTTCCGGTACTGGGAATTGAACTCACGACCTTGCGCTTGCCAGGCAGGCGCTGTGCCTCTGAGCTAAATTCCCAGCCCCCTCCATTTATTCCTTGAGTTCTCTTCACTGTTCTCTCTTCCTTTTTCTTGGAGATACTACACTGAATACATTTGTTAGCTGATAGTGTCTTATAACTCTTTATTGTCTCTTCATTTTTCTTTATTTTTTGCTTTTCGTTCCTCAAATGTAATAATTTAAATGCCATCATCATGTTTGTTGATTATTCCACGCTTAAACCCTTCTCATGAACTTTTCAGCATAGTTACTGTATTTTTTCAGATCCAAAATATATGTTTGGTCCTTTAAAACTATATGATTCCAATGTTATTGTTGACAGATTGTCTTCAACTCAATCCCTTTGCTTCATGTTTTTTCCTTTAGCTCTCTAAGCAGAATTATTAAACGTCCTTGTGTAGTAAGACTAAAGCCTTATTTCTTAAGGGGAAGTTTTTGGAGGTTTAGTTTTGTTCCTTTGAGCTAGGTATACTTTTCTGTTTCTTTGTATAACTTGTGATCTTTTTATAAATGGAACATTTGAAAAAACAAACCTGCTTCTTTCAATGTTTGGACAGTGACTGAATGCCAAAAGGAAAACTTTTACTTATTAGCTTAATGTGAAATCTTTAAGTATTTTCAGGCCTTTTCGTGGTGTACAACTTCATTAGTCCTATCAGAACATCCTTATCCTCTAGTACTTGAGTATACATGACCACCTTTTAATGGAGTTTCACCTTTGCTTCCCCTTCAGGCCATACCTGTTGTGTTTTACTCCTCTGCCTGTAATATTGCACATAGCCTTCTTGAGTTCCTGAGTCTCACGGTTCTTCCTGAGATGGGAATCATCCTTATTTATCTGAGTTCTGAGTTAGATGACACATAGGCCACACCCTCTGGTTGTGAACAGATTATGATACTGACAATTTGTCTTTCTCTTTTCTCTCGAGTTCACGGATGGGAACTAGGGGCTGACTGAGCTGCTACTCAGGAACAGCATGGGCAAAGGGTAGCTACAACCATTATGAATTTCTTTCCATTCTCAAATGTGGCTTTTCTTGTTTGGATGTTTGCATGTTTGTTGTAGATCTTTACTGATCTCCAAAGCTCATATAATTTTATAGTAAGTCCCTGACTTATGAACAAATTCTGTTTCCAGAGAATGTTCATTAGTCAGATTCATTTGTAAGTCTGATAAAATGAGCTTTGTACACCTGCAATACAAATATACAATGTATATTACTTTGCACTTCTTAAAAGTCCCCTCCACACCATCATTGCTTTTGCTCTTGCTTCCTGATATCCTGGGCTCTGACTGAGCACCATACTACAGTACACTATGGCCCTGTACAGTAAACACACAGCAGCACAGCTGTGACAATGTCTTGCAGACACATAAGTTACTTCAGCGCTTTGTATCTACTGATGTGCAAAATGTGAGCTCTGTTCGTATCTGTTAAAGTCCACAACTCAAATGTTTGTAATTCAGAGACTTACTGTACTGAATAAGATTCAAGTGATATATTTAGTGTTTTCATGGAGAAACAAAAGCCTGGAGATTCATAGTGTCCTATCAGACTCGTGTTCTTTATTTGGGAATTTGAAAATAGATACCACTTTGGATAATACTAGTCTGGTTTTCTGGCCTCTACTTGGGATTAGAGAGGATTTTGTGGCTGATCTGTTTACTGTGGCTTCTGATGATCTGAACCAATGTGGCTTCACTGTCTTGTTGCATTTCTGACTCCTCCCAGAAAAAGTTTCAGGACAAGTAATTCTGAGCAGTTTCTCGGCTCTGGACAGAGGCTGTTTTAAAAAATTGTATTGATCTTTCCATCAAGTGGAGAATGATGACCCTGTCCTGATGAGGCTCTCTGTTTCTTTCAGAGGATACTTTAATCCAGTCCACTGATTCTGGGGAAGGTCAGATGGGGAGAGGCTCAAGTGTGTGATAGGGTAATGCAGTGAGGGGGAGAACTGTAGGAGCAGAATAAGAAAAGGGGTCAAGGGGGCTTTACTTAAAGTTTTGGTGGATGAAGGGGTAAGATGAGCAGGGGAAGAGGAAAGGTGAACAAGGATACTGATTTATATTTAAAGCAATGTTATTTTTTCTATTCTCCTCTTCTATTAATATCACTAAGTAAGATGTTCCTAAAATAATCAATGTTGGTATGATGGGATAATAACTGATTTGTCTTTGTACTGTAGCATCTAATGGTACTGTGACAAATTGCAATTCTGAACCGGTCTTCATTAAGTGAAAGTGTATCAAATTAGTATGCTTTCAGGTATACCTGTGGAGTTTTTCCAAAAGTGATTAGCATGTAGGTCAGTAAACTGAGGGAGGAGGACTTGTCCTGCTTGGGGTAGCTCCGTACAGTACACTAACAGCCACAGTGGAATGAAAAGAGAAGGAAGAAGTTGGCTTGCATTTTCAAAGATTCATTCTATTTGAGCAGACCAGGAACATGTTTGCTACTACTGTCACTTGTGAACATAAGAGCAGCTTGGCTAGTGTTCTTTGTTCAGTTATTATTATTTTTCTGGCACTGGAAATCAAACTCATGACCTCAGCCTTGCCAGGCAAGCACTTATGCTACTAATCTATATCCCCAGCCCTCAAATGTTATTTTGATTAGTACATATTTGCAGTGTTATAATGATTATATTCACCACAGGGTATAAGTAGAGGTGCATAACACAGTTTAATTCTTTTATCATGCCCTTTCCCTCTCTTGCTTTCCCTCTCTCCCCTCCATTTCTTGATCCTCTTCCCTTTTGCAAACGTTCTGTAATATCCCTCTTTTCTCTTGTCCATCATTAGTTTTCTTATTTGTTTTTTGACTTTCTTATATAAAGGAAACTATATTATATTAAGAATGTGTGCCTTATTTATTTCACTTAATATTATGGCCTCAAGGTGCATCCGTGTCCCTTCATGGCAGAACAGTAGCCATTGTGCTTAAATATCACATTCTCTTTGATGGACACATAGACCAGTTCCAAGATTTAGCTATTGTGAATTGTGCTGCTATAAATAAGAGTGCGCATTTGTAACTGTAATATGTTCTCCTTAGTTCTTTTAGAAAGATACCTAGAAGGGGAATAGCTGAGTCCAATGCAATTTGAAGTTTTAGTTTTTTGAGGAATTTCCATACTGATTTCCATGATGGTTGTAGTAGTCTGCCTTCCTACCAACGTTGTAAAAGAGTTCCTTTTTTTCCTGCAACCTTGTCAGCACTTGTTATTATTTATTTTCTTGATGATAGCCATTCTTTCTGGAATAAGATAGAACCTCAGTTGTTTTAAATTACATTTCTCTAATAGGTAGCAATGTTGACTTTTTTCATGTATTTATCGATCAATTGTACTTCTTCTGAGAAAAGTCGGATCAATTTCAGTTGTTCATTTTTAAAAAAATTTATTTTATTTTACTTTCTTAGTAATGTGCATAGTGCATAATGTGTACTATGTCAGCACCTTGTGTGGAGTTGAAACATGTACATATCACAGTTGAATTCCTCTTTCTGTCCCCTTTGCTTCTCTCCCTCTCCTCTCTACCCATCCCGTCATCCCTTTCCATTTCTTTCTTAAAATTTTGCACATGTTTGCAGTAGTAATGTTTTTGATTGGGTCTTTTATTTCAAGGGGATCTAATCTTTCAAGTTCTTTATGTACTCTAGCTATGAGGCTTTTCAAAACTGTTTTCACATTATTTGGGGTTACAGGTCATCTCTTTACTCTGTCGATTCTTTTCTTTGCTGTACAGAAGACTTCACTTAATTTGCTGACTCTTGGTGTTATTGCTCATGCCATTGGGCTTCTGTTCAGAAATTCCAAGGCTACACCTATGTCTCCAGAGTTTACCTACTTTATCGTCCAGCAGATTGTGTTTCTGTCTTATAATTTTGGTCTTCAATGCATTTTGGTTTTAATTTTATATATGGTGATATGTGTGGGTCTAGATTCAATCTTCAGCTTGTGGCCAAGCCAATTTTCCTAGCATCATGTATTAAAGAACTTATCATTACTCCAGTGAGTGATTTTTGTCCTCTTTGTCAAACATCAGATAGCTGGGTATGTTTGGGGTTGTTTCAGCATCCTGTCTGTTCCACTGACCCACATGTCTGTTTTTGATCTTCATGTCTATTTTTATCACTGTAGCTTTGTAATATAATTTTAAGCCTGAAATCAGGGAGTATCTTTGAAGTTTTTGATGTCTTCAAGATCCTTATTCAAAGTTCTGTGGTCTTCCTTGTAGAGGTCTTTCACTTGCTGGGCTAGGTTAATTCTTAAATATTTATTTTACCTGATGAAATTGTGAAGGGTAGCATCTCCTAATTTCTTTCTCCATGAGTTCATTATTGTTTTACAAAATGCTACTGATGTTTGTGTGTTGATTTTGTATCCTCCTACAGTATTAAGTTTGTTTACCTGTTCTTGGAGTCTTCCAGTTGAAAGTTTTTAGGTCTTCTATGTAGAGGAACACATCATTGGCACATGAGGGTAATATGACTATATATATATATATATATATATATACATATATACATACATACAAATACATAATACATATCATAAATATCTTCTCATATATGATATAGCATATAAATATATATATATATAATTTATTTCTTTCTCTTCTCAGAATGATCTGGCTCCTGTTTAGACTAACTACATTGAGAGGTGATAGTAGACATCTTTGTCTTGGGCCTGATTTAGGAGGAAACACTTTCAGGTTTTCCCATTTAAAATGATGTTGGTAGTTAATTTGTCAAACATAGCATTTATCAGACTGAGATAAAGTCCTCTTATTTTATTCAGAGGTTTTACAGAGGTTTCTTTTTATCATAAATAGATGTTGGATATTGTCAAAGGCTTTTTCTGTGTCTAATTAAATGATCATGTGATTTTCATCTTTGCTTCTCTTTATGTGATGTGTAACATTTGTTGAGTTGTGTATGTGAAGCCATCCTTGCATCCCTGGATGAAGTCTGCTTGATCATTATGTGTGATTTTTTTTATGATTCGTTACATTCCACTTTCCAGTATCCTGCTGAGGTTTTCTGAGTGTATGTTCACTAAAGACATTGGCCTGCACTTCTCTTTTTTTGGTTGGATCCTTGTCTGGTTTTGAAATCAGGGTAATGCTTGCTTCCAGGAATGATTTTGGGAGAACTGTTTTCCTTTCCACTTCATAAACAAATGGAGAATTACTGGCATTAGATTTTTTCTGAAATTCTTGTAGAATTGAGCATGGAATCCATCAAGGCCTGCACTATTCCTAGTGGTAGATATTTGTTAATGTTTCAATTCTATTTCATGTTATTAGATTACTCAAGGTTTTTGTAGCTTCTTGATTCAGTTTCAGTAATTCACATGTATTTAGAAATCTACCCATTCTTTCTGGATTCTCCAGCATATTTAAATACAGTTTTTCAAAGTAGTTGCTAATAATCTTCTGGATGTGGGTGGTGGTCATTGTAATTTTGCCTGTTTCATTTTCAGTTGCATTGATTTGCGTATTTTCTTTCTACCTTTCTGGTTTTTTTTTTGTAAGACTGGTTAAGTATTTTCCAATTTTATTTACTGTTTCAAAGAAAAAACTATGATTCATTGGTTCCGTTAAAATTTTAGGCTCAAAATCACTGATCTCTGCTCTTCATAGTTTTCTCTCCAGAGCTGCCAGATCTCTGAGGCGCATGCTCCTTCTGGGTGCTGGCTGTGCCCTCAGTCAAGTGCCTTTGCTGCTCCATGCCAAAGGGAAGCAAAAAGCACAACATACTCAGAGTTGGCTAACAGCCATGGCCAGGACACTGAGTCTACCCACATGGAGTTGTCTGAGGGTGATCGTGGCTGCCATCTCTCTTCCATAGGTGAGGCTCTGGTACATGGGCCTCATCACTCTTTAAAAAAAAAACTCATCCCAGTGACTCTCCAGGGAGTTTCTTGGCCTTGTGTAGGACTAGATCTTTGATCTCTCTTCTTCTACAACTTCCAGCTCCTTGGACTGGACAGCTACTGCATCCCCTGGCTCTCTAGCAGGCAGATGGCAATTTCATTGCCTCTCCTTTGTAATCTTGTGAGCCTATTTAACAAATCTGTGTGCTTGATTAAGTATATAGATAATTATAAATATTAAAAATATATATATTAAGTTTATTCCTTTGAACTCTAGAAAACCCTAATGAAAACAGTATATTGAGCATATAATTGATGTTCAATGCATGTTAAACTGAAAGAACAGTTATATAGTCAGAAAAGAATAGTTATGAATACAGATCTCTAATACACATTTTTCCCATAAGAAATTTATGTTTTCATTCTCAACTAGTGTCACATGAACTGTCCATAAAGTAGATGACAACTATTAAAGGTTGAACCATCTATTTTACAGTACATGTTTTCCTTTCACTTTATGGAGTCTTGAAAGAGGTTTTTTCCATTATATCTATCATTTTCTCCATGATGTGGAATTTTCTAATGCCCGCCTCTTTGTCAACAAATTACACTGCAGATATATTGTTTGCCAAAGATTTTGAAAAGTGTATAAAACATTGAAATTGTCCTAGTTCTGGACCTGAAGAAAGAGTACAGAATACCTGCTCTTCTCTCTCTGCTCTCATTAACATTGAGTTTCTTCTGTCTGGGGCTTTCTATTTTTTTCTTTCATGCTAAAATTTATTTTAGTTAGAAGCATACTTTTTTTGAGAAATAGTGTTCTGTTTGGAAATGCACCTTGGATTTGGAATCTGGGATGGTGGGTTTAATTGAAAAATGGCTTATCAGACTCTCAGAAAGTTGGTTAAAGCCTGTAGTTGCTATACTTATCGATGGATTAACATACATGCCCACGTTATAGCTGAATGTCCTGTTAGGAAGTGCTGAGCAGCTGAAGGTGCATCTCTGTGGGCGTGACTCTGGAGGCTAAGTGTTTTACTGTTTCCCTTCACTCTGCTTTGTCTCTGCCATGATCCAAGCAGCTTTGCCTTGGCATGTCTTTCTACCATGATGTTTCTACTGTGGAGTCTGCTGACCATAGATTGCAATGATGAGCCAAATAAACTTCTCCTTCTTTAAGTGGTAGGTTTCATAGGCATTCTTCAGCAGCAGAAGGGTGACTAATGCACAGAATTGGTCACAGAAAAATAAGGTTGTTATTGTGACTGTGTTCAAATATATGGTTCTGGTGCCTTTGGAATTGTGTTAAGGGTGTGTTATGGTTGAGATATAAAATGTCCCTCCAAGTCTCATGTGCTCAGAGGTGGAGATTATGGAAGGTGGGTGGAAAATGGGGATGCTACACTCATCGGTGAATTAGTCCTTTGATGTGTCACCTGCTCTTAGGTGGCGGGGACTGGCTGAAGGAGGTGTGTTACTGGGGTGTGATGTGGAATGGTTTATTTTTTTCCTCAGGTTTTCCATTTCTCTCTGATTCCTGGCTGTCATGGGTTGAGTAACTCTCCCTGCCATTTTCTCCTATATGTTATTTCTGCCTTGGAAACACCCAAATATAGACTCAATCCTCTGAAACTGGGAGCTGAAATAAGTTATAGGTATTGGATATTTTGTCCCGGCAACATGAAAACTGACTCATATCGAAAATTGGTACTTAAAGTTGGGTTGTTGCTGTGAAAATACCTGACCATTCATTTAGAAGCCTTTGGAACTGATTTGCAGGAGTTCAGGAAGATTTATGAATGCTGGGTAGGGAAAGCATAGAATGCTGTGAGCAGAACATGAAGGTTGATCCAGTTTGGAGTTAATAAACTAGAATGCTAGAAGGAATGCTGGCGGGAAAGCCCATTTACATTCTGGGCAATAACTTATCTACATTTTTCCCATGTTCTAAGACTTGGTATGAGAATAAATTTAAAGTTGGTAGACCTTTGAGAAGAGAGGCCCAAGATGCCTTGGTTATGTAGGGTCATCTAAAAACAGTGTATCCTTCAGTTCAGCCCTCTTAGCACTGAGAGACTACTGAAGTCATGGTCTAAGATGGGTCAGATACAGATACTACTCATACTGGAAGCAGACATTGGTATCATTCACACAGTGCTGGTTTTACAAGAATGCAGGGTGCAAAAGTTGTGGGGTCATGAGGGTTTGTGCCCAGATTTCAAAGGAAGACATGGAAGGCCAAGCAATGTACTCCTGAGAGGGTAATATGTAAAGATGAGAGTGATATGGAAAGTGCAGTGGAGTCCCAAGGAATTTGGTGATGCCAAGAACGTGGAATGTCCACTAATTAAACCATAGGCTGTGAGTAGAGCCGGTTCAAGGGGGAGGCCATGTGGGCATGACCAGCCAGACGGTAGAGGTAGGGCTGGCTGAACACTTTGGAACTCCCATGCCACCACCACATGCCCCAGGTGCTGGACATAGAGCTACAGGATTTCATGCTTGCCCTTCTAGTGTTTATTTCTGCTTTTGTCTGATTTCTATTTCCTACTTCTTCCCATTTGGAATAGGAATATTTTTCCTGTGCCATTGTATGTTGTGAGTATTTAACTTTCCTTTCTCTTTTAGAGTCTCACAGCTAGAAATTTGTGAGGGAAGATACATTGGTATTGGGCTTTTCAGCTATGAGGAAGCTGTCAAGACTTACAGATGGACTAAATTCATTTTGCATAACAATAGTGACATTATCTTTTTGGGGACCAGATGTGGAATGTAATGATTTCAATCTAATTCATGACCCTCCAAAGGCTCATGAATTCAACAGTGGAGCTTTTGGAAGATGACTGATCATGGGAACACTATATTCATCAATGGATTAATCCAATGATTGCAAAGCTAAAAGGGTATTAGGTAGTGGAAGGAGGTGTGTCACTGGGACATGACCTGGAGGGGTATATACTCTTATCCCTACCTCCTCTCCTCCTCTCTCTCTGTCTCTCTTTCTGCTTTCTGTGTGCCATGGTTTTGAGAAGCTTTGCTATACTATGCTGTTTCTGCCTTGAAGTACCAAAAGTGGACTAAATCCTCTGAAGCCAAAATAAATCTTTCCTCTTTTAAATTGCAAGTGTCGTATATTTTGTCCCAGTGACAGCAAAGCTGACTAATATGGAGAAGAGATTAGAAAAAGTTTGGTGAATTAGGTTAGTGAAAATCTAGAGGACTGTAAGCAGAAATTGATGGGTGATTTACCTGACAGGTAGACAGTAAAGATTGGTTATATGTGCTTTCATTTGGAGCAGAGTTTGTTTTGGGAATTTGACAAAAAATCATACATATGATATTCTGTCTACATTTTCCTATATCCTGAGATTTTGGAGAAGACTGAATTTAGGGTAATAGATTAATTGATCTAGCAGAGGAGATTTCAAGACAGCCCAACATTCAGTCTGTAGCATAGATGCTGCAAACTGCTTTTACTGAGGTGTACATTGAGAATAGGTACAAATAAGTAGCAATCATTATATAATACAGGCATGTGCTAATACAAAACTAAAACAATACCAAATTTTCAAATGTAAGGTATTATTATGTTAAAATTGCACAAAATAACTGTTAAACTAAAAAAAATTAGAAAAGTGGAGTGAAGTATTTGAAAAATTAAAACTTTGCCCCAGAATGAACCTTGTGTAAAGGTGAAGCCCAAAGAAATGTGCTTATTGAAGAAAATTGCATCGTTGAAAAGATAGCAAGTTCTTTAAACTGCAACAACAAGTATTCCCTGAGTATATATCAGGAAACAACAAGACACCATCCCCTGTGGTCTCAAGTGTCTAAGAGTGTAAACCTTTCATTTGAGAAGAGAAGGCTCTGGGTCCCTTGCTCAAGATGGGACACCTGGGGAACTGGTTCCCTGCCATTCTAAAATATGGTTCTCATTTACCTGAGCACTCAGAGGCTGCTGTAGACATAGTCCAAGGGTCCTTGCCTACTGCTCAAGCATGGCATTGCCTATGTGATGCCGATTTTCCCAGCTTGCAATGTGGGAAAGCTGTGTTGTTGAAAAGGCTTCTTCCCATATTTTAAGGGGAGATCTTGTAGGCCAAACAGTCTCTGAGAAGACAATGTGCGAAGTTGTGAGAGTGAAGCCAAAGCTGCAGTAGAAATCCCATGAAATCAGAGATGCCAGGATGGTGAGATGTCCACCAGAAAAAGCCACAGGCAGTGAGTGGAGCTAGTCTGAGAAAGGCAAAGTGAGCTATTACAAGGAAGAGCACAGGCAAAGGCCCACCCACAGCTTTCAGAGCACACATCTTACCAAAATGTGCCCTGGATAACAAAATAGAACTATAGGAATTAATGACTGGCCTGTTGGGATTTAGTTTTGCTTTGGTCCAATTCTTTTCTGTCACTCACTTTTAGAATGATAATGTTTAGCTTTTTTCCCCACTATATTTTGGTGTTAAATAACTCTTTGGATTTTACAGATGTTTACAGCTAAGTTTGTACCTTGAGTCTCTGAGGAGACTTTGGCTTGGACTTTGAGGAAGGCAAAACTGTTGAGATTTGAGGGAGTGATTAGGGCATTTCTGGTAGTGTGTAGCATAATTTCATCATGATAGGTAGAATTATGGCCTTAACACTGCCAGTGTTTGGACATCAATTATAGTTTAAGGAGATGTGTTTAGATGTTAGGTTGACAGGAGGTAGAATGTAACTATTGAGCTCTGTTGTCAACTGCACTGGATTAAGAGACTCCTAGGAAAGAGCCTAGGTCTTGGAGTATTTATAGACCTGGGGGAAGGGAGGGTGGAAGGTGTGCATCTTTGAAGGGTGTCTCTCACTGCGTGTCTTCTTCCTGACCAGATCATGGGCTAAATCTTCCAAAACTGTTTAGCAAGTAAACTTTTACTCCTTTAAGTTTCAGATGACTGGTGTTTTGTTCAGCAGCTGGAAAGATGGCTAATACAGTATCTATTCAAGTCAAGGTTTGCAAGGGAAGCAACTTAATATAGGACGCATAATTTGTAGGATTATTTTATAGTAGTCACCCAAACAGACAAGTACAAAAGAGTACAGAAAGTCTGTCCACATGCTAGAGACCCAAAGAATACAGACGAGGGCCTGAATCCCAGAGCAATGTCTTTCAGGAGTCAAACTGAAGAACTAGATCCCATCACAATGCCCTGCACAAGTCCAGATGGAGGCCTAGGGCCCACAACAAGTCTCATACAAGTCTGTATCAAGGATCTGCACTGGGAAGGCCCAAAACTCAGTGGTGGAACCTAGAAAGTCTGTGCGAGCGAGATGAAAGATCTGTTCCACCAGGCTAGGGGATCTGCACTGGAGCCAGGAAGCAAAGCTCAAAGTAAGGACCAGAGTACCACAGCCATCCTCAGGGACAACAAAGTCCCAAGCCCCTCCTATAATGAGAACAGCTAAGTTCATATTAGGTAAGCCAGAGTGACAAGCTTCTGCAGGAGACTGAACAGTGCACAATCTTTCCTTCCAGAGCCATGAAGAAATGCTCAAAGTAAGGACCAGCGCTCCCCTGAAAAGCACCACAGCCATCCTCAGTAACAATGAGGTACCAAGCTCCTCCTACGATGAGACAGCCCTATGGTTCAACGCCATTTTTCTTCTACCTATTTTTGTCTTATATATGCACTTATTATTTGTACTGTCTGCTAGAATGTAAACTCCAGGAAGACAGGAACTTTGGCTATTGTGTTTCTAGCTCTTTCTTTGGTGACTAGTCCATTGTAGGTGCTCAGTAAATGATTATTGGAAGAATAAATGACTATCTGAGTAGATGAAAATATGTAGGTATATATTCCATAAAACTTAAATAAGATTTATTGTCAAGTCTACATTTCTAGAAAAATCTTATTCTTGTAGATTAAACACCTGATCACACTTAATAGCACTTAGCTTTTTTTCACTTTTTATAATAGCCTACTCCTTTGCTCTTACCTCAAAAGCCTGGATGGATTCTTTTAAGCTATGGCTTTGAAGGCATTTGTATATTTTTCTAAAGATGTTTAATGAGTTGGAAATAGCCATGCATGAAGCACTTTTACTGTAACCTTTACAAAGTTAGCTTCTGCAATTTAAAATTCTTGTTAGATAACTTGCTGAAGGAAAATGTGTTCATTTGTATTAGATTGTTTCTATTTCAGTAAATTTTTGAAGCTACTTTTCATGTAATTTAAAATACAGAATTATAGCACAGTGACAGGGCACAGACCTGGAAAGACAAGGACTCAAATTTCGCTGACATGGAAATGTATGGACAGCTCTGTGGGCAGCATCACCCTGGAGGCGCGGAGAGGCACATTTGCTTGAGTGACTGAGCCGGTGGATTGGCTGCTGGCATAACTACTTAGGTTGAGAGACACAAAATTAGTTATAGTTAATGATATTCCAGAATTTGTCTTGAACACTTGTGAGAGTGCCTGTACTATATGAAGAGAAAAAATTAGAGAAAATAGGGAATTATGAAGACCTTTTCACAGTTGTGTGGGCCCTGACTTTGCTACCACAGTGGTGTTGAGTTTTGTGTGCCTGAAATAAACTTTTTAGCTAGAGGATATGGCCAAGTGTGCTGGGCTACAAGGGAAGGAACAAAGGGGAAAAGTCTATAATTCTCTAATAGGTGGAGACTGAGTGTTCATAAAAAATGCAGTTAAACAGATGCAACAGGTTTATTTTCTTAGTTAAAAGTAAAACTATAACTCTGGCACCTGGAGATTTTACAAAGGATTGTATTACCTTCAAAGATTATATTTTAAGAAGCATGCAGAGTGAAAGAAGAGGTATCACGCAAGCACATTTCTCTGTGGTATATGTTACTACCTTCTTATAATGGAGATGTATAATTTACTCCCGGGTTTGCATAGGAAAACATTTACTCTAATTTTATTTGTTTGTTTCCTTTTTTAAAAAGACAAACAACTTTGACAGAAACATTAGCCTGATATGCTAGGATGGTACTTGCTGAGCACAGATATGACAACGGAGAGCTTGCTGCAAGCCAATCAGGTGCTGCCTGTGGAGATGTTTTTGTTTGCAGCATTTTCACACATATTTATTCAATAAAGCTTTTGTTTTACTGACACTGGAAAACTGCATACAGTATTGTTCTGTGATTTGAAAGTGACAGTGCCAGTGTGACAGCAGTAAAAAAAAAAAGATGAAGTGAATGAGGTTTAAAATAAAGCTTTGTTTTTGTGTAGTTATGAAGGGAAGTTAGATGTAAGATTTTTTTTTTCCAACTCCAGCTCTCAACGCTGGAAAAAGAAAAACAATGACATGAAGAGTAACAACAGCCCAAAGAACTTATTTCCTTCTTTCACTGTTTTGAGTGAGAGACTGTTATTCCACATACATTTCTGTATTTCTGAGGGGAAATGAGAAGATTATCATAACTTCTTATAAGAGACAATGCATATTAAATATTCATTAAATAACCCAACTAAGTATAGCTAGAACTTCTTCTGAAGACGTCTAAGTGAATGAAATGATACAGTCTTGCAAAAGCAGTGTCCTTATCAGCGTTCCCCAGATAAAGCCAAATCACAGATTTCTCCTGGTTGAATCTTGAAATTTAGAACTTAGGTGTTCAAAGGATAGGCAGCAAAGAGTGATAATAAAATGTGTGCAGTTATAAATTACGGCCTGTCTTTGTTTCTGATGTTTGGATTGACTTTGTTGTGCAGGTCTTTAGCTTCTTCAAATAGCAGGAAAGGATTTCGCCAGAGTGTTGCATGTCTTTCTGTTCTAACACTTTGGGTCAGTTTGTTTCAGAGAGTCTGTAATTTAGTCATGATATGGGTCATTTAATAACATAGTAATGGAGTTTTACTATGCATATTTTATTCTTGTGAAAACAAAGTGTATCCTGGAAGTTACTCAGTAAATTTAGAGATAAAGTATGCTTAGCCTTTGTATGTGTAGAGGGACGGATAACAATGGTGCTGCCTCAAAATAGTTGTGCTATTTCTCCTCAGTGGTCAAGTTATCTGGCAGTTACATTACATACCTTTGCGCGTCACTAAATTTATGGGGCCTTTCTATTAATAATATGTTGAAATTTTTCCCATATTAAAAAGTAATTAATTCACACTAATCATCATCTTCTTTCCCTTTCAGATTCCAGAGTAATATTTCACAGTGTTGCTTTATTTACCTACTTTATTTTTTTCTTATTAATCAACCACTGTTGTCTCCATTTTTCAGTACTTCTTCATGTCATTTGACTGTGTTAGTTACACTCTGTCTTCTTTAAGTTTGTTCCCAGTCATGTTCAATATTCTCTGCTGGGTCCCAAACTTCCACTGAAAGTAAGAATTTAGTATTTTCTGGCAGTTGCAGCTTGGTGCCTGCACTTTCTCTCAGGCTCCGAATTCATGCAGTTCTCTGTCACAGCTGTCAGGTAACTTACACTGCCCCAAGCATTGCCCGTGGTCAACTCTTTGGTACTAAACTCTGTCTCCTTCATTAACTCTGCTCAGACTGCTCAGTGGCACTTCAGTTTCAACATGTTTAAAACAGGACAAGGGTCATCTCTTTCCAAACTTACAAGTCATAGGCCTGTAAAACTCAGAGCCTTCTGTCTCCATACCACACTCCTGTACCAGTCATTAATTCACCATGAATCTTAGGGTGCCCCCCAGTTCTCTTAACCTATTAATGTTATGTTAGTTTAGGTTTTTATCACGTCTTGTTTGTCCTATCACACTGGTGTTTCAGCAGCTTTCTCTGTACAATTTTTTCCTTCCATGATTCACAAAGTAGATAAAGCATTTATTTGAAATTACAAATTTTATTGCGCATTTTTCTCTACTTAAAATCTTTCAAAATTTTATGTTGCCTCCCTTAGGATTTCAAATAGCAGGGCACAAAAGATCTTTTTTCTCAGTTATCACTTGAGGAATTTGTTGAATAAAAAAAGGTATTTTTATACAGTGGAGTACTATTCAGCAATAAAGAAGGATAAATTCAAGGTTTTTATAGGTAAATGGATGCAACTTGAGACCATACTCATAAGTGAAGTAAACCAGACTCACATGTGTAAACATCATATTGTCCCCATAGTGTAAGTAACTGAAAGAGCAAGTAAAATCTAAATGGTACAATAGATATTGTAAAAATGAAAGAAATTACCCAAAAGGAAAGAATCATTTGGATAGGGGAGAGGGGAAAAGAAGGAAGGGAAAAGAAAAAAAATATATATATATAGGTACACACACAAAAGATAGCTAAGATAGTTATACAACTACTTTCTTTTAGTACATTGAAGGGAATGGTTGATGCTTATACTGTTTGATCAAACTTACATGCCTATATCTTGTAGTCTGGTCAATTACTTTGAAAATAACAATATGCAACATGTTTTGAAATTCTATATCATTGCTTTTTTTTTTTTTTTTCTTTTTGGTTTTTCTCCGGTACCGGGAACTGAACTCACGACCTTGTGCATGCCAGGCAGGCGCTTTTGCCGCTGAGCTAAATCCCCAGCCCCTATATCATTGCTTTTACTGTGTTTTCTTTCTCTTTAAAATAAAAAAGTAGACTGATTAAAATAAATTTTTAAAAACTGAATTTTTACACCTTAAAATGAAAATAAAATTTTGCAAAATTTAAAAAAAAAGGTCTTATCCTCTGCCTCCCTACATACCCACCTGCCCACTGCAGCTGCATTACAAGAGCCCATGATCCTAACCATTCTTCCAACGTTAGCCATATGGGTTTATGTCTCTCTATATAAACTGCTTCCCTCATTAAGGTTTGTTTTACTGACAATCAATCTGATGAATTCCTGTGCACATTGTAAGACTCAAGACCATGAGTCATTGTATAATACTCCCTTTAAGTGTACTTAATTGTTGCTTCAATGGTTTACCATTACTATTACCCTCTGTCTTGTCTAGAACACTTGCATCTTTTCTGTTATCAAACATGCTCTATTTCTCTTTGATGTTCCACTATACCTGATAAACAATAGTTATTCAGTTCATGTTGTATAATCAATGTGTAGAAACATCCTTCCAGAAAATAACTGAAAAGCAGTATGAACTATGCAGGAATGTTTGCTAAGGATTTCTGTTCTTTCTCTGTGACCACTTTTTCCCATGAAAAAAAGTTCTGTGAAGAAAAGTATAAACTAGGAAAAGGTTGGTATTAAAATCCTGAGGGGATAATGTTGCTGTTGATGGGAAAAGATCAAGAGGAGGAAGCTGGAGTATTTTGGGCACTTCTGAGGGGGAGATGGAGACCATCTGGGGAAGAGGATGCTGCAGGAGTGAGTGCCAGGACAGAGATAAAAGTGAGTGCAAAGGAAATGGTGGCTGATCAACATCAAAGAGGCAACTCTACTGCAGAACTGAGCTAGTAACTGTGCACTCACTCTGGCAGAAAGACAGCAGAGTGACTTCACATTGTCTGGGCTGGTGGTCACAGCAAGTAAACAAGGGGTCATGACGTGGTATAAGGACGCTTCCTTTAGTGCAGCTGGGTGTACGTGATTAGGACAAGGTAACACAAAAAAACAGGGTATGTTCTCATGCTTCAAACCATCTTCAACTGTATGAACTGTGTGTCTACTTTAAATAATACTAACACACATTAATTTAAAGTCACCTTCCCTTACTAACACATGTCTGCCTTTTCCCTTTTCTAGAATAGTCTGTTGAATTACTGCAAGGGAATTAAAGTATTATTTACAAGATATCCCTCCTTTTGAAATGCAACCCCTTTTGCGTTGTCACAATTTCTCAGCAGTTCTTCAGTGGAACTGTGTACAAAGGAAATAAATATTATTAAAAATACTGCATTTTGGACTTATGGAAAGAAAACACATAGACACAAGTATCCTCTTGAACCATTTGCTTATAATTATTTGTTAATGAGAGGTTGAAAACTTTGAGAGCAACAGGAAGTGTAAATAATATAGGGGGAAAAAAGAAAAGAATAGTGTTAATAATAACAGTTGCAGATGGTTAACATTTTCCCTGGAAAGTATTGTTTTAAATTTCTGTTAAATCTTGCCAGATTTCAGGAGATTGTTTGATCTTAAGTAGAACACGTTGCCATTCTTTCAATGACAGTAAATGCCCTTGAAACATTTGCAAAATAAAGATCAATATACTCAAAATGAAGGAACGTATATGTATATGTGATAAATCTGTAAGGCTGTGGTGAAGTTACTCTTGTGTGGTAATATTTCCAGAAAATTAGGTTGAATTCTTTAAAGTATTCACACAATAGCCATGATTTAAATAGTGATTTTTCTGATAGAATAAAGAGCAAGAGAAAGGCTAAAGACAGAGAGACAACTTTCAAACTGCATGTATACATATACATTTTCTTTTACATGCCTGCAATTAATTCCTTTGCTTATTTCTTACACATGAAAATAGAAACACAAAGTATATGTCAGTAATTAGTAATGGTAGTGGTCTAAACACTGAGAAACTTTCATAATACAGTTTTGAAGGAAATATTTTAGTATGTTTTGTAGATGTTTGATTGGTTTATAACTAGGTTTACACACCATTGTGAAACATTTACTACCGTGAAAAGTAAGACTTACAAGGCTATTTTTCTAAGAAATTTTATAAAATAACATAATAATTCTGTTCAACTCAAAAAAGAGTTAATAAATTTATGGTAACAAATCCAGTGGTGTTAAGTTATGACTAGAGTAAAACGGTAACAAATGAAGAAACACAAGCTAAATATCAACACAACTGCTACCCAATAATATTTGCCTATTAATGTAGTATTTCTATTGCAAGGAGTATCAAGTAAGCATTTAGAGTCACTTTTATTTAAGATCCACTCTTCTTTTGTGTATTTATGAATCCAAATAAAACAGGTTAATACTGGGTATAATTTTGGCTACTGATTTATTAAGAAATCTGAGGATGTATCTAAAGTAACTCTGAAAACTGTTTTAGACTAAGACGTGGGTAGTCTGAAGACATTCTCAGAAAGTTATCCATGTTGATTTTACACCCATAATTTTATACCACCCCCCTCCCCCCATGATCTACGTGGAAAGTTTCCATCTTCTGTTCAAGTTACTGGTCAGTATGTCAGTCAGATCAAATGCCACTAATATGAGGTAGAAAGCGCTGCTGAGGACCAGTGGGATTTCTTTAATAAGGCATAAAGTGCTTTTTAAACCAATTTTTACTTGCTAAAAGCTTTATGATTCTTGCAGATTGTTCTATCACGATGCAGTTTTGATCCTTTATGAGAAGAAAAACACAGGATGAAGCTCTGAGGTAGAAAGGACGTGAGTCCAGGTAGCTTCCTCAATAGCAGGCCTACACCAGTCTTGGGTAAGAACATAGAACTCTTCTGGAAGTGTTGTGACCAAAGAAACTGGAAACATTTTAAAGCAAAGCTGGAAAAGTATCTGGGAAAATCTATGAATTATGTTTTCAAAACTTGCTTTTGACTTCTGAAGAATTAGATTTCTCATATTCAGAATCAAGTTGACCAACTCCAAAATACCAATCCAATGAGTAATCATGGGAACCCTATGAGGAAGCAAAGATAATGTTTCTTTGTGGAAGAGAATACTTTATTTTTCATGTGAAACTTATTTGCCTTTGGGAGTGAGAAGAAAATGACCAATTTGTTCATGCTTCGAGCTATTTTATTAACCCATTATTTGTTTAGGGATGTTTCTCCCCGTTTTAGTATAGTGGTAAACTGAATTTAATCCCACTCTTAACTACATGGTAGCGTGAGCAAAAATCGAGGAAGTGAGCAAAAACCTAAAAAAAAAAAAAAAAAGAGAAAAGATGAATATGGATAAGATAGTGACAAAATCATACCAATCTGCCCCGCTGAATGAAAAGTGAATCGAGAAAGGTGAGGGAGAGACAGGTGCATCAGATAACAGGCTCTTGCGGTCTTTCACATACACATCATAGCGCCTTGGATTCGGGTGGTAGAATTGTGATAAAATTGAGACTGAGATTTTTTATGAGTAAAGTTATAAACTGTGTTATTGGATTGAATGTGAGACAGAAACAGGGATGGAATCATGAATCCTGCTTCCTGTTTCCTAATAAATGGAAGATGATTTTTGAAGTCAGACAGGTTGGGTTGGAAAAATGTATTGCAAACACATACTACTAAAAAAAAGCCTGAGAGAAAGAGGTAAGGATCGCAATAGTAATTTGGTTTTAAACATTTGGGATTCATTGGATTTTTTTTACCTTTGTATTTCAGATTCTAGTTTTCTCTCTCTCTCTCTCTCTCACTCTCTCTCTCTGTTTCTCTCTCTCTCTCTCTCTCTCTTTATCTCTATCCCTCTCTACCTCTATCTCTCTCTATATATAATACTTTTATTTAAAGTGGCAGAAGTATTAAAATTTTCATTTCTCTGTGTGTATATATGTATATGCACCATAAATATATGCAGATATGTACTTCATCTCTATATATATATCACATATGATTTTATGATTAAAAAATAAAATCCTGCCTTCTTAACATCCCATCACTTTTATTTTAAGCCATAAAGAGATTTTGGCATGGATCTTTTCTCAATTAAAATTTGTATACTTTCTATTATGATTCTCTTAGCAATGTCACAAAACAGTTATGAGTAAGTGCTTAGATCTCAAATCCCACAAGGAAAATCTTTGTCTTATTTTGTGTCATATTTTCCTTTGTTTCTTGTTGTTTTTAAAAATACCTCATTCATTGTTATTTGACTAATGGTTCATACACAGAAACTTGTTAATATTGTGGCAGTAGTCTGATAGGTCTGGATGGTAATTCATTTTGAATATTTAGGTATAAGAAGTTCCACGATTTATTTTAACCACTTCTACCTTTTAGAATGTCCTGCACTTCTGCATGAACTATAAAACACCCTTTTCTATTTTATCCTCAAGCCCAGTAATGAATCCAAAGTTTAAAAAATTTAACGGACACTTGCTTCCTCACCTTCTCTGGCTTCTTTTTAAAATAAATGTCAATTTTAGAACAGTATCAAGTGTATTTGACCAAATTTTGAAAAGAAAGGGGACTCTTTCATGTCAAATACACTGGGAAATGGAAAATCTATGGTGATCATTTGAGCCCTATGTTAAGCAACATGATGTGAAGATTCAGCTTCTTAATTTCCACTGTACTGTGTCCACACTCTTTAACCTGACAGACAAACCCTTCCAGAGGATGGCGTGCCACACCCTCACCTCCACCCTTGCCCTCTCCTTTCACTGTCAGCCTGCACTTAAGACAAACTAGACTGCTTGTCATTCTCCACTTGACCTAATACTATTCTCTACACTTGAAATGTGTGGCTCTCAGATCACTTTCTTGTTTCTCACTTTAAACCCTCCCATCCAAAATTCTCAACATTTCCATCACTTCTTTAATATCTATCTCCAAACCTACTCTCATCATAGCAGTGTTTTTCTATTTTTCTTAAGGCATTTTTCAGAATTTGGTCCGTGTCTTCAACCTTGTGAAACTTCTGCTCCTCCCTGCGTTTCTTGTTGTAGCTATTCTAGTAACTTGTGTGTATCATGCATTCAATAAATATTTTATGAATTAAGTTGAATCATCTCCACCGACAGCTCCTGTTTATGTAAGACATTGGGAAATTATTCAAGTCACGGAATCATCTTGTCTGGCATAGACAAAGGTACTGTACCAGACTCTTCCCATTATATTGCCTCATTAAGCCTCATTCACAAAACATGAGTTGAACACCTACTAATTGCAGTTTGCTGTGTTACTTTGTCCTATAAACAGGACCAAATATAATTACATAATCACGTGT
The DNA here is from genome assembly GCF_000276665.1 of Chinchilla lanigera. NCBI lineage: Eukaryota > Metazoa > Chordata > Mammalia > Rodentia > Chinchillidae > Chinchilla > Chinchilla lanigera. The sequence continues at coordinate 11,343,506 of NW_004955440.1, forward strand.
CAGGAAAAATAGATAATTATGTATGTGTGTCTCACATATTCAAAATAAATTTCTGAAATAAAATAATTAGACTAAGTTGATATCAATTAAATCTTGTCCAAGTAAAGAGTAAACATTCGTTTTGTTCCATCTCATGTGAATGCTGGTAGAGTTAGTCTTCCCCCTTGAGAAAAACGACTAACACACATCTTACCAGGCAATGACTTCCTCAATCCAATTCATAAATGGAGAAAAATTTGCTTCTTCTCAGCATCTTGGTTGTTTTTCAAAGAGGCTTGTGAGGATTTTGTTCCAGAGTCTCTGATTTTAGGTACGTCTCTTAGGACTGCTTGTACACAGGAGCAGAAGTATTGCTGAGGCCTCCGAGGCAGCAAACACGTGTGGAGAATCTGTGAAGTAATGCTGTCCTTGCAGTGCTTTCCGGCCTGTTTTCAAGCCCCAGGGGATGCAGATAAGCATTAGCTATGTGTCCAAACAAACCATCGAGCTTCTTAAGCCACTGTCTATCTCTGGGATGCTTTTTACAAATAATTATCTTACTATAAAGCACACTTTTTCCATGATTGAAAAACTCTGGCAGTGGGGGGACTACCTTGGAGTGTGTGATCTGACAACTCCCTGTTTCATTTAAAATTTCCAGGCAGCACTGCATTCATGAAATGACCACACTATGAAATGTAAGCCAAAAAGCATAAGAGGTGCATTATGGGTAGGGAGTTTATTTTTGTTATTCTTTTGAAATCTTCAGCTGGTATTAAAAACAGACCTTCTGAGCAAGAACAACAGTCGTACAGGTAGACTTCCTACTTTTGGAAAAGATCTGGTCTTTAGCTTATGGGAACTGAGCCGAGCAGATGTGAAAAGTTCAACTAAAGGAAGAACAGATTAAACGCACTTTTGTGGTTGAAAAACCAAAACAGATGTTATTATTAAACCACAAAAACCTGGGTGCATTTAAGTAACACTAGGTGTCTGAATTTTAAATTTGTGTTTGAAATAATTAAAGCATTTAAAGCCACAGAGGCCATTGTGTGCCACTGAACTCTTAATCTTCAAATAAAGGAGTTTGCATATTAAAAATCTCTCAGAAACCTGAGTCTCTATCATAGTGCTTGTCTATGAAAATGAGGATGGAAGCACCTGACAATTAAAATTAAAGTCTTCTGATGAATTTATCATTATTTTTAAAATGCATTTCGAAACTATCACTCATTTACAAACACTTTTGCCTCTACAACCATGAAATATGCACATTACAATTTTTAAATGTAAAATTAAAGGACGTGGGTAAAGTCACTAAGCAGAATGAGGACAGCATCAATATATAAATCCACAGCCACTGGTCAACTTACTGACATACTTCTGTGACTGTGACAACTTACTGACATACTTCTGGGATAGAAAGTGGTATGGGAAAACAAATACAAATCCGAATTGTCCCCAAAAAGCCAGGCTTACTCAATGATTTTTTTTTAACGTTAGTTTTATTTAATTCATTTTAACATTAAATTAATGTTATTTACTTTAATAATTTATTAATACTTTTGACATTCATAATGATCACATTCATCAAAAGGAATTTGTACCTTTGCATATCATATCTTAACTCTTCTTTTCTTTATTTGAGGTTAAAGAGTGAGTTAACATTTATCCTGTGGAAAATCCTGTATTAGGAAAGGCCAGGAGAAGAGAGGGTAGAAGAGGAGAGGAGAAGAGAAGAGAGGAGAGAAGGACAGAGGAGGAGAGGGAAGGGAGGGAGGGAAAGTAGGGGAAGAGAAAGAGAGAGACAGACAGAGAGACAGAGAGACAGAGAGAGAGACAGAGAGAGAAGGTGAGAGAGAAGGAAGGAGAAAAAAGCAGGAGAAGAGGAAGCAGACAGGCAGTAATAATTTTTTCATTGTTAGAAAATTTTGATCATTCACCTAGATACATTTTACACACTGGCCTAAGAGGGGTACATTTAGCTAAAAGAAAAATTAGTCCCTGGAAGAATTCTCTTTCTCACTCTGATTTTCAAGTTGGGAAAGATACTGAGCTTTCTTTAAAATTATCTGGTGGATTTTTAAAATGTATGTAACTTTTCTTTTTTCAGGCACATCTCAAAAGTCTTTGAGATTGTTATGACTCCACCCTCGGTTTCACCCTGTAATCCTTCCATGAGGACCAGTTTTTCTTTCTTTCTTTCTTTCTTTCTTTCTTTCTTTCTTGCTTTCTTGCTTTCTTGCTTTCTTGCTTTCTTGCTTTCTTGCTTTCTTGCTTTCTTGCTTTCTTGCTTTCTTGCTTTTCTTCCTTCCTTCCTCTTTCTTTCTTTCTTTCTTTTTCTTTTTTTCTTTCTTACTTTCTTGCTTTTCTTCCTTCCTTCCTCTTTCTTTCTTTCTTTCTTTCTTTCTTTCTTTCCTTTCTTTCTTTCTTCTTTCTTTCTCTCTTCCTTTCTTTCTCTCTTTATTTTTGCTGCTCTTTCACGGCTCCCTCTCTCCCTGTCCCTTCTGTCTCTGTCTCTCTCTCTTTTCTTTGTATTTGTCCAACATTCTCTGTGAAAGTGACCACTGCTTCAGTTCAGCAGTCTAGAGTATTCAAAATAAGTCCCCAGTGTGCTGTACCCTCCTATAGTTTATACAAGAATTTTATCATCATGTTGGTTACATGTCAAGCTCATATTTTAGATATGCTGTGTTATATAAATATATTTTTGTGATCAATTCCCCTGCTTCTTCTTAATTTTTTAAATGTGACTACCAGAAAACTTGAAATGAAATATTTGGCTTGTATTATATTTTTATTGGATAGATCTACTTTCTCTGCTATATAAAAATTATGGAGAGAGAAATATTTGACTTCTTTGGGAAAATAATATAATGCATCTCTTTCCTCTGAGCCAAGTCTGCCTTAGCAGTAACAGTTCCAAATATGTGTGAATGTCATTTAAAAATACGTTAGGCAGTTAGCAACTTTTGGAGGGCAAGGAATGAGCAGGACTGCAGAACAAGGATGCCTGGGTTGGTGGGACCAATTCTGATAGACAGGAGACATGGTGTTTCAGCCAAGGTGCGCATGAGAGGAAGCTCCAGACTGGCCTTGAATTGTGCGTCTGAGCCAGTCAGTCTTGGACTGGGTAAACCACAGCTCCACGTTCTGGACACTTCGGCATGAATAATCTGATGTATAGAATTCTTTTGGAAAGTTCAGAAAGAGAGAGCATGAACAGAGAAATAATAAGAATGGAGATAGTTTTTTTTAGCAACTGGAAATCACTCATTAATTAACCATTGAATTCCATAAAAATCCACTGATCCTCTGTTGAGTTCTGCTCAAGACTTTCTAAGCAAAGGGTGGGGGACTGGTGGGGCAAAATCTCCATCTCCATGATGTTTGCATTTAAGAAGGAATAAAAAAATGGTAGCAAGTAGACAAACAGAGAGAACTTAGGTTGCTTGGGGAAAAACACAGTAGAGCGTGAGAGTAAAAAGTACTGGTGGGAGATTTGGGGAAGGTGTTTAAGTAAAAGTAACTCCTTTTTGAAAAGGTGATTTTGGAGCACAGACTTGAGCAAAGTGAGAGGTACGTCAAGTGTGTAGCACTGGGTGACTAGTTAAGTGACTACCTGGAAGATATGCTTTAAAACATTACTATTATTTGCATTACCAATTTGTAAAATTTATTTCATTCTAGGATTCTTTGAACTATCAGAGACATACTTCACTGAAAGAGTATTCAGACCAGATGGTTGCTTTAGTCTTGCCAAATTTGCAGTTATTATAAGGTGAGTCTGTGATCTTCCTGGAGAGCCATTTCATTTATCCACAACAAAAGATTCCTTTGTTTTGCTTCATCTAAATCATAAGGAACAACTATGAAATCTACTAGCATTTTAACTTCTTTTAAGGAGGGCCAAGTTTCCATCAGACTCACTCATTTACTTTGATAAATGCCATTGAGGAAATCACTGATAAGATTTGGTAAAATTTTGTTTTAAAAATGTTTGGAGACATTGATAGGTATATATAAACATTTATTCATATTTATAGATAAATAAATGGAGTCATGTTTGTACCTTTACCTTTTAATTACTACCTTATCAGCCTTTCAAAATGTATCATTAAAAATAAAACCTAACAATATTTTCCCATTTTGAAGTTGTTTTTGATTAGTATATAGATCATTATTCTCCTGAAGGAGTTCTTATTATTACAGTTCTCAATTTTTATTCATACTCAACAGCTGATCTTTGCAAAATATGATCTCAGATATTTGTCACTTTGACCTGAACTTTGACCTATTCTAAGTGACCAAAACCTACAATATTTTATTTTGGTTTGTTAAAAGTTATTTATTTACAATGATAATTCTAGCTTGTTGAGATCGATTTATACATTGACTCTATATTCAAAAATATTATTTTACCTCCTATATTTTTATCATAAGAATGAATGTAATTTCTTCTGACTTTGAGCAGAAAAAACAGAGCGAATTCCATGTCATAACATGGACATATGATATGCTTCTTCTCAGGTGGATAGTAATAAAATGATTATGGCTGCAATGCATCAGAGACTAATTTAACATACATAAATTATGTGATAGCTTCTGCATAATAAATTAAAATCTAGGAGAAGAATTGAGATATATAGAGAGAAATGGAAGCAATATACAATGGGCACTATTCTTCTGTTCATTCGAGTCATTTAATATATACCTTTGGTTTTGGTTCACATGGGGTTAGTAGTTTTCATTTTTGGCTGGGTATAACTCTAGTTTTGAGAGTTTTTTTGGGGGTTATATGCAATGTTGTTCGTAAACATGAGCCAGTTGCTTCATATAATGCTCAATCTTGGGAAAAGTGATTAGTTCCATAGCTGGAAGAAAAACTCTGCTGGTCTTACTGAGACAAATAAAACGATTTCAAGGGCAATTTTGACTGCAAGTTACTATTACCTTAAAAATAAAATGTGAAAAACTTCAGTAAGCTATAACTCTTCTTTACTATACCATGATTTATTCTGCAATCACCATCTTATCAATGAAAAATGATGTATAATTTCATACAGAAAACAAGATATATTATTTTTCTTGTTTTCCTTAATCTCCCAAACTAGAAACATTCCCATAAAATAAAGTAGGTGAATGTTACTTATTACCTGTGGACGTTTGGTAGCTTCTGGCTATTCTTTTATTTTTGAACAGAAATTGTACTTTTAAAACCATTTAGCTTTTAATGTGTTCTAGAATTCTTTTGAAATTCTGTAGATTTTTCTTACTGATTCTGATAATTTGCCTTGAATGCAGAGGGTAGTAGTACTAGACCTTTCTTATACCTAATTTTAGACCTCATAACTTGTAAAATCTTTAACACTAGGCCTTTCAATCTCTGATGCTCCAGTTATCCTGGAGCATCAGAGCCAAATTTCATGCTGTTCTCAAGGCTCAAAGATCAAGCATTTTAATAAAATACTCTCTGAATAATAATATTCTACACTAAAACTCCCTTCTCAAATATATTCACCATTTAATAATCATTGCTATTTATTTATTTATGCATTTATTTATTCTGTAGTACAGGAGTTTGATCACAGGGCCTTCTCACAGAAGTATATCCCAAAATTTCTTTTGTTTTCCTTTTTGTAGATGTAAAGTCCTTAAGTCATTCAATTGCCCAGGCTTGGCTCAAAATTGCTATCTTTCTGTGTCAGCCTGCATGAGTGCTGGGATAACAGGTGTGAACCACCATACCCACACACATCCCTTGTTTTAAATTTGCTTTGTAATTCTTCCCTTACTTATTCAGTAAATCTGTGTTGGATGCTTCTCTAATTCTGGCACTTTATTAGGTACAGTGGCCTAAAGTAGCAAAAGAAACTGAGCTATAGTCTAGCCTAGTTGTAAAGATGGTACATTTAAAATTTATTGACACTCAAGTGAGGTACAATTCAAGATAGAGAGGTCCTACATGATACGAGAGCATGAGAGTTGTTTCTGTATGTGGCTACATAATGGAATCATCAAGGACCTTTGAAGAAATACTGGCTCCGGTTCTCATGCTCACGGCCTGATTGACCTGGTGTGGAAGAGACTCAAGTTCTGTGTATTCTTAAAGCCCCTGAGGTGATTCCCCATGGCCTCTCTGGCTCTAATGTAGGGCCAGAGGTGAGGACAAATGGGCCTCACCCTAGCTGGAAGAGGAACTGTAAACCTGAGCTGATTGAGTATGCACACTAAGGATACTTTCTGAACAGCAGATCTGATGTCCTCCTCAAGATCCTCTTTCTGACCTCCCTTACTTCCCTGGGTTCATACATTCTTCACCAATAATCGTGACAGTTAAAGATGTTTAAAAAGTAATAATTTTGCATTGTTAATTTGATCTTTGATACAACCAGTAAGTAAATAAACCTCAGGATCCATTGCTACACAGCACTCAGATACAAAAACCTGTGGAATTTTCATCTATAACTCATTGTAAATTGAGAATCAAGCATCCATAATGTTCACCCTCAGAGCTAATGAACGGCATCCATTTTGTTCCCTTCACCTATGTGATACTTTGTCCTTCAAGTTTCATCTACATTTTTTCTCTAATTTTAAAGATAATTTTCTAGGTATAAGGATTTTATTATCGTAAGCAAAAATGAACAAATCCTATGTTCTAATAGGGATAAAAAAGACAATCTTGATAACCAACTGGGTCTCCACCATGAAAGGAAAAAGGAGAGACATTTGTCCCCTTCACTCAGGGGAGAATAAATATGGGCTAAAGCAAACCGTTAACTAAAGAGTCATTTTTCTTGCTCTCAACTATTTGTCCAGATAATTGCCCCCTTTTCCCACTGTTCTTACTTTGTCTTTCTGATTTTGCTGCATAAAAATCATGGCATTAACTTTTGTAGTATTTGCTCTTCTTTAAATCAGTGACTTCAAATATTTGCTACAGAGTTATGGTACACTGTGATCACTACTGAAACGATGGAACTATTATAAGATAACTATTCACTGGAGGGGACAGTGCGATTCACAACACCAAAAAGATAACAATTCTAGTGAAATCGGCATATGGTAGTGATTATGCAATCACTCATTTCCCACAGATTTCTTTTTATAGGAAACTTTGGAAAATCCCAAAAGAACTGACCGAGTCATTTAAACCACAACAGGTTTCTTTCAACATCAAAACCATGGATAGGAGTGGGTGAGGAGTAATTTTGCCTTTTTGAAAAGACAGAGGCAGCTTGGTTCTGACTCGGTAAAGCTGCGGCTTCCCTCCTAGGGATGCCTTCTGAACAGCAGAGCTGACTTCCTCCTCAAACCAAGGCACCCTGAAAACATCCAAGCGGAGGAAGCATTTTTTCACCATGACATGGGAAAGGGCCACAGAGATCCAAATGGAAACGGACATTTCATTTGAGTGACTGTTTTTACCCCACCTTGGCTTCATGCCTAATTCAACAGGCACTTAGGTGGCTAAAGAGGGAAATTTTTGTTAAAATGAATCCAGCTCTGAGCTGGACTCAGAGCCTTTTGACTAGGGGCCGAGTTCCTTGTGCTAGCTGGCAAAATTAGCAAATTTTTCTTTTAGTTGTTGTTGTAGGGTTTTAAAAGTACCTCATTTCCTGGCAACAGTTTTCTTTCTCTAGGAGATAAAGAAAAAGAACTCTCCCATCTACACTATGTAACACTTCTATCATCTCAGAAACTATTTCCTCCACCGGGCAGGATCCCCTGAAGACTCAGTCGGGCTCTCCACGGCCTCTCGACAGCTGGCTTATAACCAAATAGCCTCAGAAAAGTCCTCCCTTCCTTGATTGTGGATGTCAGTGGGAGTCCGCAGGCTGTCATCAGAAGGTTCATCTTACATGTATGACCAGGGGAGCTGTGTGTGTGCACATGTGTGTGGGCAGAGTGCCTAGGTTTAACCTTTCATGCGTACTCAAAGACTGGGTTGGAAAAATGGAAGCTAAGGTAGCATTCCTTTCTTTGTTGCTCCGGGACCCAACATGAAATCTCTTGTGATGGGCCCCCATCATACTGATGTAACATACACCACTTGTTCATTGTAAGTAGATGGTCTTCTACTCTGGAGACAGAATGAATGACTCAAAAGTTTTCTGGATGGCACTGTAGAACTGTAAGTTGAGAGCTGTAAAAATGGCATGTGATTACTTAGGAACTGAACTTAGGGAAGTGTTCACGAGTGTACACCAAGACTCGCTCCCAGAGCTTCATTTTGAAAGAGAAAAAGTGAAAATGACTTAAATGTTTAACATTGGGAAATGCTTAATCAATTCTGTTATATCCACCTAATGGGAGATTTTGTAGTTACATTTTTAAAGACTGTCCAAAAATATGAGGTAAGTTTTTATCAAAAGTGAAGGAGAAAGATGAAAAAGAGAAACAGTACAGCTGCGGCTCTGTGTAAACAGCATGTCTACTTGATCAGAGTAAGTGAAAAAAGGAAATACACCGAGATTGTAAATGTGACTCTTTTTTAGATTTATATTCCAGATAGAATGGATAGATAGAATAGATAAATAGGTAGACACAAAATTTTTCTTTCTGTAAGAATGCGAATACATTTAATTAGACATGAAAATAAAAAAAATGCTTACCCAATCTGTAAATATTAGAGAGTATGAAGACATTTATAGTTAAAATGTGTGTAAGAAAACATTTTGGCTTAAGAGATCTAACTGCCACAAAATATAGTTTAAGTATTACAGCTTAAAACATAAGAAATCCTAGATAGGCTGGGATGCTAATTCCTTCCTCTAATTTCCCAGGGAAGAAATTAGAATCATAGAGGGGGAATACATTTTCCATGCATGTTATAGTTAGTTTCTGATAACATCAGAAGTAGTCCCAACCCAAAGTCTATTCTAATATAACAAATTGGATTTTATTATTAATGCTAGTCTTTCTTTGTTTACATTTAGGTAATTGATTTTGATATGAGTTTGGATTATTTGGTTGGTATATTTATCTCCCAAATGATCACCAGTCTCTTCAGGTTTGGGTCATTTACATTTCTAAACATAGGAATGTTGTGCTAAGCAGGTTTATAGGTTTCAAGGCAATATTTGGTCAGTGTTGGTATGCACCAAGAGTTTCTGTCCCTGAGCCTGTTGCTAGGTGTACATCTGACTTTACAAATGGAAGATTTTGAATTAGAGATTGCACAACTAAAAATGCAAAGAAAATAAGTCAGCAAAATGATTTTCAATCTAGTAACACAAAGTTTCAAAGATATTTACTTTCCTCACTGAGTACAGAACTATGGAAGAATTTCATAAATATTTGTTGACTGAATTAATAAATGCATAATGTTTTGGAAACACTTTCCTGATGGGATAGAATTATATACAGTTAGAATTGGCCATGATAGTTAAATAATTCACATAGGTCCTTCCTTAAATGGTGTGATAAAATGAGATTTCCTGCAGCACAAGAATAGATTTATTATGGTTTAAACTCTTCTTTTCCCCAATGTGTAGGTCTCAAGTTGCAAATATTAACTGTGGAAACATCACATAAAACTTGCCTAGTATTACAACCTTCTTATGGTTCAGACAGTGACTATTTGCAATTTCTAAGTAGGGAATATTTAAGGTAATGAGTTCTGAATAATATTTATTAACTATATTTTAATGATCTATCCTTTTTATTGAAAACATTAAAATCTTTTAGAAATCACTTTATAGATGTGATTTTAATTCTTTTACCCTATTCATGGACCACTGCTTTCTTAAGAAAAGAGATTAAATGATTCAGGTTTAGAGAAACAAATTACTGTGCTAATCTTCAGGTATTTCTCTTCTTGATATGACCACTAATGTCTAATCAGAGCAGCACAGGCCCCCATCAAGGTAGTTTTTTCATTAGTGCTTCACTGAATTATTTGTCAGGGATTTAACATCTGGTGTAAGAAAAAACACACTAACCTTCAGCACTCTTACAAAGCCTCCAGAAGCAGATTGACTCTTCCAAAAGAGTGCAAAGAATTGGCATAATGCAAAGCTAAGTGGGACCACTATGTAGAATGACTTCTAATGCAGTACACGCATTTTTGATAGCCTTAAGAGATAAAGTATTTTCTAGATTCACAGAACTAGATAACTGGGATCTCAATGACATGGGCTATTGCACATGTGAGAATAGGATCCAATGGCTTCTCTCATAGCAGTAAGGTATATAGTTTTGTTTCACTTTTTTGTCTTTTACAAAATTAGGGATATTACTTAGCCAGGGTTCTAGTTTCCTTTGATAAATTAGAGATTTAGCAATACTGGATTCTCTTCCATGGGAGGCAATAATTGCTCATTTGTTTAGAATTGCTTCTTCTCTTTGAGGCAAGTGGCTCTCAATTTGCTGCTCTCTGCCTCTGCTCCAGCTTGTTCCACATATGTGTTAACACATCTCCCACACAACTTACATGGATGTTGCGTCTTGTGACCCCTGTCAGAGGACTCAAATGCTGCTAGTCCTTCTTTTTGCCTCCCATATATTTTATAACCTGACTCAACATCTGATCTCATGTTGTATCACAATGTACACTGGAGTTTCAAGGGATAATTTTTTTATATCCAAGCCTGAATTGTTTTCAGCTCTATGCATTTTGTAGCTTCTGTTTTTGAAGGGAAAGGTTTACCAGCCAGCCTTTTGGGTTATTGTACTTCTTGTGGTTCCCCCTATTTTCTGAACTTTTACAGCCGCACGTATCATCTCTAAAAATTTAGCTTGTAAATTTTACAGCATGATATTGATGTAGAATTCTGAAGAATGTATGTAACTGATTTCCCCATGAAGGGACAGAGAATATCTTAATATCTCAGGGCCTAACAGAGTACCAATTTGCGCAGGAGAGCTGTATGTATGCTCAGTGAGCAAATATTCCCAGTTCTTAATATTTAACCAAAACCATTAATTTTGTTTAGCACAAAATAAAAAAAAATATTCATTGAACTATAGGATATCACTCATAATACACAGCAAGCAGATAATACCAATTCACTTTTCATGTGTTTAGGTAGCGGTATTTCAAATAAATGCCTCTCATAAAATATAAGTTCTTGCCCCAATTTCTATTGCTTAAACATTTCTTCTTACTACTGCTGAGCCAATGTTTTCTCTTTTAATTTCTCTACTAACTTTAATTAGGCTCATGAGCTTGCTAGCCAGGTGGGTTTTCCTCAAATACTCAAAACTCCGTTTTCTAAGCTGACAGTAGAATTAACTTAAACTGTAGGTTTGAGGCAGAATCTAACACTGTGAGCTGTGGAAGGTTTCAGTACTACCACAACTCATTTCATCCACTGAGAGTTTCAGCAGGAAGCACTTTTAATAAGCAAGGCTTGGCATTTTTCAAGGAATACTTTGGGATCCATTTTTGAAAGCAATATTGGTTATGATTCCACAGCTGGAAGATTTCCGAGGAAATAATGCTTGTCCTCTTGAAAACATGCTTGGTCCACGCAGTGTAAAGAACATAATTCCGAGAAACTTGTTCTAAATTTTAACCACAACATATTTCTAATATGTAATTTTCTAACAGCATTGTAATGGGCACATGACAGAGGAGTCGTAAGACTAATTCCAATTTAGTGTAATATTTTATTTTATTTTACTTTGACTTTTAGGGAACATAAACTTGCCTACATCATTTACATCTTTTACTGCATTGACACAGATCTGTTTTATAATTTTCTTGCAAAACATCTTTAAAAAGAACAGTACAGAGCTGCAAATCTTCCTGCGATTCTACAGGGCATTAGATTGTCTCAGGTACTGGCTGCTGGTTTAATAAAAGGGTAGGATTTCCATTTACTCCAGGCAGGCTTAATGTATTGTTCTCAGAGTGAGACAGTCAGAATGAGTCAGGAGCCAAAGAATACACTTTATAGACACAAATAATCGTAAATTCAGAATGTCACCTTTAGGCAGAGGCATTTTTATTATTGTTAGTGGAGCTGCTGAGTAGGTTTGATGTTTTATTCTCTTGAGGACTGAATGTTCCCAAGTCCTGGAGCCCTGTCTTTATCAGGCTCACAAGGAGGGAGCCCAGCCAAACTTGCTTCCTATACTTCTCTATGATTGATAGCAGATGGCATGCTTTAAAATAAACCTATCCATTAGCAGTCCTCAGTGTTTTTACTCAAGGCATTTACAACTGTCTCAAGCAGAAAACACATTCACTCCATGAGCTAGTTTCAGTCCATGACAGTTGTACAGGTGCAAATCTCTCATTAACTCTTAAACAGTGGTGAAATAAACAATGGCTTTTCTCTTACTTTATTCAAGGCAGTATACTTCAAAGCTGTTGTGGAACTGCTCTCCTCCACAACAGAGGAGTTTTATAAAGAGTGAGCTGTGTTAGGTATGTACATGCTTATCCTAGGAATGTATGTATGATGTGGGTGTTACCGTTTAGTGTCTGCCGATGTACACAGATTAAGCGGTAAATTGCCAGTCTCTCAGGAGGGTTTTGAGAAGACAGAAAGACAGAAAAACTTAGCAAGACACCTGGAAGCTCTCAGATGCCTGGTTCTATGCAGCTATAGTCAGCATGTCATGAGGAGCAGTATTCACACTGAGCTTGTATCGATATGATGAGCTAATGATGGTTTGATTTTCAGCAGCCAGTTGAACTCCTTGTATACTGGTAGTTAGACAAACACAGTCATTCTTAAAGTGAATTTTTGTCTGTATTAAACAAAGATAAGAAGGATGGCCTAAGAAATTTAATTTGCCAGTGGGGATGAGGGTGAGGGTTGTAGTTTAAAATAATATTGCCATTATACCAAGCATATATGAAAAGAACGTATAGTGTATCAAGTATTATTCTAGAAATTTACAGAAGTTATTTAATCTTGCCAACTCTCGAAAAGACTATAAATATCCCCAAGTTCACAGATAAGGAAACCGTTATGCTTTGTTATTTTTGCTATGAGAAAATAAGGAGAACTTAACTCCAACATGGAGTTGTTGAGAGCAAGCACTGAGGGTCAGTCTCGCATCAGTGCTTTGTATCTGTATGCCAGTGAGCATGATATTCTGTGACCCCTGCCATCATGTCCTCATTTTGATTTTTATAACCCTACTTTGGACTAATATGGTTAATACTTAATATGGCTGCTGTGATAATTGGAGAAATTCATTTATGTATCATGCTTAGATAGTATCTGTTACTTAGGAAGTCCATGTAAGTTTTAACTATGGTGCTGTCTTCACCATCATTACTAAAGATATTTGATTGCCATTGAATGTGAGTTAGTCTTCTCTGTTTATCTTTTATGTCTGTGTCTGCATGTTCTGAAAAAATGTTAATGTTCAACAAAGTAATTCATTTATATTTATTTCACATTTTATTAATTATCCACATAGAGTTGCCAATCAGAGAATCGAATCAGCGTGAGGTAATAAGAGTTTTCATGTGAAATTGATAAGATTTTGCCCCAAAGCAAAGTAATTTGACACTTTAGCTTCAGAAGCATTATTATGGGTGAGTGTGTTATTCCCTTGGGCTTTCTGAAATAATGAAACTGGTTAATGGAGCTCCTCATTACAACCTTCCATGGGTCCCCATGGGCCTATGCTGCCATGACAGGTGAACCTGAGCCAAAATATCTCTTCAGTGGGCAGCTGGAAAGGCAAAGCAGTAAAAGTCATAAAATATGCCCCATGACTGCCATACCCCATGCGAGCTTTTAAAATGGTATCCTGTGTTGAAGGCGTTTAAGAAGAAAGCTTACATCACAGAAGCATGCACTGATTTGCCGGTGAGCAACATAGATTGTTCTGGAAAACACAGTCCAAGAATACTCACACAGTACATCCATTCCAGCCCGTCTTCCTGGTCCTTGCCATGAAAATATTTCTTGGAAACAATTATTTTCTTGTCTTCACAAATGCACTCAAGTTTTAGAATAGATTCCCAAATACAAAACATAATTAAAGTGCAAGGGGAAATTTAAGTGAAGAATTGACACCCCCCTTGACTCAGACTGAGATATTTTATATTGGTATAGATATAAGAAACTGGTGTTAATAATAATTACAATTGCAACAACTACTTGCTTACCACAATTATTTCATTTGGATTTCTGGAAAGTACTTTTATATTGAGTGTGGTTATAGAAGGTATACCCTGAGCCAATGAATATTTCATACTCCTGCCATAAGCTTCACGGGAGTGTGGCCGGTAATTTGAGATTACTCATGGGCATTTTCATTTGCAGTTTTAGAGGAAGCTAGTACTTTAATGGGTCCTATACGCTTCACTACAGGTTTTAGTATCACATTGAATGGGATTAAGCTGGTTATATTTATAAACTCAGTAAATAGAAAGACTGAAACCTGAAAGAAGGACTAGGAAGAAAAGTATAGTTGCAAGTATAAATATCCTAAAGGAAAAAAACCCTATATTTTAGTAAGAAATGATTGCAGTTTTTTTTCTGAAAGGCAGACCTCGGAAACTTAAAACGACTCACAAATATGTGTAAGCATCAAAATTCATTGGGTAGAAGGCTAACTTATCCCATCTAAGATGGTATTATTGTTGATGTGAACTGCAAGCTTCTCAGATCTGTTAGCTACAGAGTGTATTTTAATATGTAAATTTCCAGATAATCAGCATTGAAATACAAGAGCAAGAAGAAAGAATGAGAAACTGAACGTCAGCACACCTGCATTGTACAACAGGAGACAATTCAACATTTGCCCCCTCTTTGTCCATGTACTTTACCTCTTTGATCGTACACGTAATGTATGTTACGCAGGCCCCAATTTCTCAGTGCAAACCCAGAGTGTTGGAAAGCATTGAAAATCAAGAAAGTAGCATGGGAAAGAGTCCTTCTCTGGAGATGACAGGTGTCAATACCTCAACTGATCACAGAGTCTCCCCACTGCACCAGTGCAAAGCCTCTGAATGCTCAGTGTAGTGACCTGGCATCTTTCTACGGTTTTCATCCCTCGAAGTGAATTTGAATTGGGACTTGGCTAGTCCTGTTAGACCCTAGATAGTCTCTAAAATCCAAATATTCTGAATCCGTAATGCTTCTCACGTCATGACAATGTCTGTGTTCACTAGAAAGATGTGATAATAGAAAAATAAAAAAATTAGATTTTGTAAGTATGGCATCAATGGTGATGTGTTTATATTGCCCCTAATGATGGTGTTCATTTGAGAACACTTGCTAGTAGGCAGATTTTGTCATCCTTCCGTACTTGTTCATTTATTTACCATTATGGTTTTAAAGCTGCTGAACACATTGTTTTCTTTTGGTTAATCACTTGGCTCCCTAACCGATATAACCTTAAAATACTTTCTTCTAGTTCATAACCAGTCCAAAAATTTTGTTGCCAGTGCGCTCTTCCATAACTATTCACCCCTTGACTCTTTCTTTCCTTGAAGATTTGCCCTTATTTTGCTAAAAATTTGAAACTAGAAATTTCTAAGTAGGGCATATCTGTCTCTAACGCTTTCTGGGCTCTGTTTCACTGGAAAGTTTTGGAAGTTGAGGTTTGTTCCCAACTGTGAGCTGCAGCTGAAATCCTGTGCATTATTAGTCCTGTGTCAAAAGGCAACTGTTACTCAGAGTTTTCTAATGTGAATCATGGTCTTCTTTAAAATCAGGAAATTGCATTTGCTTTATAAAACTTTACTGATAACTATGTAACCAGTAAAATTATCTGAACTAGTAATAATTTCTTAAACATATATTAAGTTTAGCTACACTCTTTGCAGCAGTTGCAGTTCTTCTTTTTAATAGAGGAACAGATGGAAAAAAAACAAACTGACCCAGTTTAGATTTTCTTATCATTGTACTCTTTAATAGCACTATACGTATTACAGGGTGCTTTCTAGTTCCGATCACCATTAAATCACTCAGAAAACGTAATCTCGAATGTATGGTTGTGGGTTAGTACTTAGTAGATAGGTTTTGTTCTCCCTTGACAGTATCTGTATGGCTTAGGTCAGTGGCCTTGTTTCTTCATAATCACGGCTTGCTACTCTGTAACTGCTAATTTTGTTCACTTTGTAGTAAAAGCAAATATTATCCTAGGCTATTGACTAAAGCTATTTAAGAGAAGAAAGCTCTAAGTAGCATGCAAAGTAATCATCTAAGACTTCTGTTTCCAACCCTAGGTTTTTTATTAACAAAGAAATACGTGTAATTAAATTGTCCTCATGCCAGAGGAGTGACTAACTCATAGCCAAGGATGTGAATTTCCACTTGTGGTTGTTTGACATTTGTGTTATTTAGTTAGGTTTCCTGTTACCTGGAGTAGTATTAAGTTAGATCTTTATTGTTTACTTTAATGAAGCAGGCAAATGGAGTTTTAAATTTTGAAAATTTTGAAGATTAGTAGTATGTCTTCATATTTAAAGGTAGCATTTTTATATGGTTAAAAATGAAATTTCACATTAACAATAAATATGTATTTAACCTGATGGGGAATGTGAGTCAAGACATTAGCAGAAATTAACATGTAGTACTCTAATATCCTAACAGCGTATAGAACTATTTAACTATTGCACATTTATAGTATGGCCACAAAGGTGTTGCTCATCCAGGTTTGAAGTGACAACAGTTTTGGTAAAAAAAAAATTTCAAAAACTGTTAGTAAATTTCCTTCTTGAGAAGTCTTCTGACTGTTCTCAGGAAGATTAAAAAACACTCTTATAATAAACAAAATAGGAATACGACTTTGTATGAAATCTTTTATTTTCAAAGATCCCAGAATGCTTATAAACTATTATTCAAACCATTTACAGGAATCACTGAAGCATGTCCACACTTTGGGGCGGGGCTGAAATGTCAGTTGGAGAGGATGTCCCTGCTCTGGAAGGGTGTGGTCCGCATGACCTAACAGGGCCCTTCTGGCTCTGGCTTTTGCACTGCTGTGTGGGTGGATGCCTGTGCTCTGGCGTTGCACAAGGCAAGGGTGTTTAGCTGTGGAAGGTGGGAAATGAAGGAGCATACAGTCATAGAAAGAGGAGGCATGAGCAATGGGTGTTTTTTGTTCCCACCACAAGGTAGCAGTGACTAGAACAGAGTCACCAGTGGTCAGCACTTCTAGCACTTAGGGTGGAGTAACAATATCCCAGGTGCTGTTTGAGAAAAGCCAGTCAGATTGCCAAGTGAATAAGTCTTCTCTTATGGGAATTTTTTGCAGAAAAAGAAATACAATAACAGATTAGACTGAGTCACATATAGGATGTTAGTGTGGGGTTGAACTTAGTGGTGATCCATCCAAAATGCTGCATTTCACTTCTGAGAAAACTAAGACTGATGGAGGGGAGGTGGTCAAAGCACTATCTTAGATCAACATCAGAACTTTCTTCTTGGAAGTGAGCCTAGTGATTCACTACTTACATCTCTCAAACAATAACGGAATGATTTCTACAGTACTTCTAAGAGCTCTTTCAGCAGTTGTGCTAGCAGTGAGGGACTTATGACCTCAGAGCTACTTCTCACATTGTTGGTCATCTCTTCATAAGAACACTCTCCAGAATGTTCATTTTTCATTGCTTTACTCATTTATTGGGTAGGAATTATGCACCAGGCATTGTGAGGTATTGGAATATAAAGAAGAATTAAAACAAAACATTTGATATTATATGTGTCAAATATTAGGTGCTTTTTAGGTATTAATTCATTTGCTATGATTTGGGTCAAATTGTCTCCCAAAGGACTCATGTGGCAGAGTTGGACCCTTGGAAAATAACTGGGCTGTGAGGGTGCTGACCTCATGTTAAAGCACAGCTGAAAGGGATCCTAAGAAGTGGGGCTAAACTGCGTACCGTTGTCGGATGTGCAGTGTCCAGGAACTCCCGGCTTTTGCTCTCCCACCCAAGAAATTGGCAGGAACAACTGACGAAAAGTTGAATACAGCTTTTATTTAAATTAAAGGAAGATTCAAAGTAACAAAAAATGGAAAGGAAGTGGTAAAGAAAGTGAAGTAAAGGAAGAGGAGGAAAGTGTAAAAAAGAGAGGAAAGGAAGAGATACATCTGGCAAGTAGGACAGGCCACTGTTGAAACGGGCATAACACACCGGCAATGCCATAGGGCCAGTGAGGTCAGTGGCTGCTGCTTTTATGTCCTCCTAGATGGGGTCTGTCGCATGAACATTGCTGTGCTGGGCATCCTGGCTGTGACTGCCAGGTCACGTCTGTTGGTGGGCCTCCATGCCCCCACTGTAGCTCAGGCTGCATCTGGCATCCTTTCAGCCAGCCTGTCGTGCCCTAATTTCTTGCCTCAGTGTGTGTCACTGAGGACGTGCTTTCAAAGGGTGTAACTTCAGTCTAGCTTTCTTGCTGCCTTTCTCTGCTTTCTGGTTGCCGTGAGATGGGCCACTTCCGCTTCCACTACCGTACCACTTCCGCTTTGACGACAGTAAGCTATGGACCATCACCTCTGAATCCGTGAGCCGCAGAAACCTTTATTCCTTGAAGTTAAGTATGTTAGGTATTTTTACCGGAAGCGGAAATTTGAGTAGCGTACTCTTACAAACAAGCTTATAAGTGGAAACTTATTTTTTCCATTAGCAGATGAGGAAGAGAACAGAAGAAATTTGTCAAAGCCAAGCAGTTGATAAGCGGCAGAGCAAAGGTTAAAGCAGGCGTGATGAGTACAGAGCCCACACACCGAACCATGTTACTCCTTCAGCCACCAGCTACATACAGTAAATATCACATGATAACTGATTATTAGTCCAACAATGGGGCTCAGTGAGGGCCCTCTACTCCTTCTAGGGATCAAGGAAATTGTCTCTGAAGTAAGAAAATATTCCAAGGAGAAAGTTGAGAGAAAAGCCTTTTTCAGAGGGAAGAACAAGCCAAAGTGCTCTGCAGTGACGGAGTAAGAAACTCACGGGTTTTGAGCACAAACATGTTCCCCATAAAATTAGCCAATTTAATTCTGTTGGGTAACTATGGTGGTACTTGGTTCATGAACACTTTTATTTTCAAACAATTTGACTCACAAACACAAGCATTTGGCTAAATGCTGTTTTTGACTGCAAACTCTGCATTGGATGAAAAGAATGACCATGGTCATCTTTCCTACACAAACAGAAACGTGGCTACCTTTACCAAAGTCATGGAACACATCAAATTCATGAAATGAGATATCACTGTTCATAGAACAATTTGAATCCTTCTGTTATCTTGATTTGATTCTCCTAGAGACTATCCTAAGTTTTGTCATTTTTTCCCAGTTTATAAATGAGTAAACTAATCTGTAAAGTCAAGTTGATTGACTTTTATTTTTCTTACTTTTTAAAAATTCCTCATCTGTGTCTATACCCACGTTCATTTTTGACCTCAGGATGTGTCTGATAACTGATAGCATCTCATGTCAGTTATAATATAGTTGTCGTTGCCTGTGTATGCTTCTGCTTATTCATAGATGATTACACTGCTTTACTTCAGTTGAATTATATGTGTATTTTTAGAACTACTACTTAAAGAATAATTACCATTTAAAATTTTCTTGCTGTCATTTCAAAATACTTTTGTTTATTCTTTGAAAATAGATTAAAAATTATTCTTGATGAATAGTTTAAGTGATCAGAGGCAGTGGTATAGTTCTCTTACAAAAGTAAACAGCATCGACATTCTTGTTGGCAAAGAGAATCATATGTTAAAAATTTTGAAGTGAGAAGCAAGCATCATATTATCACTAGATAGTGTTGCTTTTACCTTCTTAAAAGTATATAAAATAACTCCCAGTATTATAGTCTGTGACATTTTAGCCCTGATGAATTTTAATCATTTAAACCAAATTCACATAAAAAGTAAATGGTAGTATTCATAATCAAAATGTTTGTGAAGACCTCTGATAATTTCAAACTTGGTTATCTATATCTCACAGTTTTTGGCTCCTAAACTATCTTGTTTCTTAGTAGCACATCAAGAGCTTATTTTTCTACACCTGCCAGGAATAAGCCAATTTATTAAGAATAAATATGCCATATGACACCTAGGCAAATATAGAGAGAATATGACAAAATTATCTATCTATCTGAGTTAAGTATGATCTTTGCGTGAGATGGTATGCTTTCCAATAGTAATATTTATTTGATGTCCTACAACTAGATTTTGAAGATAATGATTCTAAGGTAGGCATTCACGAGCCAAGGGAGTGTTTAGTCTATACATTAAGCTCTCCTAACACTGTATTTCTTTTCTTAGAGGATAAAGCCAGTGGTCCAATAGTCCATTACACAGACATACCTAGACTTGGTACATAAGACGTAAGCGGAAATACTTCATTATTTTAAGATGAAAATAAAAAGGAAAAAAATAACTAAACTACTTAAACAAGACTTAAAGAGTTTCCTGATGGAGGAGTATCCTTGAAATTAAATATTTCCCTATGAAAGCTGACATTTAAAATGTGTGACTTAAGAGAAATAAGAGGAAAATTGTGAGAAACATAACCTTAAATATTTTGGATCACATTTTCATGAATTATACAGCATTTGGCACAAATTTTAAGGAACAGAAACACTCTGGGGTAATGATGAGTATATGTGTGCACTTTATATGAACATGTATGCATACTCACACAGTAATATTTGTTGTATAATACATCGGATATATAGGATATGCCTATGTAAATTTGTCTGATATGTTACATTTCCATCCCTGGGAGTAAATGTTGGCTCTTTAAAATTTGTTTTTATGGGTGTTTTCTAGATGAATTTATTGAACATAATTGTAGGATAGCACAAATATTATTTTAATTCTTCATGGGCAGTAAAAAATGTCCTGGGAGATGTCACCCTAAAACATCCTCCGAAATAGCATGCTACACACTGAATAGAATAAGCAGGTAAGAGAAACAAAATGAAACTACATTACTGGCTATCATTTCACCAAATCCAAATTCTCAGAAAGGTCCATGTACTATCCGGAGGAGCACTACATTCCCATAGAATGGGCAGAATGATCTAAGAGTCTTTTCCATCTGTAGCTTCTGTGAGTTTGCGGGTTGAAGAAATGGTGTCAGTAACGGCTTACAACAGAACAGATTAAAAGTGACTGTATTTGTGTTTGGAGATACACAGATGATAGATAGATAGACAGATAAGATAGATAGACACTCTTTGCATATCCATTTTTTCTTTTTTCCTCCTTTGCCTGGAATTCAGCCAAGAATCTTTTAAAATAAACAAAAACTGTGAGAAAGTAAGAGAAGTCAGAGTCTGGCCTACTTTTTAGAGGCAGAATGTGGAAAGTATGAAGATGCTGATTTGATTATACAAGCTGGAAAGCAGAGGGACTGGAGCCATTTGTACTATAGGCAGTGGTTTAAAGGGGAAAAAAAAAACCTTTGAAAAAAAAAAGGGGTCTCACCCTGGGCTTTGATACAACTGGCCTCTCAGCCTCCACTTGAGATTTGCACATCCCCAAGGGAAGCTGTGGTTTGGAATAAGATCGTGCATTTAATTTCGCTCAAAGAACTTATTGGACTTGGCACCAAAAGAAAGAATTTGCAGTATATTTTTTGTCGTGATTAGTGGCCCCCTCACCACAACGTCTGATTATTTTGGAAAGGGAAAAGTTAAATCCTTGTAAAGTTGTGATTTACAATTTGCGAGCGTCCAGGTAGGGAGCGTGACTTCTGCCAGCTTGATCATGGGATCCACATTTTATTCTAGCTCATTGATGTGAGAAAACAAAACAGTTCTGGAGGGGAAAACAGAGTTGGAATTATATCCGCTGATTATCCTGAGAGATTTTTCTCTCCGCACTGTATCTTCCTCAGTCATTATGATTTTGGTCTCCTCTGGAACACATAGCAAGAAGCTGGCATGGAGCTGGTTTATTTTTCAGTTTGAATCTGTACTACCTGATATTTTCATCATGAGATTCTCTGGCCTCAAAGTTATGTAAATCTTGAGGCAAAGGAGTGAAAAGAAGTTTCTAATTTTATGTGTGAAAATGATGTTGACTGGATTATTTTCTTGAGCTTTGTAATTAAAATTGGAGATCATGTGGGTGTTCTAATACAGACCCAGCTATGTCCAAATGGCCAGAGGGGAAGTGAGTGACCCACTGGGGAAGCTGGTGAATAGTTTCCCGCTAGATGCACGTATTTCCCCTCACTGTGATGCTTTCCCCGTGACATGAAGAATGCTATTTACAGAAGGAACATTTCTTTGAACCGCCAGCTTTGTGAAACACTGTTTTACTGCGGGACTGGAGAAGGTAGTGTGAGCTCAGGAAAGGGCTGACAGCCAGGCCAATAAGATTCCAGTCCTGAAGGATAGTCCATCAGGTTTTGAAATAAATTATGCAGTCAACTTAGAAACATATCCTGCTTCTTTTACTATTTTTGAGTTATTGTGGTGTATTTTTTAGCCAGATTTGTGGTTGTTGGGAAACTGTGTATAGTATGTAGGTAGAGTTCTTACCATGGTTTATTAAGTGAAATAAGTGTGTCAAATAACGTCCGTTTAACCATGTTAGTGATGTTTCTGGCCGAGGAAAAACACTTTTCTATATTCTGGACTTGAACAGAGGATAAATACAGGAATTCCACTGATATTTGTGAAGCACTCTACTCAGACTAATTTCATCATGGTAGGTAGGCATGAATAATTAGGAACAAAGAGCCAGGTTTCCAGTTCTGTCTAGCTTTGAGACTGTAGGAACATTATTTATTTTCTCTAAGCCTCAGTTTTCTCATCTGTACAAGGAAGTTAGTCAAACTAACTACTGCAGTTGGCTGAGAGAGCAGAAAGAGTTAATTCAAACATGTCATGCATAGTCTAAATGCTGGGAGCATGACACGAATTCAGTAAGGGTTAGGTCTTATTGCTACTCGGTATGGACATCATTAGCAAAATATTTCCTGGTTGTTTATTGTCACAAATTTAGATTTGATTGATTGACAGCAAATCAATGACAGTTTTCTCATTTGACTCCATCTTTTCAAAGTTATGAAATCTGAATCAAAAGTCAATTCCTTCTTTTTTCTTTTTCCTTTTTTTTTTTTTTTTCCTGGTACCGGGAATCAAACTCTTGACCTTGCTCTTGCCAGGCAGGCCCCATGCTGCTGAGCTAAATCCCCAGCCCCAAAAGTCAATTCATTCTATATTAATGAGATCTCTTTCAGTTGTCACTGACAAAACATTAACTCAACTTTCTTCTATTTTTATTATTTTTCTAGAAAATCTATCCTTAGGCTCTTCTATTTTCTTACTATATATCCTCACATCTCCCTTCTTTCCTCTTCCTCTGTCTCTATCTCTGTCTCTGTCTCTCTCCTCTTCTTTTCTAACACTGAATTTTTTTCTATGACGAATACATTCTGGCCTAGGTGTCTCCACATTATAGCAAACATGTTTTCCTACAGAGCATATCGTTCACTAGAAATCCAAAAGTACAGAATTCAGTCTCACCATATTGCTGAATCCCACAGCCAATATTTGGATCTTTGAAGGATATATATTTCCCATGAGTTTGATTACAATGCTTTTATGGCTGATCTCCTGAGTGGTAAAAGGTATTTTCATTTATCTCCTTCACAATGGAGCATAAAAGGGGATAAATTCACTAGAACAAACACAAAAAGGGGAAAAGAGGGACAATTTATAGTATTCAGGGATCCTAAGAATACCTTACGTTCTTCTGGATTACAGTAACAGGACTTTTTTCTTATAGTGCTAGAGATCTTATTGTCTTATTGTCTTGAGAACTGACTTCTGAGAGACCCCTCCTGTCTCTTGTGCATCAGAGCCTCAGCCTGAGACAGACACCATTCCTCTTGTTGTGGCAAAGTGGCCGTGGCTGCTCTTGTCAGGTTCACATTAAAGTAGCGTCCTCAGGACAGACTTAGTGTCCTCAGGACAGGATTGCCTGTAGATTCTTAGCTCTTTGCCTACAGTTGATGTATGAATTTCTTTGATGAGCATTTGTAAAATTTTAGAAGCCCACTTGTCTATTTTTAAAAATTTTAAGGTCATTTCTATGATCTAAGTAGATAAATTCTATCACACACACACACATACACACACGTATGTAATTTTCATATTTTAACAGCTGTAAATTAGGAACTTTACTATGATCAGTAGTGACTTAGATTAGACAAAATAAGGTAGTTGTGAAAGCCAGCGTAGGTGTGAAATCAAAGCTGGATTCTGGATTCTTGTCTAGAGGTTTCTTCTTTCAGAAACACCCTTAGTGTGCTGGATAAATCTTCCCTACCAGTTATGCTCACAGTGAATTTTCTGGAAAAGGCAGAAAGCATTCCTACAAAATTCACAGGTTACAGTGTTTAAGAAGATGATGAGAGGTAGTATGTGAAGTCTTGGCCACATATTACCTTCAGGATGTTTAAAATGTGACTATCTACTGTTACAAGCACCTGTGACAGTCATTAATACTATTTCCATCATCTCAGGTATGTACCATGGTCTCTTCCTGAATATCTCTTGATATCACTAGCAGAGACACAATCAAGCTTGGATTTGATTTCACATGGTTGTGAATGAATCTGCCATTTAAAAATATCCATGTGAAGGGCTGGGGATTTAGCTCAGTGGCAAAAGTGCCTGCCTGGCAAGTGCAAGGTCGTGAATTCGGTTCCCGGTACCAGAGAAAAAACAAAAACAAAAACAAAACAAAACAAAACTACTAATTTAGGGGCTGGGGATTTAGCTCAGCGGCAAAAGCGCCTGCCTGGCAAGCGCAAGGTCGTGAGTTCGGTTCCCAGTACCGGAGAAAAACCAAATAAATAAATAAATAAATAAATAAATAAAATAAAAAAATAAAAATATCCATGTGAAAGTGAACTTATGAATTCTACCCCTTTGTTTATAAAATACTCAGCATTCTGAAATACTCTCTCTCCTCAAGGACTGGAGAAGAACGTCAGCTCAGTGCTAGAGCAATGGCCAGGTGAATTCTGTTGTGTTCTAGTGTCCAACACTACTGAAATAGAGTAAATTTTTAAAATAAAATGTGAAGTATATATAAGTCTACTAAAGTATTAAGAGAATTAAGTCATTATTTACATGCAATGTTTTACTTCTGTTCTGTGCTTTTTTTAATGTGAGCAAAATCCAGTCTTCTGCAGGTTAGGTTTAACTCTATTGGATTTTTTTATTTCCAAAGGAAGAGCTGAGACTCATTTCTAACATAGGTAACGTCAGTTTCTCTCCAACAAACCCTCTTGGTTCTGTTTCTATTTATTATATTCACTTCCCTTCCAATCTGCACTGGAGTGACTCTGTACATTCCCATTCCTCAAAATATACCTCTGTCACAACTGTCATCGAGACACAGTTCTGATATTCATTAGCTTTGCTTTGGTCTGAGGCAGAGTCAGGTCTAGCTTTGTGTTCCTCATACAGTGATGCATTTAGAGAAAGTAATTTTCACTAAGCAGGCTGCCAGTCGACTTCATCTTTTCTTCCCTGAAATGTCTCTCATGAAAATAAATACTGCTAACACCAATTAAAAGTAAAGTTGAGCTTAAAGAGTGGGTTAGATGAAGATCTAGAACAGTGCTTACCTAACTTAATCGTAAAAATTATCTGGAGCTTTCGTAAAACAAAATAGTGGCCTGGGCTCAATTCCAGATGCACTGGGTCAGATTCTTTGGAATAAGGTCTTGAGAATGGTATTTTTCATGAGCTCCCCGGGCAGTTCTTGTGACCAGGAGCAGCCAACTAAAATAAGCCAATGAAGAGAGCGGGCTTAACTATGACAGAGCACAGTGGATGTCGCAAGTGATGCAGATATGCAGAAGGGAAACATTTTGCTCTTTTTCAAGTACATATATAGCTGGTATAAACACTGACATTTTATTGCTTCTGTTGGAATTTATCTTTCATATATTGTAAAACTTTAACATATCTAAGAGATAAAAGGCTGCATGCAGATTGAAGCCAGAAAGAATACGTGAGGCTGAATCCCACAGTCTAGGAATATAAGAATTGTGAAAAACACAAATATACTACTGAATCCAAATATGTAAGAATTCCACGGGCCTTTTCTATCTTATGCATCATAATTATATTCTAAATTTAGCACATAATTATTTGTGTTTCTTTATTTTGCTCTTACTATTATAAGGTTATTTCACAAGCTTTTATATCATATTAGTAAAGGGTGTTTTATGATGATGAATCTTATGATATATTTAATTTATAGTTACTTTGTGCTATTTAATATTTCTATAGCTAAGAGCCATGTACAATAGTATTTTAAGATAAACTTTGAATTAAGTCCCCGTCTATTTAGGTGATGTTGAGATGATTACAACATATTCTTTATATAATTTTAGAAGTTTTATATTTCCAATAACCTTGGCAAAGGAGTTATCCTAGGATGATCAATAATTTTGTCCAGAGAGTCATTCTAAAGTATGATGGTCTCTTATTATAGTTTCTTATAATATAGATACAAACCACTTGTAATTCATTTATAATTTCTGTTGTTAATGATTTAATCCATGTCTGTTAGAAATGCCACAAACTGGTTCAGGTATGTGAAATTTATATTTCCTCCTTATAAATCTGTGGTCCATTAATAGTACTATTTCTGTCAGCATGAAAGGACAAAATGCACTGTTCAAGTCCTGAAGCATTTGTGCTATGGTTTTCCAGAACTCCGCGTAGAAGGATTTGTGAACCTAACAAAGAGAAAGAGTTAAGCCTATTCTCCCAGTTGG
The DNA here is from genome assembly GCF_000276665.1 of Chinchilla lanigera. Classification (NCBI taxonomy): domain Eukaryota; kingdom Metazoa; phylum Chordata; class Mammalia; order Rodentia; family Chinchillidae; genus Chinchilla; species Chinchilla lanigera. The sequence goes on from NW_004955440.1 coordinate 11,370,179, forward strand.
CAGAAACTTTGTAGTTTAAAATTACATACTAACTCTGGTGTAGAGACACAAGAAATTATAGAGCAGACACTGTCCAGGACAACGTATAATTTAAAATGTACTAAAGAATGTATACCGCATGGCAAAGTAAGTGAAGTGCTTCTTCAAATATAAGTGTTTTGCATAGAAAGGCAGTAATTATCCACTCCTAGGGAAATGTTTGCATTCATTCTAAATCAATATTTACTATTCATTTCTTGTGTTCAACAAAACAGGAATTTAACATTTTTTTAATTTTAATGAAGCTCTAAGGCTACAATAATTCTACAATGTAATTGTCTAGATATGAAATACTGCTAAATGGTACTGCTATTTTGAGAAAAAGCAGTGTGAAATGGAAGGGTATCCCTATTTGTGAAATGTTACTTTGGGAACATTCAATTTAAATTCAGCCAAGCAGGGCGACTCACTAGGTTTCTGAGATAACTGAAGCTGTCTTCTTGGTGAGACCCTTAAGTAGGATCATTCAGATGAGTCTTTGCCTTTACACTTTTTCTCCTTTTTGCTAACATGTACTTCCTAATAAAGATTCTGTTTCAATTCAACTATTGCCTTTGGGGTATGTGTAGGAAACTATATTATACAGTGCAATTAGTATTTTTCTTTTTTTGCAGGAAGAAATGATCGTCTACCCTTCCCCTCTGAGTTCTTGCTCAATGTTTAGTTCAAAAGAACCTCAAGGAAGATGCCGGAGGAAAAGATGAGAAAATAGGATATATAAATACGGTACTCTGACACAAGACTGAAAGTCTGCAGTGTATTTTACTTGCGGAGTGTATGATCCGATCATTCTGCAACTTTTCCTCAGAAAATGACTACAATTTTTTTTATCATAGAACCTAAGAAAGAATTGGAAAATATAACACAATGTTACATTACAACATGTGTACTCTTTTTTTTCTTGGTAGTTGAAGCAATAATGGTTTTGCCCCTGACTTTCAGGTCAGGACAGAGGCTATAGTGCACTATTACATTTCCTAATGGTACATAAAAGTCCAAGTTTTCTAGTAGCTTATGTTTGTACCTCTCCCTTCTGTATATGGTTTAGGACTCAAAGGTTTTTATAATTTTTCTTTTTTAGATGTTATTATTTTAGAAGTAGGTGACACTTAGGGGGTATTTCAAAAATATCACCATTCAGATGAGTTTTTCTTAGATTTTATATTGATTACATTATTTGATATTAATTTTTTGAGACAGGATCTTGCTATGTAGCTCAGGCTGGTCTTGAACTCCTGGTTATCCTCCTGCCACAGCCTCTAGAGTGCTGGGATTACAGGTATGTGCCACTCTGCCAGGCTTTGATATTAAAATTGAATCAATATTATACTTCTAGATTCACAGATTCTCTAGTATCCTACCATCCTTTACAATGAGATTGAGCACAGACGAGAAACCAAAAGAAAATTATATCCCTTTGAAATTTTATCACATACTTTGTGTGGCTTCTCTGACTTCATTCATGAAACAACAGCATGGATCATCTGCACAGAAGTTTCCTCTTGCACCTTCCTGCCATTCATAATTCATTTGCACTCTTTGAGTGAATCATCTCGGTATGTACTCAGGGGATAAATAATATCATTTATGTATCGTGATTGCTTCTCTATTTTCTCTCCCTTTTTATTGACAAGAATCAAGGGTGTTGCTTGTAGCTATGGAAGTAAATTGGGTGCAGAATTGTCCTTCTCTTTCTGCGAGAGATACCTTCTCTCTGCAGGAAGTGCTATTGTAAACTGTACTGTTACAAATGGTGTGTTAGTCCTCAAGACATTCCTGTCTCTGTGTACAGAGTAATGATGTGCTCCGTTAGCATTCAGTAGAGAAAGCCAATTGGAAAGCAGGCACTGAAAAACATGGTTCTAAGGTCTGAAAAATCAATGGAACTAAAAAGAGAGCTGAAGTGGACCGGAAGGAACCTCTTGAGGGTCATTTGAAAAACCAGAAACTGATTATGGACAGAGTTTTTACCCCAGGAACTGGAGGGGGCCAGCAAACCCATTCTACTGCACTCCAGTTAAATGTCTAATAGTTGAGATGTTTTCTGCACAGCCCATAAAGGATAATGAGGAATGCTTTGATAGCCTTTAAGAAAGTCGCTCTGTGGCCTCTCACAAAAACATGATCTGAGTTTAAGTGGCAAGTGCTTGCAGACCCCAAAATGAAAAGAGGCAATGCCAGCAAGGTTAGGTAGTTTCCTTGTTAACTGCATAGGCAAAGAGTCCTCATGTAATTTTATACCTGAGGGAAAACATAAAAGTTAGAGATGTCGGAGTATAAAATCTGAGATATCATTTATTTAGATAAGGCCTTCTAGGGACCTGGAAATTGCCTATGGTTGTACACCTATGTGATAATTATAGAATGTAGATCAAATTAAGGATTAAGCTGCATCCATTTTCTTGCATTGCATTATATTTGGATGAGAAATCATTCCTTATATTCATTGGTATTAAAAGTATTATTTGTCCTTTCAGATTGTAAACAGTTCTGAGATTATTATTGTATATCACTATCCACTTTCCATTCAAGCAAAGAAAGACTTCGTGAATATTTAAAAAAAAAAAAAAAGAAAGACAGATGCTCTTGTTAAAGTATTTATATTGTTTGGTAATGAAAAAACAAGTTTTGTTCACTGTTCTTTTTATGGTGCATTTGCTACACTTAGCAAAAGCCTATTAAAAAGAAAAACCCTGTACTCCTCTCCCAAGGCCTGAGGACACTTGCAGTGACCTTGTATTTACTTTTTCAGAATATGAGATTCTTACATTGAATAAGAGCACAGTTGAACACTTCTATTTATAGGAATGCTTTTTTACATAGTTAAGAGGCTCGTTCTCCACGCATGCAGCAGTGCTGTGTGCTGGCCTGTTGGCAAGAATCAATCCATGAATCCCTTAACAAACACCAAGTGCATACCCTCCTGACAAGACACCCAAAGAATTGTCAGGGTTAGCTGAAGCGAGGCATCTCCAAACAGACTGGAGACAGATAAGTGCTCCTCATTTGTTCTTATTTCCTTCAGACGAAACCATTTCCCACACTAAAGAGCAACATGTTCAATAAAGTGGCCTTGTATAAGAATCAAATACCAATGGTCTTTGAATAAATAATCTGAGAAAAGAAATGCTCTGTAATGCAAGCCTTAAATGCTCACTGAAAGCTGAATGCTGGCATTCGCATCGATGTACCGACAGCATTTTTTCCTCTGACCTACCATCACAGTCCTGGACGGCTGAATGACACAGTGGCACGAGGGTCTAAACCAAGGCCGGTCAGCATCCTCACACGGACGTGTTCCCGGGTCCGCGGCCCTGTACGCTGTGTCATTCCTGGAAGGTGCCTTCTCTTGAGATCACTTCCGTGTCTATGTCAGCCGTTCTCAAAGATTTTTGGTTTCAGGATCCTGTTCCACTAAAACACGAATGAGGACATATGATAATTACACATCGCAGCTATCAATATTACGCTACCAGAAATTAAAGTTGACACCTGCAATATTTATTTATTTATTTATTTATTTATTTTTATTTTTATTTTTTGGTTTTTCTCCGGTACCGGGAACCGAACTCATGACCTTGCGCTTGCCAGGCAGGCGCTTTGCCGCTGAGTTAAATCCCCAGCCCCTGCAATATTTATTTTTATACTTTTAAAACAATAATACACCCATTACGTGTTAACATTAATGTGTTTTCCATTAAAAATAACTATATGTTCCCAAACAAAAGACTATCTAGTGAAAAGAATGCTGTTGTTTTACATTTTTGCTAATCTCTTTAATTGTCTAGATTCTCATTTTTGTTTCTCCATCCAATTTGTAACATCAAATATTCTATATCCTTTGGAAAGCTCCATTGTATACCCAAGAGAAAATAAGTGAGAAAACACAAAACATCTTAATATTATTGTGCAAATAATTTTTATGTTTCAGAATCCCTGCAAGGATCTTAGAAGCTCTCCCCCAGCCACATGTATTAAAAAGCCAACCTTACAAAATACTAAATTCTTAGAACTTCTGGCAGCTTAAGTAACAAGTACGCAGGGCAACGGATGAGGAATTAGGAATGTGAGTGAGGAGACGGGACAGGATTTGGAAGGAGTTTGCACTCAATTTTGTGATTATTATAGGACCTCCAAAGAGTTCAAAGTAAAATATAATTGAAGGTGGGCTGGAGTTTTATCAAATTACCTCTGGCTGCAATTCAGATGTAGAAACCCAGACTATTATGAGACACTTGTGCCCGTTTTAGGGAGGGGGAACAGAGGCATCATGGGGCAGCAGCAGAACTGATGATGCAAAATGAAATACTTCTAGAGATTTTGAGAAATCGGAATGAACATGCTTTAACAAGTGGTCAGAGGTGGGGATAAAGTGAGGAGGAAAATTTAGTATTACACTTAGATTCCTTCCACCAACAATTACCAAAATAGGGATTCTACTAGGGGGAATACACTGGTGCTCATGTGAGAGAAACATAATGGAGTCACTACTGTAGCTACACCAGTGGAGCTACTGAGCAATACATGGCATCTACAAAATCCACTGGATTATTAAACTCATTAGATTAAGTTTCAATGGCATTATGGTGTTCACCAGATTAGGGAATAATGCATTGAACTCATTTATATTAAGTGGAAATTGGTTGAAACTTGCTTATAACACTGTCTTCTGTTCTGAAAGAGAAGTTTCTATCTCTTAAGTTTTCATAATAGAAGTAGACATCACCTTCCACCAAGCATTTCTCAAAAGGGAAGTGGAGATGATAAGAAATGGGGTGGACAGAAGATTGAATAACAAAAACAAGATGGCAAAAATCATTATGCAGCAAAAATAGAAAGCTGTGGCAACATGCCAAATATGGGTAACTTTAGAGAAAAGCTGAAAGCAAAGGTTTTTCTTGGGCATAGAAACAAGCGGGTAATTGGTAGCTTAAGCAAAAGAGTAGGAGTAGAGCTGTACTATAAACCAGAGTGCACGGAGTAAGTTAAGGAGCACAAGCTCAGTGCATGAGTGCAAACAGTTAGCGTAGATAACTATTTAAAGAAGTGTAGCTTATGCAACAATAAATTGGCTTTATGGTTTGGAAACATGTAGAATGGTGGAGAAAACAATTTGACGTTATGGAGATATTTTCAATTCTGATGGTCCAGTGTAAGAGATTTAAACTGAAAAGACCATCAATAGGCAATTGTCTTTACAATGAAATCCATTCTGTTTGCAATACAGCAATATTTTGGTCAACTCCGTACGTTGTTTTTCCTTTGCTTTTTAAAGTATTGGGATATGATTATCACCTTAGTGCCTTAATATATAGTGCTGCTGTATGTAATATTGCTGTCTTCATAGTTAGCTATCACTAACACTGGCTACTTAAGAAGAATTGTGCAAATCTGAAGTCATGTGTATATATCTGTTTCCCATAAGAATCCTAACAAATAACATTTCAAGCACATTGTAGACAGGGAGCTATTTTATTACTCATGGTACCTACCATAATCATAATATTGGGCATTAAATAGTGTCTATGTTCAGGAAATATCTGATTGATTTGTTAACTGACTTTTAGAAAACTGACTAAAATACCAATTACCTACAAATCTTGACAAGAAAATGAATATTTTGCTTCTTTTCTTAGTTTTCTTTGTTATTTCCTTTACTCCTTTTTGTCATTGCCATTATGTAAAGCTATTATGAAAGTGCATGCAAAGTGTGTGTTTTGTATTTTTTAAGATAGAATCTACTTTTATAATGAAAACAAAGTGAAGCCAATGAAAAGTGTATTTTACTGTTTTATATCTAAAAATGGCACTGACCAATTTAAGCTATTTTTAAAACCAGTATATTCATGCAGTTTGCATACCGAAATGAAAACTGGTGAGCAATAAACCCTTGACAAACAGAGTTTATAATGGAAACAGTAATTGGCCCTTAAGTACAGCATCAAAAATACAATACTATATAATACAAAGCCAGACCGTGGGATCCAATCTCTGCTCTAACCTCAGAGCGGTGCACTAACCCAACACCACAAAGCCAACTAATAGTTATATTTTGAGATGTTTTCTCCTGACATGGCAAGGAAAGAGGTTATGCTGTGATCCGAAAGCCACATGAAACTAAGTCTCACAGACCTGTACCTCAAAGGTCCTTTATAAATTTAAAATTTCAGAGTCAATACTATGTGAAGGAATTGAACATTGCTCCAAAGACAATTTAACAGGCAGGGAAGGGGGAGGAAGGGAGGGAAGGAGAGAGAGAGAAGAAAGAAAGAAAGAAAGAAAGAAAGAAAGAAAGAAAGAAAGAAAGAAAGAAAGAAAGAAAGAAAGAAAGACTACAGAGAAAATACCCTCTTCTCCCAAGTCTTGATGCATTCCATCACGGACTTTGGAAATGCAACATCATACCACAGGGTTCAGTGAGGGTAGAGTAGCCAATTGTTAGGAAAGGTCATGGAATTATGGAAAATACTATTGAAATATCTAGACTTATATTTAACTTTGCTCTAGTTTCATAGTCCAGGTTTCCATTTTCCAAACCACAAGCATCCATTTTTGTCTTGAGAAAATATGATCTAATTTAAGAATGAATGTGCAAATATTAAACCTGAGTAATAAGATGCAAAGGATAAATCCAGATTCTAGGTTTCCCTCGTCTGAAGGCAAAGAGGGGATGTATGTATGAGTGTACATAAAGACTCATCTATCTATCTATCTATCTATCTGTCTATCATCTGTCTATCATCTATCTATCAATAAATCTATCATCTATATTCTACCTATTATAAGGAGAGGAGAGGGCTTCTGGGAGTTTGTTACTAAAGAAAGAAATTTCTGAGTCCTTTCATTTTTAAGTGGAAATATGTGAACATTGCCAACTGACTTTTTTGGACCCTTCCAAAGAAATTTGTTAGGTAAGAATAGTCAGTATTTTTCTATTTAAAATGTTTGCACAAATTTCCAATGGGTTATATTTATCAAGCGACAACCAGAAGGACTATTTGTTGTTTCCTTGTTAGGGATTCTGCTTCCCTTGCTGCCTTTACAACTACTTAATATAATACAGTGAAAATGAAGTATTGATGACCTCCTTTACTGATGACTCCCTCTTTGTCTAAAGTGCCACCAGAGAGGAAAGTGAACTTTGGAGAAAGGACTTTGAAAGAAGCATGAATTGGAACAGAGAAGATATTTTCTCTGTGGGAGTTTTTAGAACATTTTAGAAGTAACAATTGTTTTGGGATTCAGCAACTTTACTAATTGCAATTAAAACATTGCTTTTATACAGGTATATGAATAATTGATATGAATCTTAAAATTTCTGTGCTTAAATAAAGTAAATTTAGATGTCACAATAGAGCATTTCTCTGCCTTTTTTCTCATCTTTCATGATTTACTATGATCTATTTTGGACAACTTTATTATATGTATTACTTATATTTACTGAATGTCAAAAAAATATAAGCTCCACCCACATATTTAAGCACAAATACAGACTTTTCCCCCCATTTTTCTCTTTTTTCCTTCTTAGATTCCATAAAATTCTTTCATGTGCTAGGTTATCTCATCCAATTTTACATTCTCTGATTACTTGACAAGTTTTTCAAGCATAATTCTAGCTAGACATAAAGAATTATGTTGTAAGTCAAGGGCTTGAAATATTAATTGATGCAATTTTTTATTTTCTTATAACCCATGGTACTTCCCAGAAAAGTCAGGGAAAGAATAGTACATTCACTGAAGAAGTAAAAATTAGGAAAGCCTTAGCTTTTGGTTTTCAAAAACTTATTCCTTTGGGGATGTGGGAAGAACTCCAAGGACATACAGCACATTTGAAAATCTACCTATGTAAAAAAAACCCACTTGCTCCTTTGCCATTGGATAAAACCTCAGGTACGTTTGAAAAGGAAAACTGGAAAGTGAGTGTGGACACTTTGGAATGAGTGGATGGCTGAGAGAAGGGCTGAACCCAGTGCCTCTCTCTGGCTAATTAAACTTAGATAGGAAGAAGAATTCTGGAGGGAGGGAAAATGAAGCAACTATAAGCCCAGACAGGATGGTGTGTAAGCACTAAGAGCCTTACACAGAATGAATACTTCAGACAAAGGCCATGGTTAGATTCAAAGTCAAAATGAGATCTCCTGAGATACCCAGGGCCCAGGCCTTTGCCTCCACGTACAGAGCTAGCTTTGGAGTCCCGCCTGCCAAGGTCATTTCAGACTGGTGCTGTTCTTTTGCTCTTTCTTCCTTGCCTCTGAGCAAACTTCTAGTAAGTTTACGTCTCACTTCGATCACAAGAGCCTGTGAGAAGTGCTTTGTCATGTCTTTGACTGCCACTAAATATATTAACTTATGCTACTGTCATGAGATGCAGAATAATCTCTGTGCTGACTTGGATCCACTTACCTTGACATATCCGGCAGACTGTGGTCTGTCGGTATCCGGGAACCAGGTGGAAAAGAAGCACAAGTCTCCTCACATGCAGCAAAGTGGTGCTGCGTGATCTCCATCAGAGGAGACAGGATGCAGAACGCTGGCAATATCTCTTTGGGAATCACTCATATCTTAACTTTCAAATGCACTGTCTGACCCTGTTGGAAATTTATCTTTCATTGATGTATGATGTTTTGGTTGTAATTCATTAATACATTTTCTATTACCTTTGGTTCATTTTCTTTTGCTTCCTCTAAGAACAAAGCTAAGAATAGACTTGGTTGATTAAATTATTTTTATTTGAAATGCAGCATCCCTTTCCTGATATAAAAATATAGAAAATATTAATTGAATAGATTAAGAATGTCCAAGGACCCCAGGAAAATATATATGAAATACATTAATTCATACCTGAAAATATCACCAAAAAAACCCAACTATTAGTGCGGTCATTTACTTAGAACCTGTGTCTCATAAGAAAACAGAAGCCCTTGTGTTCATCACCGAGTCATACTAAGTAATATATATAAAATAAATGAAAGGAGTAAATTAATTGCCTAAGAATATTTAGTTATTATTTTGTTGCATGTCCTGTCTTGCCCTCAAAAAAAGGTCTTCGGTGATTTATTTGATCCATTACTAACTCTGAAAATTAGTACTTATAGCCACTGTTTGGTACCACTTTCTTTCTTTTCTAGTTTTAAAACCTTAATCTATCCTCAGTGAAAAACTAGGTGAGATCTAGTAATTAGACTTTTTAAAAAAATGCTGAGTGTTTTAATAATCTATTGAGAGAATAATCTACTGAGAGAAAAACAGTCATTTAGATTGATGGTGAATTTCTGGAGAATTGATTGACCCATTGAAGTTTCTTTTTTTGAATATAAGTACACAAGGTACATAACATTGTAATGAGAAACAGAAGACTCGCAGAAACTTTGTTCTAAGTTCTGAGTATTGGTTATGAAGATTTTTAGAAAGAATGTTTTAAACTTTTCACTTTATTCTTGGCTCAAAGCAAAGATTTAAGGTGAGTTCACTTTTGATACTTCTTTGAGAGACTCTCCGGAACTCTCTTCTTTAATAACTATTATCTACTAAAAATTCCTCCTCCCTAGGCCATTGTACCTGAATGTAGTTCTCCTTGACATAAATGGAGGGTAAATGTACACTGCCAAAAGGAAGGAGTATTTCATTTGTGTGTAGCAGAAATGTGTGTAGCAAAGCTTACTGAACTATATATTTTCACTTTTGCAAATAAATCAGTTCAGGGCCAGGGGTGTAGCTCAGCAGCACAGCACCTGACTGGCAAGCACAAGGTCCTGAGTTCAGTTCCAAAAGACAAAAAAAATCAATTCAATCCTGGAGACTAAAAACTACGGTTAATATCTACTTCTGACTGTGTGGCACATACAGATTAACTCAGGGCAATATTTTCATTCTGTCAATGATGTTATACAAATAAACCATAAACTCTCTAGAGATGTGTGTAGGTGTGTGTGTGTGTGTGTGTGTGTGTGTGTGTGTGTCTGTTAATATTTGAGCAATCTATATCTTTATAATGGATCAAAATAATTTAGATAGTTGGAAAAGGGAATAGATCCATTTCCAATAGATTGCCTAACATCAGTAGATGCTATTTGTTCTCTGTCAGTCTGGATCTAATTTGGATGTTTATCTCAAGCTAAATGTCAATTTAGTTTTTAAAACATAGCTTTTTAAATAAAGTAAAACAGAACTTTGAAGGAACATTACATATACATTGAACAAGAATTTGATAAAACTATAGCTAGGCTACATGTATCTGCATAAGTACTTATTATGAACTTGAACATGTTCTAGCTTTTCTTTATGACAGTTTCTTGATGTCCTTAAAAGCTGATGCCTTAGCAAGGAAATCCAGTTGAATATTAACAATTGACTAGCAAATTTAGTCAACACAGAAAGTTAGTCAATATCTTTTGGTATTTCTAAAATAATTATGTAATGTGCACACTTGTACTCAAGAAAAGAATCTTCCCTAGATGTTTTTACTGATCTTCATATATTTTCCAGAGATGGCATCTAATATTGTTTTGTTTGTTTTAAATACTGCAGATCTTTTTCACATTAGTCACTCCAATAGGGAAAACATACTCAATATTCATTCATATTTAGAATTCTTTAAAGCAGTTGTTGATTAAAAGAAACCAAAGCATCTACGAATGCTGCTTCAGTCTTGGGCAATAGATCAAATTACGATAAAGTCTGAGTTGGTTGTGGCATTGGCATTTCTAAAGCAGTCACCATGAAGCGTAACTCAAAATGCAAGTTTTAACTAAGACCACAAAATACATATTGATGTGATAGTTTTCTAACTATTCCCTATAGTTATGAGTACTTGTCCCCTTTTTAAAATTCTGAAAGAGAAAAACTACAAAGAAAATTGTTTTTGAGGCCTATGTTTTAGGGGTATGATAATTTTATTTAAAACATAAAGCATGTTCCTTTCCTTCCTGTAGATCTTTCTTTTGATTCGATGTCTGTAAGAGTATTATCATTTCAGAAATGTAGCTGCAATGCTTCTCATGACCTGAAAGTGTCACTCTGTGGGCTAGCACTATGCAAAATAATAATAAAAGCACCACTAACGATCCCAGATAAGCACCCATTCTTTCCCCTTCTCAGGAGATGGGTCTGAATCTCTGGAGTGGAGGTTTGCCAAATGCCATCAAGGTCTGGCAACCGCCATGCTGCTAATGGATTGCAGTCTCCAGAAGGTTGTTCATTACCTTGGATTTTTGCTTTTCAAAATTTTCCCTTTGTCTTGGTTACCTTTCTCTTCTCGCTGAGACAAAATACCTGACACCCAAAATTAAGGAAGGAAAGGTTTATTTAGCTCACAGTTTGTGGAGGTTTTAGTCCATACTTGGCTGGCTCCAAGGCAGAGTGGCACATGGCAGAGGACAAATGTTCACGACGGCAGAAAACAGCAAAAACAGCAAGAGAGAAAAGAGGGGGAGAACCAGCCTTTTTTTCCTCCCTTATATTGTAAACAGCTACCCCCACTTGATGGGCGTGCAGCACTCACATAATCTCCATGCCCTCCTCTTGCACAGGCTCAAGAGGAGTACAAATTAAGCACCCTGGCTCCCTGCTGAATCACATAGTCAATCTTCTAAACTTCTCAAATTGACACATTGAACAACATCCCAGAAGGGTAAGGGCATGTCCTTCTCAACCCAAGATGCAGAACTGCTGAGTTACTTAGCCAAATGTCTAGACTCCAAGTTGACACAATGTATCAACCATAACACCCTTCCTTTTACTCTTCTCATTTCCAACCCCTGACCTCGCACTGCAGTTGTGTAAGTCTACAACAAGCAGAACACTTAGTCTTCCATAACTGTGGCTCCAGAAATCTAGTGATTGCTCTATTATACATTTAAATGAAATTTAAATGTCACAAACATTTTGAACATGTGGTTACTTATGAAACTTTTTTGCTTTGTTCTTTGCTATTAAGAAGATAAAAAGAAGAAAAGTAGAAGCTACTGATACTGAATTTGTAGAGAAATAATCACAGGTACAAAATTTGGATATTTATATTGTTACTTCTAATAGAAACTCTAAGATCTATAGATTATGTATTCTATGTAGTGGAAATAGAGAATGCTGTTTTGTTTAGAACATAACAAAATACCAATAAATGAAGTGGAGGATATTCTTCCTCTCATAGGCCAGACAAGTTAGGACCATCTGCCCATTGGGGAGCATATGCACTTTTCTGCTCAGTGAAGTGAGAGCCACTGACATTTTAGTCATGAGAAAGGAGAGGGCATGAGTGATGAACGCAGCCAGAATTTGCATTTTAGAAAGAACACTGGCTGTGGTATGGAAAGTTAGATTGAATATAAATGGGCACTTTTGAAAAGCAGTTGCCACAATAGACCCAGAATGTGGATAAGAGTTTACTTTGGGATGATGGTGAGGGAAAGGGACAGAACAGAAAATAGTCAATTAATATTTCTATACTATGGAATATATAAGGGGAATTTGAAAGAAGTCCTTTTTACATAATGTTGTGTGTTTACTGGCTATATAATTGATAATTTGTGATCTTCTTCAAGAGAAGAGAGATACAGAGGAAGAAGGACTCAATAGAAGGAAAATCATGTCTCCTTTTGCCTTGTTGACTTTGAAATATCCAAGTGAAAATATCCCAAGAACAGTGTGCTGCCTGGAGCTCAGAGGAGAGATCTTCACCTCTCTGTGTGCAGTTGGTGCAGGAAGCCATGGGGAACGGACAGGGCTGGCTGAAGAGATGATAGAAGAGGGAGAACAGGACGCAACCTGCCCAGGAAGCTGTGACACTGAAGTAATTGCTGCAGAGCAAGAGAAGGTTGAGAAGTCAAACCAGTGTTCAAGGAGACAGCAGGAAGAGTCTAAGGTTGCAGAAATGGAGGGAGAGGAATGTTTTGAGATTCATGAAGTGAAAATAAAATAGATCACATATTCTGTCTTGAGCGAAAACTTCATATAGATTTATTTCTTTATTAGCTCTGTTGTTATTACTTGTATATGATTTTTAAAAACCCAATTAACATCTTTGTAACTTGAGAGAGATAAATATAAAGTGATACAAGTGTGGACCCTGGTAAGTAAGGCTTGTTTCCTGATGTTATTGTCATGTTCAGCTCTTGTGTCACAAATTAGCCCCCCAAATTTTCTTCTTTCACATAAATTAATATGTTTATTTGTCACTGTAAATATGCTTTTCTGTCTTCTGTTCTTATTTCTCCCTCCTTGTCCCACCCCTGCTTTTCTTCCACTGCAGAGAACAAGTGTGAGTCCTAACCACTGCGTCTCCATCACTCTGGGGTCCAGCTGATCTCAGGTGAACCCAACAGCAGCGGGCCTCCCTTACATTGCACTTCTCTTGCTTTCTTCCCTGGGCTTTTCCGCAGTGGCAGAGTGAAAGTTTTGATGTGAACACCCCTAAAAGGATACAGAATTCACATGTGCAATAGACCTTTGATCCATGGAGAGTGGAAATTGAGACAAAATCATCCTTCCCAGCAGGTCTTGGGTGCACAATTCTGAGGTGCATTCTTCATGTTCTCTCAGAGAGGCCTCAATACCAATGAACCTCAGTTTCCACCAATTTAATGAGATGTTGCCTGCTTTCACGTTTCAATTTCTAGATACTCCTGCACTTGCTCCTGGGGATGTATGTCAGAGTAAAACACATGATTTCAAACTCTTTTCATGAGGCTACTTTTTGGAAGAACTCAGGTGAAGAAAGCTTTCTATTGGCTCAATATATGTACATGAATCTCACTTTAGCAAGTAGGATACTTCCCATATTTTGAGTAAAATGTAAATATTTAAAGCAATACGGATGCTAGGGATTGAACCCAGGGCCTAGACAATGCTAGTAAGTGCTCTTCCTCTGAGCTATAGGCCCCACCATGCTTTAAATCTTCACGTAAGTAATACAATACATACCTGTATTTTGTTGTAAAACTTCAACTGGAATAGACTTGTAACTCTTTCACTATCCTATGTCAGATACATTCAGCTTTAAACAAAAAAATTGATAATATTAAATAGACATTTAAATGTACTAGACATTTAGTTACTTTGGAAATAACTTATAAGGAAATTATCACATTGCTACCAAAAGCAAAATCACTTCCTTGTTATCATGTATATTTCATACATTTTAACTGGGATTATACCTTTAACTGAACATTGTGTAGTTTTGTCCTTATTACTGTTACCCTTACTTGGACTTGGAAGCTTTCCCATTTTTGTAGTAATGATAATATTCCTTTCTAATGCAAAAATGTGTTAAAGTGAATAGTGTACATCCGTAGACACTTATCTTTTTATTGAGAAGAAGAAGGACCTTTATTTCTGCTATTCCCTTAACCCATTAATCATAAGCCTACATATGCTATTAATTATGCTTAAATATCATTTGCTTGTATATTTGGGGAACCTCGAATAACTCAAGACTTTGAAATTGTGTGCCTTCCAAGTAGACAGTTTGATTACTGCAACATTTCTAAATCTAGAAGAAGGCATAATAAGATAGTAGTAAGACTATGATTCACCTTTTGATTAAATGTTCAGTAACTGTTGTTTCTAAATCTTTCTGAGAGTAACTCTAAAGCTCATTGGAACCTATACATGTTAATTTCATGCTAGTCGCCATAACCTTGCAGAGAAACACATATTCACTCAGGTTAGAGTTTGGATTTTAGGTGGATATTGGTGCCTTGTGACAACAGCAGTGGGTCTCATTGTGCAGCTCTAATGGATAAACCAAAGGGGACAACTTGTCAGTATCAAATGTTCAGTGGCATTTGGTGACAGTCTGCTTTCAATATTGAATGTAACGTATCTTCAGAATTCACATGGTCACTCAACTCTATCTCCATTGGTGTTACCCTCACTTTGACTTATAGATGGGAAGGTAAGACCCAGGGGTTCTGGTTCCTGGCCCAGTAATATTCCTGGCAGGTGAATGTGCCCTGCTTTGAAGCATGTTTCACAAGGAATTATCTCCCTAACTAGTGCCTTGCTCTCTCTCTTATCACATTCTTCCCTCCTGCACCTTTCTCAATATGTAGTAAAACACATAAAAATACATACTGGGAGCTACTTTGGTCCTGCTGTGTTCTTTGACTTTTTACTCAGTCAGAACATTGCATATAATCTTGCTGGGATGGTTAATGTTATGTCTAATACAGTTATCAATTAGGCACTAGATTTTGGTTAACATCTACAATCAGTTGAACTGAAATAAAGGAGATTACTTTTCATACATGAATTGGGCCTCATTTAATCAGTTGAAAGAGTTAAGAGCAAAATCTGAAATTTACCGAAGAAGAACTTTTTTGCCTTAAGAATTAACATCAGCTCCTGCCTTCTGAGTTTCCTAACTCCTGGTCTGCCTGTGGCTGTCAAACTGGGCAGTCTCCAGTTATGTGAACCAGTTATTAAAAATAAATTTTGCTGTAAAATAGGACATACATTGTAGTTCATAATTAGATTTTGAATACTTTCACTCATTGATTTTGTATACTAGTAATTCCTAGGTACGTAGGCACTTTTCTATTCCTTTTTGTTGAAGGGCAGTACTGGGGAGAGAATCAAGCACCTTTACATACAGCTACCTTCCCAGCCAGGCCTTTTTGTTTATTTTTTAAATTTTGAAATGGAGTGCTGCTAATTTGCCAAGGCTGGGTTTGAAATTGCTGTCTTTCTGACTCAGTCTCCCAGGGTGTTAGGATTACAGGAGTGAACCACCATACCTGGCTAGGTAGACCTTTTTAGTTGCTTGCTGGAATTCACCTAAATATTTTGCATATGACTCAAATTCAACACAGTCAAAATTTAACTTTTACATTTACCCCCAATTTCTCTTTCTTTTTTTGTGTGTTCCCTGTTTCATAATTGGCAATATTACTCACCATTCTCGGTGACTACTGACTCTAAATTTTCCTTCACTACATATTTCCAATTGGATTCCAAATTCTGCCAGGCCCTTTCCATTATTAAATGTGCCATGCCTGTTCAGCTTCTGTAACTCTTCACACTGATTATTTATTTAGTAAGTATTTATTGAATATGCAGCCTAAGCCACACATAGTTGGAGGTACCCAAGATATATTAAGGAAGGGAAGAAGGAAATGTAACTCCGTGGAGCTCACAGTCTAGAGGAGAGACAGACAACTAACTATTACTATAATCAATCAGGAAATTACATATGTTTGAGGGCGCTAGTTTCTCTTTCAGAAAAAAAGAAGCAGGGCCAGTATCTAGTAACTGGCTAGCTCAATACACACATAATGTACATCGATGAAATCAGTGATGAAGGAATAGTGCTTTCAGCTTCAGCATGTTTTGTGTTCAGTGTCATAGAATAAGTGATTTATGCTTAAGAAAGGGTTTTAATTCATTTATTTGCTTTAGATAAGTGAGAGTTTTGCTTTGTTTTTGTTTTCTTTGTATTTGTTAGAATAAATGGGAAAATCTCAGAAGATGCTGACAGTTTAAAATACCAACTGATTTGTTTTATATTTTTTGTAGTTGTTGTTGTTTTTTTTTTTTTTCCTGGTACCAGGAACTGAACTCATGACCTTGCGCTTGCCAGGCAGGCACTATGCTGCTGAGCTACATCCTCAGACCCCCAACTGATTTGTTTTAAGAATACCATGCACTGTTTTAAATTTCCCTTCCTCTCTTTCCCCCCTCCTTCCTCCCTCTCTCCCTCCTACCCTTCCTTCCTTCCTTTCTTCCTTCCTTCTTTCCTTCCATCCTTTCTTCATTCCTTCTTCTCTCCTTCCCTCTTTCCCCCTTTTCCTTTCTTTTCTTTCACTTCCTTTCCCTTCTCTCCCTTCCCCTCCCTTCTCCTTTCCTTACCTTCTCACTTCTTTCATTTAATTTAACAAGCAGCTAGTAATTCTTACTATGATTGAAGAACTGTGTCTGGCATTGAAGATAAAAGCTTTACTAATAATGGGCCACTGAACTTTTCATTCAAAGGTGAGGAGGAATATACATAAAGAAATCAAGAGAATGAGGGTAAGAATGTAACTCAGTGATGCAGCATCAATCTAGTATGCATGAGGCCCTCGTTTGATCTCCAGCACAGAAAAAGAGCAGAGGGAGAAGGAGAGGAAGAATGCAGTGCACTGACAGTTTGTGGTCACATTGTAACACACAGCTGAACTGAATCAGTGTGGTACTGGGTGTGAAGGGCCGCTTGAGGACTGTTGCCAACAACATAAAAAGGAGAATTAGGGAGGAAGAGTTGGTGCTCTTGGTTCTCCGGAAGAAGCTTGTCATGCTGGCTCTCCTGATATGAACTTGGCTGTATTCATTGTAGGAGGAGATTGGGACCTCATTGTTGCTGAGGATGGCTGTGGTATTTTTTGAGGGAGCTCTGGTTCTTACTTTGAACTTCACTTCTTAGCTCCAGTGCAGATCCCTCAGCCTGCTGCCACAGATCTTTCATCTCACTGGAACAGACTTTCTAACTTCCACCACTGGTCTTTGGGCCTTCCCAGTGCAGATCCTTGATACAGACTGTAGGAACTTGTTGGTCTCTCAGTGTACCTCATGGAAGATCGGTAGTAGAAAAGAGGAAAAAGTAGACAAGAGACAAGAGCTGGGTCAGGGGGAGGCATCTTTACTGGATGGAAAAGAGGACCTGAACAACAACAAATAGGGGCATTCATTGACACTCTTGCAAAGTGAGTATTACGAGGTACAAGGTTGCCTAGCAACTAATGCCTGAAATTGTCCAGGCAGGATGTTTTCTCAAGACTGAGGTAGCCTGACTGCTTTAGGCTTTGTGGCCTTGTCTTGCTTCCACACATATAACCAATTTCCAGCTCCAGCGCTCCCAACAACAGACTTGCATGAGACATTGTTACGGGTTTTAGTCCTCCAGCTGGACTCACTCGGGCCAGTGTCATGTGCTCTAGGTCTTCAGTTGGACTCATGCAGGATATTGCATGGGATTCAGGCCCTCAGCTGGATTCTTTAGTCTCTGGTATGTGGACAGATTTCCTGCACTCTTTTCTATTTGACTCTTTGGGTGACTACTATAAAATAACCCTATAAATTATGTGTCTTGTATTAAATTGTTTCTCTTGCAAACCCCTGACTACAATGTAGAAGAAGGAGGAGGAGGAGGGAGAGGAAGAGGAGAAGGGAAAGGAGAAGGGGAAGGGAAGAGGAAGGGGAAGGGGAAGCCGAAGGAGAAGGAGAAGGACAAGGAGAAGGAGGAGAAGGAGAAGGAGAAGGAGGAGAAGGAGAAGGAGAAGTTAAGGGAAGGTACACTGGAGACCAGTGGGTGAAAGCATGGGATCTGGAGCTACATCCTTATGCTGAAACTTTGGTTGTGTCTGGGAGCTTCTCTTTCTTTTTCTGAAAAATAAGTATGGTAATTTGACACATATTATGGGATTTTATTAAGAACAAATTAGTTACAATTTATAAACTGCATAGGAAATACCTAGCACATAACAGTTACTTTGTAACATTTTACTTTTTATCTCCAATGTACTATAGAATGAGAGAAGTATACTTGGAGCTGAAGGATGCCCACTGGAACTAAACTTAAGAGGCACTTCTTCCTCATCCATAACTTAAGAAGTGAAAACAGATTTCCAGAGTTGAGATGGGATTAGATTACCTGTGGACTCAAAGGGACAGCGAGTTTGGGAACAGTCCTTGATAATAAATAAAGGCCTTTCATGGTGAAGGGAAAGGAATATATTTGAAATTTCAAGATCAAATGCATTAGAGAACACACAAGTGATAGAACTATGTGGAAAATGTTTCTGGCAGGGAAACTAGCTATCTGAAAAGTGAAGAAAAATAGTGGATTTTTAGTTCAGTGTTTAACCTCTAACTTTATCATTAAAGGATTCCTATAAATCTTCTCTACTTTACAGTGTGACCATCAGTTCTGAGATGCTAATTGTTTTCTGGGATTTGAAAAGCAGGTAATCTTATAATTTAAAAATTACAACATAGTTATGTGTTTTAGTAGATATGGGAGCTTATTCTACATACTAGAAGCTATTAAATAAGGTATATTCATATTATGGTAATTTCAATTCTAGTTAGTTTTTCAAACTGCAGGATTCCTTGTACCATGATTTTTGGTTGGCAGTTTCTCCCAGGGGACACAGTTAAATTCCTGAACATGATAATGTATAGATATTAATGCTAATTTCCATAAACTAGATAAGGAATACATTACATTGATTCTCATTGTTAATGTAACAAAAGAAAATATTTTTTCTTAAAAATAAAAAAATAATAGTTACTTCCTGACATTAGAGATTCTTAATACAAACACACACATAAAGTCCATGAAAGCAGGTATCTGTCTTGAAAAGAGGAAAAGATTTAGAGAAAAAAAGAAACGTGCTTGGATTTTAGGTCAGTATTGTAGGACATATTATTTACTGCCTGGAAGAAATAAAAACGCATTAAACATTTTATTAAAAGTAAGTTAAAGTAACTGAGAACTTTTCCGATACATAGTAAGGATTTCTTTCAGACATAATGGCTTTCCATGACCTCTACTCTGACACTGAATGGATTCGGAAGGAGGCTTGCTGTCTACCAGGCTTTTTGAAGAGTCCCCAAACTACTGTTCTTTTTGGTTCCCACATACAAACAACATGCAAGCTTGGACAACAGAAGTGGCCTAGAGAGACATAGCAGAAAAGACTGCACAAGAGCGAGGGTGAAACAGAATTTTCCTAGAATCTTGTAGCTGCCAAACCTGGCGCTCAGATTCTGCTCTTTTCTGGCTGCAAAAGAGTAGGGAGGCAAGGGTGATCATAGAACAAGTAAAGTGTGTTTCCAAGATCTACAGGGTGCTCTATCAATATTCACTCACAGCATCCATGCAGCAGAGTGTACACCTCCAGCTTTGCATGTGGTACTAGCACACGAGTGTGAGTAAAATGAAATCTCTGACCTTGGTCTAGCTCAGACCGCAGGTCAGAAATTAATAAATATCTGAAATTCCAAGTGGTGATAGATAGTACAGAGGAAATTAACATAGAGGGAGAAAGTCAGTTTGGGGATAAGTTGAAGTATGCCAGATAAAATAGAGAACACTCAGCTAAACTTGGATTTCAGACAAACTCCCAATAACTTTTAGTTAAATTATGTCTCATGAAATATTTGCTATTTTTAGTATATCAGAATAACTATTGGAGATGCATTTATAAATAAAACATGAAATATTTATGAGTCATCAGATACTCAAATATAAATGCCTTTTTCTTCCTTGGTTCCAAATCTGTCAATCTTGTTTAGGTAAGAAGAGGGGAGGGATTTTATCTTTATATTGACTCATGAAGGAGATCTGATGATATGACCAAAAGCAGGAGCTAAGTGAAGTAGGGAGTGAGGCATTCAGGCATTTGGAGGAGGAGTGTTCACTAGGCAGAACAGTATGTGAGGGAAAAGGTCCTGAAGTTGTGCCAGTTGCAAGGAAGAGTTGCATATTCGCAGTTGTGATCTCAAATAAAGCCAGACTAGGCTGGGATTGTCAACCATCTGGTATGGAGTCTAGATGTGACCAGAGAATCTTTTATAAGACCCATCAAGCCACCAGGAAATCCTTTTCCGGTTCTGTGGTTGTCTGTCCCTAGCACTGGGAAATTGCGATGCCTGCAAATCCATTCCTGACTTGTCATTTGAGACCAGGCAACACAACGGTTGAAGCTATAAAAATGTCACCCTGGTTGAACTGAAGAACTTTACGATCTGGGTCTTATACAAATAAAATCTGATGCTAAGTTACTTATCTATTTCTCTCCAAATACTCAGAACTTCACAAGTTAGTGGCAAAACTGGTTCAAAAATTTGGTCACAATTCCAGAACATGGACTTCTGGTGAAAGCCAAAAATATCAAAAGAACCATCTTTATTGTGGTACTTGGTCTCTTTTGATTTCATGACCAATTAAATACCAGCTACTTTCTTTTCCGTTATGGAATGGAAAGTAGGGCATGAAAACATTACAGTGAAGAAAAAAGTAGGTAGATGCTTAAAAATTAATCTTTTCACAGTTTCTGATCTTTCATCCAGAACAATGTAAATAAATGAGTTCAAATGCTTTTTTCTTTGAAATGAAAAGAGCAATATAGGAAAAAAAATGGAGCCTGCTCATGGGCCAAGACCAAAGGGTAACGTTCCGCCCTTGTTGCTAATGTTGTGGGTTGCTTTTCTGCAATTCTCCCTCCACTGCAACTACTACTACTGCTCAGAGCTCTATCCTGATTGGTCCTCACGTCATCTAATGGTGAGCCAAAGCTCCTGCTCTGTGCTGTGCCCTTAGATGGTTATTTTGGAGGAGGTTTGACTCATAATCCTAGGAGACAATAGATGGGAAAAAATAGAGGAGCAACCTAACATCCTAGAATAATTAATGTTGCTTACAGACTTACCAGTGTACAGAAAGGACCTAAGTCAACAATAGTAGTGAAAGGAAAGAGAGTAGGTAGATTTCTCTTTTGTGTTTTCAGTGCTTAAGTGTTTTGGAAACCACACCCAAATAATCAGAGTTTTGAGTGAGCCATTAATTAAGTAAAGACTCACTACATAGTTTGTGAACAGTGAGGAATCTACATACTGTATATAATCAAGTGATGTATTTTAATAATTCAATATTAACTAGGAAATGTCACTTTGCTACTCGATGGGCCCAGAATATTTTGCCTTTCCAGCTTGATAAAATTGTAAGATACATAAAATGATATTGAGGTAGACTTTTCCTCTTTAAACAAGCATCTGCAGGCACCTCTGGAATGACCAACACTCCAGAAATCTAGAGAATAAACTATGGCTTAAGAAGTTTACACCACATATTTTTCTGGGGGTATAAATTTTGAGTTTGACTTCTGCCTCTTCAGCTGTCAGTCTTCTGAAATCTGTGGCACACTTGTAAAGAGTGAAAAACTTCCCTTTACAGAAGATAAAAGATCTTTAGTCTGATTAAATATTAACTTGTTTAATTATTTTAAATAACATTTTATGATTTTAACATAATGAATCAAAATATGAGAGGGCATTCCAAAGTATAGATAACAAAGTAAAAATTTGTTCTTACTATATATAGGGTGAGAACATTTTGATATTTGGTACTTTATTTTCTATTTTTACAAAAACTATACCTATGTATTAATTTGTGAATGCTTTTCCTGTAAAATGATATCATCTCTGTACACAGTTTTGTTTTCTGCACGTGGCATTCATTTGCAGTGGATTCCAGGCTGTAAATATTCTTACCTGATTTTCAGTGGCTGCTTATTTTTTCCTGTTATATGATAGGCCACAGTTTATCAAACCATTTCACATTTTGGGGAGTAAAAATGACATCAGTTTCTATTTTTATAAATGGTTATGCAGTAAATACTTTATACATAAAATTTACACATATTTCTCATGGGTTTTTTCTGGAAGAACAATTGCTGTGTTGTTATCCAGTCCAAATAGATAGCCAACGTCAAAATTTGTGATGTATATTGACAAATTGCTGTCTAGAAATCTTTGTGCATTGCAAGATACCATAGTGTGTATATATGTATTTTAAGCTTTTTGTTATGTTTTATTTTTTTTTCTTCTTGATGTTTCACAGTTTGATGTTTCACAAGGCTTGTACTGTGTCGTAGTGGTTACCTCTGTAATTGTATCTCCTTATGATACCCTTTGTCATTTCTTTTAAAACAATATAGTATTTTGTTTTCCCTTTTCCTAGGGATGTCCTATTATCTTTTGCAGTCTGAAAACAATCTTAATACTTAATGGCAATAAACAACAATTTTATACTCTCTTACAACTTGAGGAGGAACAATTTCAAGCAATGCTTCACTGGGTAATTCTATTCTATATTTAATCACTTATTGGTATTCAGCTGTTAACTTGGCTGACCTGATGATTTCTAAATAGTTTAACTTACATGTTGTTGGCTTGGTGGAGATTGACAGGAGGCTGGACTCAGCTGGAGCCATCTCATTCTTATGAGGGCCCAGGATTTTCCACATGGTATCTCTAGCAGGGTAGTCAGACTTCCAAATGGCAGCTCCTGGCTCTAATGATGAGTGTTACAAGGAAGCCGGGAAAAGTTAAATGCCTTCTTATGATTCAGCCCCAGCCTCAGAAGTAGTTTAAGGATACTTCCATTGCCTTCTGTTGAGTAACCAAGTCATTAGGATTAGCCCTTATAAGGGAAGGTTTAGAAAATAATTTGTATTTATTTTGCATCTTTAATCTCCTCCATCTATCAAAGGATGGTCATAAATTACTTTTCAAATGTGTAAAATGAGTTGAACTCTTCCTAATGTTTGCAAGACTCTTGTTCTCCTATGGCATCATCCTACAGTCCAGAATTTTGGTCTCTAAATTACTTCTACATGCTCTCTGCCTACCTCTTTCCCAACCCTAATACAGTATATAATGGCAGGGCAGAGATAGGATCATGGCATTGGCTAATCCAATTAAAAAAACTCATAACACTTCTGCAATCCAGGATTGTTTAGACCCTTGTCCAATGCTCTGAAAATGATTCTCTGTGACTCTTGTGGTTCTTGGTTCTTTTAGAGGCATCCTTCCTTTTCATTAGAAATAGCCAATATTTGCACCTATATAGCTTTCTAAACTATGCTTTTATCTCTGGGATTTTTGAGGTTCAAAATTCTCTTTTTAGGTTCTGCAATTTCTGTCTAATTCACTGCAACCTAATATAATTGCTTCAGAAACCATTTTGGCTTCTTAATCACCAAGGAATAATAATTCACTACATTAGTCAAAAGCCAGCTTCATGAATCTCTTGAAAATTAGACTTTCTTCATTTTAGGTTCTGTGTGAAATGTCTGAGGGAAGACATCTTTTAAAAGTTTTAAAAACATTACTTTTAATTGAAGAAAATTTTCTTAGTATTATTTTCTGTAGCCTATGTCCTTTTACTTCTTCAAACCAAACCCACACCATCACATTATCAGTAATTTCCAAGATTTTTAGTGATTTGATGATGATTGTAACCAAAGTTATAGGATCCTTCTATAGAAGGTCTCTATTTTTGTCACTTCCAAGGATCTGCTGTCACTGGCTAACCCCTTCTATCTACTTCTTCTGTAAGGCTTAGGACTTCTGAAAAGCTGCTTTAATTAGCTCTTACATGATGTGAAATTTGTCTCCTGATTTCCCTGAAACATGAGTTCATGATTTACATTATTGTTCTTTCCTTGTTGTATAGTTTCCAAGAAAGGAGGGAAAAAATCTGATTCAATCTGTTATTCTATTACTACCAAAGTTAGGATTGGAATTATTTTTAATATTCACATATAGTTTTACAAATGGTCACCCTTCTGAGGGACATATCAGTCTGATGTGGGGTAATATAGAACATTTTAAAATAACCAATTTGATACAACCTTAATTTGTATGGACACAACTTATTGAGGCCATTTGGTTATCACAATTTTTATTAACAAGTAATATGTCAAATGAGATACCCCGTTTTCATTTCAGTAATAAGTTTCCCTGGGGGTGAGAGTCAGAGATAAGACGAGAAAGTATGCTGCATATATTAATGAGTAAAGGAGAAAAAGGAAGTAGAGATTGGATAGGAGAAACAGAAGGACAATATCCAAACAGTCCTTTTATAAAAGTCACACCGAAGTGAAAAGTAAGTAAACAAAGGAAGTTAAGTTCTAATGAACATCTCAGTAATTATGACATTAAAACCGGGGGGGGGGTGCACGATAATATGACATTGGAAGAACTATGCGGCTGGGAGTGAGGGTGCCCGTAACCCCAAGATTCTGGAGAACTGAAGCAGGATGACCACAGGTTAGACACTAGCCTGAGCAAATAGCAATTTAGCAAGACCTTGACTTAAAATAAAAAATAACAAACAGATAGTATGTAGATTAGTGCAGAGGTGCTGGGTTCAGCCCATAGTACTGCAAATTAAATCAGATGGTATATTATAAAATCCAGGCAGGTGTGGTCGTTCACGCCTGTAATCCTAGTACTTGGGAGGCTGAGGCAGGAGGATCGTTTTAAAAATTTGAGACCAGCCTGAGCTACAAAGTGAGCTCAAGGCAAGCCTGAACTGCATGGTAAGACCCTGTCTCAAAAAAAAAAAAAAAAAAAACACCCAAAAACAAAAACAAAACCACAGCAATATGAAGATTGATAGTGTTATTTTAAAAATAAAGTTTTAAGTTAAGATAGGAAATACTGTTTGGAATTCTCTTCAAATTTGAATTCAAAAACCTGGTGTTCGTCTTTCAGGTTTGAGGTTAAAGATACTCGCTGGGAAAGGTTTCTCTGAACTCTCATCCCAAGCAGCCCTTGAATGCCAATTCACTTATTTGTCATATTTACTGTAACACCGTTTCCTGCTCGTTCACTCCTCATTTGACTCACCCTTGCTTCACTCACTGTAAGAAAACTACATGCTCTATGGGAGGGTTTTCTTTGAACTTGGACAGATCTTGGTGCTTAATAGAAACAAGTGTTTTGTTTAGTTATGATAGAGTAGAAATAGAAATTTCAAACTATTTACAATTCCATTGATCTATATATTCTTTTTTGATTTTAGGCATCGTTAGATGAAAATGGAACTTTGACCCCTAAATTTGTTATTCCTAATATTTAAGATGAAGTCTTCATTTTCTGTTGTGTTTGACCCTTCACCAGGATTTGCTAATTCTAAGAAGTTTACATTTTGAGTGTTTGATTTCTGGTGTGGTTTAGATGAAGAGAGAAGTTTGCTACCTTCTTCCCAAATGTTTTCTGTTTGTTTCTTATGAATGATTTTACTGGCTATTTAATTAATCAGGGCCTTCCTAACATTTTCATGCAATCACAGTGATGGACAAATTCTCCCCTTGTTCCTAAATATAAAAGGACTAGTTCTGATAAGATAACAATAAGGAGGCTGGAGATATAGCTTAATGGCACAGAGATATAGCTCAGTGGCACAAGCACCTGCCTGGAAGCCAAAGGTCCTGAGTTTGATCCCCAATACCCTCCCCCCAAAAAAGTTGTAGCCAATGAATGATTTAATTGTTATTCTATGTCACAGTTAATGAATAGTATGATTTCATTTTTATGTAATTAAATACCTTTATATTGGTGCATTGCCTTCCTGACATTTGGATTTAGTGTTTGCACATCTATATAATCCAGATAGATGTATAATGTCTTTATTTTTTGCTGTCCTTACCAGGTTTTGATAACAGATACTTAATTTTTAGAATTAAAATAATAGTATGCATCCCTTTTATTTTTATTTTTTTGTTTTTTTTTTTTTGTTTGTTTTTCTCTGGTACCGGGAACCGAACTCATGACCTTGCGCTTGCCAGGCAGGCGCTTTGCCGCTGAGCTAAATCCCCAGCCCCTTTAGGTTCTAGAATAAACAAATAGAGCCAGAAATTTCATTCTTTGAAAATTGAAGAATAAAATTCTTGAATTGAATGCTCACTTTTTTCTTATGTAATTATATATATTTCTAAGGTTGTGATTTCATCTCTATATACCACCTTGGCTGCAACTCACAAGAATTATTTAAAAGATCACATTGACCTAGAAATATATCTGTACATAATTTTTTGTCACTTTCCTAATTTACTCAATACTTACTTGAATATATGCTTTGCCTATTGAAGCTTGGTATGATTGAGAAATGTACACTTAATCAAAAAATTTCACAGTTCACCTATTTGATCAAATTAAGAAGTTTGCATTTGAATTTTTATAACCCTTTTCTCTAGTGTTTTCTTTTTAAGAAATAACAGTTTTTAAGAGCACATGTTTTGGAGTTTGTGTAAAGGCTGGTAAGTTGAAAGTCTATCTCTGATGCATAAGGAACTTTGTGACAAGAAGTGACCATATTTGCAAAAAAAAAAAAAGTCATAAACATTTCAGAGCTTTGTTTTAAAGACCAAAATATGTGAAACTTTATATATAGCATCTGCTACAGAGAAAGTGCACAGTACTTTGTAGGTATTTATCATTATAATTATGGTGATCTTTTCCTCTTGATTTTATTTGCAGGAAGTTTTACTTCTTTTATAGTTCTTGAATTTATTTAATATTTCTATTATGTTTTCTCTTTTAAAGTAAATTATTTTCAGTTTTATGTACATTATCTTTCTCCTATTACCCTTCAGAGTGTTTTTGTTTTTTCTTTGTTTTTTTTTTGCTAACATCCTGAATTAAGTGCTCACTTTTTCTAATGTGATTATACATATTTCCGAGGTCTTACGGGACCAGGAGCATTCAAGGTCTGTGGCCATAGACTGTATGCATTTCCAACGTTGTGATTTTGTCTCTGGATACTACCTTGGCTGGAATTCATTCACAAGAATGAAAATAGGATATACTAATTTTCATTATTTTCTAAATTATTTGTAACTTTTAATTTTTATCTCTCTGTGGTCCAAACATAGTTATTTAGAGAAATTATTATAAATTTCATGATGATTTCAGTTTGTGCTTGCTTTGTTTATTTCTTTAGCCTTTTTAAAATATTATTTCATAATGGTCAATGTGACCTGCCTAGTGTCTGCTGTGTAGAACACAGTGAAATATTTTATGAAGTAAACATGACTAATTTTTTACATTTCATAATGATGATACAGTCCACATTCTGTAGAACTTATAATTAAAATATATGTATTCACTCAAACATAGAACTGTTTTCACTTTGTATATTCTGTTGACCCACTAGAAGCATCAATCATGTTAAAGTGTTCTACATAAGTTCTTTCTCTATCCATTTTTAACAATATCTTGTTTTTTTGTTCTTTATTAACCTAACAAGATCTGTGGCATTCTTCTTACAAATTCATTTAAAGAGGACTTTTTCTGAAAATGGTCACTTTTTCTTTTGTCACTGATTATTTTTCTCGTCAAATATATTTTGGTTCTAAATTAATATTTTCATCTCTGTAATTAAATTTATGGAATATTTTCTTGGTAAAAAGTGAGAGTTATCTGAGGGGCTGAAAAGATCAAAGTTCCTCGATATTTAGAGCAGATGACTTTATCGTCTCTCCCGTCACTGTTACAAGATCCCCGACGCCCTCAGTTTAAAGGAGGGGTGCGCCTTTGCAGTGCGGAACGTCTGTGCTCCTTGTGCGGAGTTGGTATATGAATGTCACACACTCTCATGCTTTTTATCATCCCCTCCCCTCCCTCCATCGCCTTTCCCTCTGCCTCCTGGTCCCCGTGGCCTCTGAGAGCATTCTGTCTTCCTACTTGCTATTGTCTTTCAGTTTGCTCAGTATTGTTACTCTGAATTTCTCATATAAGAGATACTCAAGCTTGTATGACTGTTGTATGTCACGTAACATTATGCTCTCAAGCTGTATCCATTTTCCTACCAAAAAAAACCAGCAAGGAACGGGATCAGGAGGTGAGTGGAGGGGGACGGAAGGAAGAGAAATCGGAGAAAAAACGGAATTAAAACGTGTTATGGACATGTGCCAACTTCCTATCAAAAATAAACGTTATGTACTATACACATGTATAAATAATAAATAAATGAACAAACACACTTTAGCAGCTTTTGGTTTAATTCAGCTCACAGTTTCAGGACTTTCGTCAGTGGTCCCCTGGCTCCCAGGCAGGCGAGTCTTGGTGGAAGTACCTCGTGGGGCAAATCTGATCCGTTTGGGCAGCCTGCCGCAGAGCACAGGGAGGGGCGTCAGAGAGGAAGGCGCCGGGGACCAGATGGAGTACCTGAGGTCTTTCCTCTGTGATCCTCAAAGAAAAGCCCAGAAGTGCGCTTTCCTAGTCAGCTAGGTGGCCCTCAAGACAGCCAAGCTGACAGTCCAACTTACCTGTCACCGAATTAAGTGTCTTGGTCTTTCCGTAAGGAGCATTTATACCTGAAGAAGTTCTTCTGAAGCGCAGATGATAGCCTTGGACATCAGGATGAGAAGTTGCCGGCAAAAAGGCGTTGCTTGTCACTAGTTAAGAAATAGATCTAACAGTTTAATAATTTATTAAGAGGGTAAATTCTAATACCTAACAATCACCTTTGTCAAGGAAAATGTTGTGAGGCATGATTGCAAACTTGGAACTGCTTTGAGACAAAGAAAGACAGCAAAATGGTATTAGCGAATGATAATATGAAGCCAGATCACCACACTCCTAGAAAGAGGCACCATGACGCACATCTCCTGTCCGGCTCCCTCTCGGATGAGATTTCCCACTGGAAGGCACTACACTGCTCTGCTTCCCTAAGCTCATACTTCATCACCGCCACCAACATTCCTTTGCGCAACACCTTCCCAAACAGATCGAAATTCATTCCACAGGTGCATTTGCCCTTGCACCTAGATCCAGCCTTTTCATATCTATGTATGCAAATCCTCTCCTTTTCATCTGTTCATCCTTTTGCAGTCATCAATCAGAAGCTTCTAAGGACAGGGCTCTTCTAGTTTGCTCTGTGCCAGGCCTAGCACACAAATATGCTGCTAAATCCATCACGATTTGGAGTTTCTCCTCTTTTGCAAATAGTATCTCTTCCTTTTTCCCTTTTCAAAATCAGTAAATCCAAGTGGTAGGTAGAGAAGCGAGGTGAAGGTGAAAGAACTTTTCATTTGGCCCATTTTGCTTTTAAATCTTCAATTCTGGACCAAAATTGAGTTAAAATTGTATCTGATCATGCCTACACTGTAAATATAGCTCAAACTGCTTTCAGAAAATTGGCAGTTGCATAGTTAATATAGTGAAAGGAAGTGGCAGATAGGTTAGATATGAGTTGCCTTATCATGTCATTAAAGGAATCTAAGTAACCTCTTTGTCTCAAGTTATCCATTAATTTTCATCTACATTTCAAGCCTTTCATAATCAATCACCTGATTACTGAGTGAGGTATTGTGTATGAATCTCATATTTGGGGACTGTAAAAAGAAAGTTGTTTTGAACGTGTAGTACCTGGTAGAGGTTTGAATGAAGCAATGATAACATACACAGGCACTACCTCAGGATATCTCAGACCCCTGAATACTCCGCAATTGAGCATGAGTTGGGGAGGAGTGGTACTTACATTACGTGAAGGAAAGATATGTGATTGAATTATGCAGTGAGGGAAGTGGAAGAAAGCAAAGATCAAAGCGCTTATAACAACAATTCCTGTTCTTGGTAATGACATCCATTAGGAAAAGATTTCTTTGTTATTTTGCATATTATGCCACCTGCCTTAGAGTAAGCACATCATTGCGAATTTTGTTATTTGTGCAAAGACCCCACTTTTGGAATAGTAAAGAGAAACTTCACCTTGGTTAGCTTTAGGAAGCTTAAAAATCTCCTAATACTTCCTATGTGGGACTTTATGTTGGAACATGAAAGCAGCTGACAACGTTAAGACAAAGAAAACCTTTAAGAATGAACACAGTTATTGGTGTCGGACACATAAACCGTGCAATGGGGAAGTGCCGCCAGGGGCTATTTGCAGGCAAAGCCTCACCAGGTGAGGTGAGGACCTCTGGGTTTTAAAAGCAAGGGGCATGCTTCCTTACAGTGTGGGCTGGCGGTGAGCACACACCCACTGCTCCTCAGAGAGTGGGTTTCAAGGCTTGCCCAAGTGCACAGGCATGAATACACAAGCAGGAGGCCCTCGAGTGGGAGTTCAGGCAAGTTATAGTACTACCTGAATGTGATCCAGGCCAAACTGCTGGGACTCGAATTAAAAGGAAATGGTTTATAGGCTGTGGGGCCACGTACCAATCCATCTTTCTCACTGGGGAGGAAAAAAAATCCCTATTTGCAGAGGTGATGAAAACCTGTATTAAAAGGTGACACAGCAGAAGAAAGAGGGCTAAACTAAGTGGCGGATTATTTTTTTTAAAAAAGAAAGAAAAAGATAAAAGCCAGTTTTAAGGGGGGAGAGAAAGCTAGAAGGATAATTATGATATATTTTATGATTAATAGTTTTTGGCCAAATAATATTGATGGAAAATTCAAAAATGATATAATATTTAAACAGACCTCTGTTTTTATTATTGCTACATGTATGAATATGTTGATGAATCTTCTCCGGTAGAATAAGCTCTGGGGTGTGTAAAATTCAAACACAGCCAATTAAATAAACCCACAGCTACAGCCAATACTTTTGATAAGTCTAAGGAGGAACAGGTCACTCAAAGTACAATTTATGAACTGGTACTTGCTCTTCCTGCTGTGGATATTAGTGTGTGAGTGCCCTTTGACATCCTTTAAGCTCTCTTACACACACAAGCCCATAGCCACTTGCAAATACATGCTTACTGTAAGGTAGTCCAGACATGTTGACTGCCAATGTCCAATACAGGTTGAAACTAGAGTATTCCATATTATAGGATTATGTTAGTGGTCTGTGGGAAAGTGCTTATATAGGACTTATTCTTCTGTTTTAGTTTAAGAAACTTAGGATTTGCTATATGTTTCTCTGACTAGAAAGAATGCATATTTGTTGCTTATCTACCACTGAAAGAAAGAACAAAACATCCCAATTGCTACTGCTAGCAGTTTCTCTCAGTCAGCTCTCTCAAAGCTTCCTAAAAATTCTGGGAACTTCATCCTCTTCTCCTCCTTCCTGCCTCATCCCATTATAACTAAAGGAGATGTCGATATCCAGCCTTTTTGGCCAAAGCAGGACAACTCTGAAGACTCTAACGCTCCAGAGTGCTCCTGAGATTTTAGTAGGTCAACATGGATGTTCAGTTCCCTCTGCCCAACTGCACCTCCTCTTCTGTAAGTTCCTAGTTGCCAAAGCTGCTCCTCCTGTTTGTTTCCAGAGACGATAACCTAGGAATAGAACCAGGTAAAGAAGCTTTTACTAAGTGTTCTGTGCATCAGTTTTTTATACAGGTGGGACAATCAAGAGCCAAAGGGAGCGAACTTGCATAGTTCGAATGGTGAACAGCATATTAGGAATCAGGGCTGTGATTTTCTAATCTGATTAGCCACTCCTTAGGATTGTAAAGCTTGTCAGGGACATTCAGCGAGAATGCCTAACTTTCAAAGATGTAATTCCATTGGTAAGGGGAAACCCAGGTTATCAAGTGCTTCAGTTGCATGTATAGGACAGCTAATGAATGAAAACAAAGGGAGATTTTGAGTGGCTGAAACTGAGCCTCCATTTTTCTACATTCTCAGTATTAATAAAAACGAGGAACATCATACAATTTAAAAGAACACTTGTATTATTTTTAATATTCCTGTGGAAAATAGGCTCTGTTTTGTTGCTTTGTTGTTATGTATTCTGAGAAAGAAAAAAAATGTGTCATGAGCCCTTCTCCACTAACATGTCTCATACTTACTTTATCCTTGTTCTGACCCCAACTAGGACCAAAAGCAGAGCCACAATTGGCAAAGAAGGGATTCGAAATCCCATTACACCATGCATGAAGCACTGGCAATGGCTCAAAGTTTACTCAGGGTAGCGTTCTACTTCTGTCCGTAGTGGTCTTCATTCGACTAAATTGACCGTCATCTCCTTAGTTACTTGGAGCAAACCTAGGAGTCATTGCTCACCACTGTCTTTCACACTTCAGATCCAAATCATTAGCAAAACTTACAGTTCATACTCAGTGTGGATTAAAACCCAGTAATTTCTCATCATCTGCACAGTGATCACCAAAAATCATCATGTATGCTGATTTCTGGAATCGCACCCTCAACACTCCTTATATTAATTCTTGCTCCCTACTGATTGTTCTCCACACAATTGTCAGCCATCTTTTTCAAAAGTAAATTAGAACCATACCCTGGAACTCAATCCTTCAGTCCCTTCTCACTATGCTTAGCATAAAATTGAAAATGGCTTCTAAATCCATGCAAAACCAAGCTTATGGCAGCCCCTCTTCTCGATCTCCCAGCTGACGTTATCTTCCTGCCACACTCCGACCACAGCCGCCCTCCCTCCAGCCCTGATTTTTCTTTCTGTTTCAAGCTCCTTTCTATAGCGGGGCTTACACTGCGCAGCACCACTTGTTTCATAGATACTGGCACAATTTCCTCTCTTCGGTCACTCTTTCCAGAGTTTCCCATTTGTACCCCTACCTTAGGTATCCCGCAGTGGTCATCCTGGAGTCTTTCTCAGAATACATAACAACAAAGCAACAAAACAGAGCCTATTTTCCACAGGAATATTAAAAATAATACAAGTGTTCTTTTAAATTGTATGATGTTCCTCGTTTTTATTAATACTTTGCTCTCAAATAAGATAGGAAAGAATTATACAAATGATCTCTCTGATTGCCATTTTCATTTCTGTTCCCCAAAGTACAGTTTTTTACCCACAGCTCTTATAGCCAATGACAAAACAGACAAATGTCAGTCAATTTTCTGTTAAGCCTTTTTTCCCTGAACCTTGGTAGAGGATTGCTTGAACTACAGCTTCACGTATGTTTGTCAAAGGGCATATTGGTTGCAGATATTTGTAAGTTTGTATCTTTACATTTCAATTTTTTCCCAAATTTTAGTCACAGTGCTTAAGTTTAATTTGTTTCAAGAAATGCTTCCCAGGTCACAGATATGGCACTAGCTGGGTTTCCCTGACAATATAAAACTGTACTGGGTTTCAATGGCAAGAGAGTAATATTTGAGGACTTGGAATTATCTGATCGGATTTCCTTCTACACCAGCCTTCATCTGACTAGCAACAAATACAAACAAACAAACACCAAACCCACTTGGTAGTTCTACCAAGGTAGAATGCATTTGGTTTCTTAGAAAGATTGTGCTGAAAGTCTAATGTGTTGGTGAGGAGCCCTTATGAAAATCCTTAGCCCACTAATATCATCATTGTCATTCTTATTATCTTGGTGTTGGAGGCAAGAAAGATTTGTGATGAGGTGATACATCTCATGGACATAAGAAGAATTTTTCTTCTTTTACTGACAAACCTCAGAGACTTTTGTGCCCTGAGACCTTTCAGTATGCATGTTCTGGGGTGGTTATAATACTAAGGCTGACCTGAATTGATAGGTAGAGGCGATGTGTGGCTCCAACTCTTACAAAGTGACAACCAACCTATAGCAGAATGTTCCAACCCTTAATTGTTATGACTATAGCCATCTACATGATTTATCTGTAAGGCCATTTCAATTGGCACTGAATTTTCAAAATAGGCCATTTAATGTCATATTAATTGCTGCTACTATGTTGCCCCAACTGACCTACTTCATATTTGCAAGACTCCTATGAAAAGGAGGAAAGGACAACAGAGCAAATCCTTCCTTTTAAGTTGCTATAATGTCACATCTTCCTGGAATTGCATTCAGAGCAAGATTTTGCATGAAAGGACTTCAGGAAGTTACAAAACTCCTTTACATGGTCTGTTGGATCTGTGTACAATTTCCAGCATTACCCAGAATAAATACCAGGAGACTGGTGTGGTTTATACAAGAGTTTATAGAGAAAAAAAAAATCCGCCCACTAGCTCCCATGCTGAGGATTACAGCCAGGTCCCTGCTGCCAAGTTCTGTGTTTAGGTAAAGCATGAGAAAATTTGCCATTTTTTTAAAGTCACAAAAGGGTTTCTATAGTAAGGAGCAGTAAGAAGCTGACAGCTTTTTATGCATAAAAGGCAGCTGTTCCTTCTCAGGTAATATTATTAATAAACCCTAAGGTAATGTTTGCTCTGAAATATGTCTAATTGAAATAATTTACTCTGACCCTTGGAGAATTATGAAACTGTTTTCATCATGTTCACACACAGCAAAATAATTATGAGATGCCATATGGAAAAGCCATCATGTGGTAGATGTCTTTCTGAATCTACATTTTTGAAATGTTTCCCACAGATAAATCATATAGCTAATTTACAAAGTAGAGGTGAACGGTCCCTTTTTTACGTGGAGATGTGATGTGAAATGTTTGCAGTTCCAGAATATTAACAAGGGTGTTGACATCAGTAATTACCATAGTTACGAGACATTTTTCTCAAAGTGTTATGAGAGCCGTATGTAGGTATATGGCGAGAAAGAACGGTAAGCAACTTCATACGTAGCATACGAACTATATTGGTGCTGTCAGTCTTACAAAGCAGCTCAGGACATTAGCGATTGAGGAGGTACTTTTTGTTTTTCACATAAAATGTCTGGAAAGTTCCAGCAGTTTCCACTGAGATAGCACATTTGGCAAGATGAGACCAAGTGTGGTATGTGAGGACTTTCGGGAAAACTTGTCGGCTCTCACAGGGCAAGGTCCAAGTGTTTATGGGAACCATGAAGTGGTGTTGGGAGGATCTCAAAGGGATCTGTGGGGTCATCAGGGACATGAATTCGAAAGCTTTTTGATGGAAGCTCTTCTGAACTTATCAAAATGCTTAAAGTCTGGCTGTGAGTCTCCTGAGAGCAGACTTTCTTGTGAAATTTCTGGTATGGTACTTTCCTGCTGGGGTGAGAACATCTTAGTAGGACAGACTTTCTCATCATATTTTAATTCTTGAGATCCATGTCCTTACTAAACCCAGGAAATGGAGAATCACAGGAAACAGCTTTCTGTCTCTACCTCTGGGAAGCTGTGGTCATATTTCTCCAGAGTTTCCATTGTTTAACTTAATCAACTTGCCTAATTTCCTGACCATTCCCCACTTGCCCACTAACATCACCTCCAGAATAAAAATAATAATAAAGACTAAAAATAAATGGGTCAATAAATAAATAAATAATGAAAAGGGGTTTAGGTGATTAAAGGAAAGGCAAACAGGATAAAAAACCCTAAGATTTATTGAAAGTATAGTTTTTTCATAAGTTTTGGGTTTCTCCAGACTTGCATTTAGCAAAAACTGCAACAAGTAGATGGCAGCCTGTTAACCCCGTCATACTTCAAACATCTCACCTGCTACATCCTACCTCATCCTAGACTGCTACATCCCTAGGGTTATCTGAAGTCCTGCTGACCCTTCTGTTGTCACAGTTATTACGGACCCCCATGTCCAGCTGTCCGTCTTCAGATTTCAGAGATCTTGTGAGCATTTTCTTTCTATGAAACCTCTTTTTAGGCAGTCGATGAGAAGTGTATTGTGAGTCCAACAGGTCGGTGTCATGCCCACAATTAACTAATAGTTGGCTCACGGAAATCACAGTTCCAGTCCCCCTGAGTTTCTGCCAGAGCCTCCGATTTGTTTACAGACTCATTTGATTTTTCAGTCTTCAATTATCCTTACACTTTTAAAGAAAAACAAATTTACCTAGGAAGTCATGTATGTATGTGTGATCGACCCACAAATATTTACCTGGTTATTTTAGAATCGCCTCACACAATTTTTTTTTTTGTTTTGTTTTCCACAATTGCAGTTCTGCCTTCTAAAATGGAATGAGATTTAAAGAAGAAATAGTGAAACGAAGAGCCGGAAACCTGGCGAAACCATAAAGCGCTGCTCGTTTCTAGCACGGCTCAGGGCAGACCCATGTAGTTCCCATTTTTAAACAACTTTCAAGCGTTTGTGTTTACATCTCCCAGAGATCTGTGCTATTGGTAAGCACCTATCTCTAGCCGTTGACTGTCCTAAAATAAAGGTAACGTTTTTCCATGATTTACAGTCTATCATTGTTATAGTGCAGCTTCTAAGAGCACGAACTAGAGATTTATTGTCCACTCGTGTCTTGCGCAGTACTCGTGGAATAGAGAAAAGGTAAAATGTCTTGGCTTGCCAAATACCCGCTTCTTTATCCAGCTGTCTTTTTTACTGTGGTGCTTGCAGCTTGATTAAACTACATCGAGAAGGTCACTGACCAAATCTCGTCTTCAACGGTTTCCCATAACATGTGTTCCTCATAGGAAGCTTTTCTCAGCTCAGTTTATTTCCAGTGTTCTCACACTGAAAGAGTGGGCTTAGCAGTAAATCAGCAAATTGTCACGTTTTACCCGTTATCTACTGCTGAGAAATGACAGCATTCACAGTATATTTCCTCTGCTGACAGGGATGAGAACTTGGACTTATAAGGCTGTCTCTTTTTCATGAGTGTATTATACTCTTTATTTGACCTTTTAAACATGGGGATCTGCAGCTTTTAAGATCTCATAAAGGAGGAGAATTCCCTATCCCCATACTCTTCTTGTTCTCATCCATTTGCCCTGAAAGTGGCCAGTGGTTAGTGGGAGATGCACTCAATAATCTCTCCCTCTCTTTCTCTTTCTCTCCCCCTTCCACCTTCTCCAATCTCACACATACTGGCGGGAAGTTCATGTGAATGCCAGAGGCATAAAGAAAAGATTTTCTGTGGAAGTGCATTCCCATTTAGGTCACAGCCCACAGCATTTTCTGGAAGGCACTATCAGGTTAGACATGCCACGAAAGTGTTTCAAGGAAATACAGTAGCTAACACTGGATATGTGTAATTTAGGTGAGATGATTTGAATTCTGATTTCTCTTTTGGAAATAAATTAGGGATATTTTCATGTTTTCTCACCCTCTCTTGCTTATTAACAGTTCCTAACTTCTGAGTATCTTTTTATATGTGAGTGGCTGGAAACTCTTTAGGAAAAAAACATGACAGTATGGTTAAATTCACAAAGCAAAAATAAACAATGGCACTTTCACATCTCTCAGGCACCAAGATGGTTTTAAATTTTATTTTAAGTTCTGGAATCTCTAAGATCAGAAGTTACTTTCCTCATATTTTTTCCCTTTTTTCCTCATATTTTTGATCTGATGAGATTTAGCTGAGACCAAGCCAGTGGGGTGAGTAATGTATATCCAAAAAAGAGAAAAATGATGGAAAGTTTCTCAAGAGAGTGCAAAGGACAAAGGGTCAGTGAATCGTTAAGCTTTCTGCTGTTCACAGAGTGTCACAGCAAGTAGCCTCGAGGTGTCCCTGGAACATGCGCATGCATTTTTGCTATCTGTGAACTGTGTTAAATCATTTGCAGTAAACCTACAGTCAGCCAAATTCTTTATTCTGTTGGAATTTGGTCTAAGTGAAAATATTCCCAGAAATCCTATTTTCCCCTGTGGGAAAGAAATGGCAAGAAGATTTGGTCTCTAATCCGTCCCTACTTAAATGTGAATGGAAGGTACAGCTTGAAACCCAAGTAGGGTGCTTAAGGACCGGTGTTGTCATCAACCTCTGGGTTCTACTGAGCATCTGTCGCCTAGGAAAGTCCATTTATCCCTACAGAAATCTCACAATGGACACATCCAAAGTAGAATTTTAACTTTTTTTACAACATGGATTAAAGTTACTTTCAAACTGACACATGAATCATAAAAACTATGTATTAATGAAGTATCATGCAATTTCCACTCAGGTATACATGGTGCAATGTTTAAATCAGGTGAAATTTGTCTCTTCATTTATCACTACTTTGTGGTGGAAACTTTCAAAACCCTTTTGCCTTTTTAAATAGACAATACACTGTTGCTATTGTGTCCCTGTCACACTACTGTGGGATGGTAAACCAGAGCTTTTTTTTATATATCTAGTGGTAATGCAGTATTCCCTTATTTTTAATTGTAAAAATTTTGCTTTTGCAGTACTGGAGATAAACCTCAGTGCTTTGTTCATGCTAAACAAGTGTTCTCCCACTGAGCTGTGCAACCCAGATTTTTCTTAATGTTTTGAGAGAGGGTCTTCTTATATAGTTCAGGTTACCCTTGAACTCATTATGTACCCTAAGCTGGCCTCAAACTCATGATCCTCCTGCCTCAGCCTGTTACATGCTAGGATTACAGGCATGTATCACTATAACTAATTTTCTTTCCACCAGGACCTCAATTAGTTTGGGGTATTTGTGTGACTGGTGACCTAACACGTGTTTCCTAAAAGGTCTAGAATCTGGCTTTATTGGAAAACTGTTGTGGTTTTATTAATAGGTTTGACAGTATTAAGGTTTTAAGGGAGGGTCCCAGGAATAGAAATTATACAAGCTGATAGCTGGCCCATGGCCGGGTGTCATCTTGTTTTTATTGGAGATTGAATTGAGGCTCTGGAGTTGAAATTTTGATCGTCTTGCCTCAGCCTCTCAGGGTGCTGGTATTAGAGAACTGTACCATCATAACTGGGCTACAGTAGTTTTCTGATGGATAATGCCAAAGTATAATTCTGAGTTATTTTGAAAGAAGTCCATGGCTGAGGTCTTATTTAAGAAAATTTGCTTTGGAAAAGAGAATAATAAAGTGTTCTTTAGTCTTTCATTCCCATTTTGGCATTATTCAGAGATTCAATTATCTGCATTGAAGTTTTAATTTTGAACTTCCACTATTTTTATAGGATTTTTTAAGAGGATTAAATTAAATAGTGGATAGAATTTCTACTTACTATGATTTACATAAACTAAGCACTTGTTAAAGGTTACCTGTCCCTTTGTTATTATTAATCTATTTTCTCCTTTTTCACTGTTACTAGTCAAATTTATTTACTACAGTGTTATTTCTTTATTATTTTCCAAGGATTCCTGATATTCACAATATGTGCAGAGAATTTTATATTTTGAAAACATGAAGGTACAAATTCAAAGTGATACGTTTGAAATGAAACAGCTGTAGATGTAAAAAGAAATTTTTGTCTATTTGATTTCATATTATCCTTATAGTGTTTCCAGAAAGTAATAAAACGCGCTCTCATAAATTAGAAAATATTTTCACTGATATTCATGGGGATATTTAGGATAAAGATGTGTTTTAAATTCATGGTGACAGAAATAATTTGTCACAATTACATCACCAACACATATGTATTACATAGATGTCACCCTGACTTATAGTAACCTGAAGAGGAAATTTGTAGGTTTAACAAATCCATTCCAGTAACACCCACAGAACTGAAAACTTACCCCATTTCTTGGTGGTCTTCTACCCATCCAAAGCTCCTGAGAACAATAAAAGCTATTGGTTCCTCTCCCAAACTGATGTAAAATATGTAGTGTGAGACTCAGGGGAATAATCTTTCTGAGGCTGAGTGTTCCACAGAGGCACAATATTCCATATGTTGAGGTATGGCTAGAAGTGGAAATGGATTTACTTCTCAGGATCTCATATATATATATATATATATTATAATTGAAAAGAAAAGCCTTAATTTTGCATACAAAATTTCTTTACCAGATGAGTGACCTTGGATAATTTAAGATGGTACTTAAAATTAAAGAACAATATTTAAGCTATGAAATACAAAACTTCTGACACTCGTAAGCTGGTTCCTAGAAATTTATTATATATTTTAATATGTTTACACATTTATTAATCTGTTCATTTTGTAAAACATAAAAACTTACACGTTAATAAAATTTAGTAATCATTAATGACAGTAGGGATGTTAATGACCACAAAGTAGGATATTCATGTTTTACTGTTTTCTCTCAGTTCACTTGACTTTCCTTAATTCTTCAAAAATTCAACCTCTGCTTTGTGTGTTGAGACAAAGATTTTAGCATTTATTCAATGTTAGTCGTTCATTTACATACAATCTATTTTGTTCCAAGAAACTATTTTTGACTTACATGTGTTATTGCTTACCTAGAATTCTTTGTATGATTTGCAAATTGCTTTATTTGTTTTTGTTTTTGTTTTCTTTCTGGTACCAGGTA
The DNA here is from genome assembly GCF_000276665.1 of Chinchilla lanigera. Lineage (NCBI taxonomy): Eukaryota > Metazoa > Chordata > Mammalia > Rodentia > Chinchillidae > Chinchilla > Chinchilla lanigera. The sequence continues at coordinate 11,410,712 of NW_004955440.1, forward strand.
TCGAACTCACGACCTCGCGCTTGCCAGGCAGGCGCTGTGCCACTGAGCTAAATCCCCAGCCCCTGCAAATTGCTTTAGCAGTATTTTCTTCTTTTTTCCCTCTCCATTAATTGGCCAAGCGGCTACGATTTATTTCTTTTACTTCCTTAACGCTGTCAGATATAGAGCATATTATCTTTTATGCTCAATTCAATATCTCTGTGGAATTCACAATGTTTGATACTGTTGACTTGGGTTTAGGTCACACTGACATAGAGTTTGTGATCATGTTAGTGCTGACTTAATTCAACCTTTCTCCGTTTCAGCAATGAAAACCTATTCTCTTTTATAGGCTCAGTACATGTCATTCTCCATTTTGAAGATGAGTAAAAATAGATGTGATGATAAATGATAAAGATAGGATTTAAACCCAACTTTGTATTCATTTGTTCTACGAGCAAGCATTACTTTGCTGTTGTTACTTTGTAACATCATACTAACATTCTATCATCATTAGTTTTACTGCTTTAATCTTGATGGATCAGAAGTTGTTGGAGGTTGTGGAAGTTTTGTGATGCTACGAGGTATTGCAAAGTTGTTTTGTACTCAGCAATGTTATAGGTGAGATATTTTATGTATGTCCTTCCTGGCATTTACCAAAGGTTACAGCCCTAATGATGTAATTCCAACTAATTTATAGCTTGGTCATGTACAAACTAAACCACAGAAGCCAGTAACAGTTTGTATCTGCTTTGGAACAGCCAGTAACAGTGACTGGTTTCCATGTGATAAAGTTTGGACTCATAATCTGTAGGTTTTGAATACTCAGTGTGGACTCCACTAGACGTTCCCCTAGCCAGAGGTGAATTTTCATGAAACTGGTAATGTTTTAGTTTCTGTGATTTAGAGTGAAGACCATGCTAATGCATTCCCTTTTCTTTTCTATATTTGCAAAGGCAAGGCAATTAATATTTATTTTCTTCAAGAATACATTATAAACCCTTCATTTCCAACCAGACAAATCACTGATCCAACTCTAACTGTAGCACTTTTAAAATAGTGACCCACTCACATATATAGTCAGTTGCTAGCCGTAACCCAAGTCCTCAGTTGTCCCCTACTATTCTAGCTCCAGTGGCTTCCCCTTGTAATGACCTGTGTCTCTTCATGATTGAGCAACTGGGAAACTACAGGACTGTGCTCCAAGGCAGAGGAGGATGTGTTTGGATTGGTTGTTTTCTGTGCTATATCAGTGGTAAAATATTTTGAATATCACTGCATATAAAGCTAAAGATTGAACTGAATTTCTAAGCCCTCAAAGCTTTTGAAGGATAAGTTTAAAGTTGTCTCATCCAATATTGTCAGGGTGCAGTTCCTTTGGCTTCATAAATGAGTAGGATTTGAACCCATTTGAATGTCCAGAGTTTATTAAATAGTTAAGCCAACCTCAATCAGGTATGTAATGCAAATAATCACTCGATTCATGACATTTTGTATATTGTGAGTGTTGACTTTCAGAATCTTGGGAGAGAAACATAATGGCTAAACCTTCTCCTTTAAATTTGCTTGCTTAAATTAGTGTATATTTTAGGAATTGTGGTTCTCGTCCATCCTTCTTAATTTCCAAAGGATTAATTTTAAGACCTGTATTACTAAATAATGAATATTTTTAATTTGACAAAAGGTCATTTGTATTTGGAACTCAGATGGATCTGAAAGTGATTTAATCATAAACTGATAGTCCTTAGCACAATGAAATCATTGGTCATTCGTGCCCTCTTCTACATTAATTATTTCAGTCACTAGTTAATACAGAAGAAATGTTTAGGAACATTCCACCTAGCCTAAAAACTGGAACTTTACTAAAACAAAGGTGACTCCGCATGTCCTGGTTTGCATTGGACAGTCCCACTTAACCACTATTATCCTGATTTACTAATTAGTAGTTCTCCTTCTCTCTCTCAGAATTGTCTGTGTCACTGTAACTTTATAACTTGTCCTGTTCTCATGCTGTCCTGTGCCTCTCCTACCTCAGGGGAAAACTCTATCCTTAATGATGTGTTTATTCTTTAACATTTATTTGTGTATTTGTTGTTGTCATGCATATGCATGTCTAAACAATATATTGTTTATTTTAACCTTCATAAAAATTGTTAGTCAATTACACTATTCTGAAATATTCTGTTTCCCAGTCAACATAATATTCCTAGAATTTATCCATGTATGAATATGCCATAAGTTGTTATTCCCAAGGGATGGTTATAAGGAGTTTTTGTAGTTTCAAGGGTTATAATCAGTTTTGTTCTGAGAATTATTGTATAATTCTGGAACCTGCATGCAAGAGTTTCTATGGAGATATATATGTGAGTGCTGTGTGAATATATATTAAGATGAGTATGTAGAATAACTATATGTATGTACGCAGACTCTGAGTGGAATTGTTACAGCATGTGTTCAATTTTAAAAATATAATGTGAAGAAATCTACTAATGTGGTAATATTGTTCTATTTTGTGATCTGAGTTCTAATTGTAGACATGCTGAGTTTGCTGAAATTCAGAGAGCTGTACAGTTTTGTGTAACTTTGACATTACATCTTCATTAAAGACAGTTTAAAAGATACTGTTCTCCAAGATAACTGTACCAAATTATTTGCCAACCAGGAATGTATTTAATATAGTCCTTTAAAGGAAATGTCAGTAGTCTACAGATTATCAGTAATTTCACTTACGAAATACAAGAATTTTAAATTTTTGTTTTACTCTTACCATTTTTGGTAACTTTTAAAATTTGAGACAAGGGATAGAATCAGGGCTTCTATAGATAAATTTGCAGCTTATTGACCACATATCTTCAAAGAGTATTTCTAAGGAGATAATAAATGAAAATTTGCATATTATTAACCATATCATATAAAAATGATTGGTTAATTTTCACCAGATTTGGAGCCTATGTTAAATATGGCCTGACCCAAGAGCATGGAATTTCTCTTGCAATTCATCTAGTTTTGTAAAGAGAAATGTAGTTATTTCCTAATCATGTTTAACAATCTAATGCTAATTTGGAGGAAAATAAAATAAAAATGTAAACATTGTGGACAGAAAAAGATTTTAGAAAAGAAAACCTAATTATATTTAGGCACCGCCTCCCCCTGGAGTGACCTGAAGCAGAAACTTTGCTCCGAAGGTCTTGATGGGGACTGAGCAACTTCTCACTTTGGCATCCACAGCGTGGGTCTCCTACATGCTCTTTCCCTGAGCCTCTGCACACTTCCCTGCTTTCCTCCTGCCCTGTTACATTACTTAGCTTTCCTGTGGCTGAGACAATATTAGGCACCCACAAGCTGAAGGCAGAAAGGTCTAATTAGACGGATTCAGAGATTCAGTATGTACTCAGCTGGCTCCAACGTGAAACAACATTAGGGAAGGACAGGGTAGAGCAAAGCTCTTTAGTTTATGGCGGCTGGGTAGCCGACCAGGGGAACAGTGCCGGAGAGAGATGGGCAAGGCACCATCTACAACACTCAAGACCACACATTCACAGTCTACCCAGGCACACCCACGAGACTGCTTTACTAATCTGCTGGGCAATTTTTAATCCAGTAAAGTTGACATGCTAGGATTAATGGTCACACTTGTTTTGTGGGTTTTTTTTTTTCTGTTTCTTCAACCTGTTAGAAAGTCTGCTCACCTCTGTCCTGAGCCCTCTACTCTTCACTCTACCACTTCTCTCCATAAGTGTGTTCTTCCTGTGCCATTTTCCAGATGCTCTCTGTAGTTGATGACTCTCCAAACAAACCTCTTTTCTGAGCTCCAGATGTTTATCCAGCTGCTTATCAGACACCTTCATAGGACACTTAAAGGGTACTTGAAACCTAATATCTCAGCCTAGCTTCTGACTCCTGCTCCTTTGTATGCTCCTGTTTGTTTACACTTTTTGGTAGAAGGGACCATCACCTATCTAGCTGAGTAAGCCACTGATGAGGCACTTTTGATTTCATGTTAATTTTTATTCATTTATTGCTCAAGTACCTTATCAAAATCTATCAATTCCTAAAGGGTTAATAGTGCGAACATACCTCACGTCTGCCCTGTTATTTCCTGTCTACTGCTGCCTTTGCCCTGCTTCACACTTGGGTCCTTCCACACCTGAGTCAATCTGGTCTGTTTCTGTGTGTAATCTTCCTAACCCATTATTGTCTTTGTAACAAGCAGGATAATATTAAAAGGTAAATTTGATCATTCCACCCCCTGGCTCAAAATCTTAAATGTCCTCACAATTCACGAAGCATAAAAGTCCAAGATTCTTATCATAAACTTTAAGGATGTACAAGATTGGACCTCTGCTAACCTTTCCAGCACTCTCTTCTGTCTCCCTTACTTCTCTGCTATCCTAGTGTTCTGTTTTAGTTCTTGAATCAGCCTGTGCAGTTTCAAGACGTCTTCATTTCCTTTTTCCTAGATAATTCCTATATATCATTGGTCCTAAAACGAACTGTCAGTTCCTCAGAAACATGGCCTCATCCCAGTTGCTTTCTGTGTCATACACTAATAGTGTCTCCCACTACATTTTCTGCATTTCCTTCACAGACTTCACAAAAAATTGTACTTATATTTCTGCAACTATTGGCTCACTATCTCTTTGACATACTGTCACTTGAGGACATGCACATTTTTTTTGTTTGTTTTCTTCTGGTACCGGGAGTCGAACTCATGACCTTGAGATTGCCAGTCAGGCCCTGTGCCACTGAGCTAAATCCCCAGCCCCAACATTTTTTAACCTGGCCTAGCATAGATACTCACTAAAATTCCCTTAAAGAATTAATAATCAGTTAAATTTGCATAGAGAATATTTTATTCAGTACAGCAGTCACTTTGAAAGAGGAAGCACATAGTTTGATACAAAATGGGTAAATCCTCCACAATCAGTAGAACTCCAAACAATTAGAGGCTAAGAAATAACATGATGTAATCAAGTGCTACAATATGTAGCACAGAGCAAAACTGACAGGGTAATTCAAAGAAGAGGCCACATGGGATAGGTGAGGCTTTAGCGAGTGGGTGGGGTTTTCATACCCAAACAATTTGGTCACGGCAAATAACGGATATAAATTTTTACTCCTCCACAGGTGAACATTAATTATAACACTTATTGACTTTTATAGCATTTCTGTTGCTTTTGTAAAGGTCCTCATATATATATATATGTTATTATTTAAAATTCCTGTTTTCGTCTTAACATAGTCATATGTTTCTCCCTTTTTGTGTCTTGCTGGTTTGAATGACATCAAGAAATTCTGCTTTTGCTCTAGAGAGGCTGTCCCAAATAGAAGCTTTTAGAAGGAATGGTGTTCATGGCACCAAAGTGACACTCCCCCACCCCATCCCCAACAGCAGATGAAATATTTCAAAAGGGACATCTGCCACCACCACTGAGATTTTATGGAGTACCCACACATGTAGACTCACTAAAGTGGGCATGACAGCTGAAAAATATTAAAAGTGTGTGTGTTTTTAAAAACAACTTATGGTTAGGCATTAAGAAATGACTTTTAAATAAGAACAGAATTTTTTTTACAAGTGTATTTTTTTTCTTTATTCTTCTTTCTCTCTTTTTTTTTTTTTGTTTTGTTGAGACCCCATACTTGGAAAATCTTTTAGGTCATGTGTTTGCTTTACGAAACATTTGGCAAGTAATAGGTGCCATGGGAATATATCCACTCCATCTGGAATCAGCAGACCCTCCTGATTTCACTGTACCTGAATTACCACCAGTCGCCATGACTCACAAATGTTTTTGTTTTCTTCTTTAATAAATTTTGGATGCAATAATTAAATGGAGGAATCTAACTGAAGTGAACTCCTCTTTAAATTTTGTAAATCAAGTCTTGGGTAAGAATGTAAATGCAAATTTGCCAGTTTGATGTTTACAAAAATGAAACCTGCAGAGACTGTAATTACCTCTCTTCTTAGTAGAGTATTTCCTTCCATAAATCTAGTTGCAGTGAATACACTTTGCTGCTGAACTTGTCCCTCTCCACTGACAATCTAGTAGAAAACTTTAGGAAAGGCATTAATTTTATTAAATAATCACAAGCTATGGGTCATGTTGTCCTAACTTCTGTGTTTCTCTTAAAAATTGAACAAGTATTGAAACTGGAAGTGTAAGCTGGTTATCTGATCTCTTTAGTGCCAGGTTAAGAGTGCTTCTTGCTTTATCTTTTGTGATTTATAATTTTTGCAGTAAATTGAGGACAGTTCTGTCACCTAACAAAGAGCCTTCTGGATTTGCACTCCTCTAATTATTTTGTTTTGCTTTGTTTTACTTTATTTTTCTTTTCTTTTAAGGGGGTGTTTATGTAGAAAATCAGGCTTGTGATCTCACAAATACAGTGTCCCTTCTTTGATATTTGGATCTTTCTTCTTTCATTTTGGCAAGAATTACTGTGGGAATAAGTGTTCCTGCCAAGTATCAGTTATTTAAATATTTCATTACCTCACAAAATAAAAAGAACACAGGAAAAGAAGTAGCTTCTCTAAGGCAATTGGACAAAGACAAATTCCTGCTTTATCTGAAGTCCGAGGTCTTGCCTTTTCTTGGAACAATATTGACATTTTTTAAACTTCTTGAGGTATATTCATAATATTACATTAATTCAAATGATAATTGAAGACAGTTTTCTAAGTAGAAAAAAATTTGGTTATCAATAAAGGATTTTTCCTATAAAAGCAAAGCAAAATGAAGTAGAGTAACATTTATGAATACGGTATTAAAGTACAAATCTAAATATATTATTAGAATGCAAAGTATTGTAGTACATCCTTGTACAAGGCAGGAGAATCCCAAGTCTATGGCCAACCTGAACTACATAGTTTGTTGAGGGCCAAAGTGGACTATGTACCGAGAAACTGTCTCAAAACAAACAAGCAACATAAGGAAGAAGAAAATACATGCTCACACATATAAAAGCTATTCACTAATTTCATTATTGCTATGGTTTACATGTAGATGTTCCCTATCATGTGCTTATAGATGGGGCTTACAAAAGGTGTTTGGATCATGGGGTATTGATGCTTGGCAGGTAACCGTGATACTGGAAGTGAAGCTTCGTTTGAGGAAGTAGATCATTGGCGGTGTGGTCTGGCAGGGTCTATCATTCTCTTGATTGCTCTCTGGTTCTCGTTTGTCATGCTATACTCAAAGCTCCTCTGTCATGCCCTTCTTCCGTGCTGCCCTGTCTTGGCACTACCTCCTGTGGATCAAAACCTCTACAGATTTAAGCCAAAATACACCTCCCTGTCCTTGCAAGTATTAGGTATTGTGTTCTGGCCATGAGAAGCTAACTGAGGCAGATTTTGGTACCAGAGAAGTGAGGTTCTTGCTGTGATTCTCCCTGACTATATAGCTTAGAACCCTTTGGAACAGGCTAGTAAGAGGCATTTGGAAAAATTTGAAGATACTGGCTTGAGAAGTAGCCCAAAAATGTAGTGGCCTAAGCTTGACGAGAAAGTCTTGTCAGAGCTCAGAATACCAGAATGTTGACAGCAATGCAGCCAGAAAATACCAGGCTCAAGTGGTTTCATTTGGGAAGAATTACCCCATTGGCAGATGGACTCTACACCATGTGTGTTTTGCTCTGGAAGAAAATTTGTCTGTATTTTGCTCATGTCCTGAAACTTTGCAGGAGACAGTGATTAAGGGTGATGAACTGATTAACCTAGCAGAAGAAATTTCAAAACAGTTTAATATTGATGCTATAGCATGGGTACTGTTGGGTATGTTTAGCCAGATCTTGAGAATCAAGAGCAAATGGCATGACTGAATGATTTTAAAAGATTCACGTTTTACCCAAAAGAAACTCTGGTAAAGTTGGGGCCTATAAAGAAGGAGGATAGGAAAGGTTGGTTGCTAAAACAATTCGCAATTTAAAAAAGCCAAGTACTGTAGAACAAGACAGTAGGAAAAATTCCTTGAGGGAATGTGCGGAACTACTAAGGCTCTACCTTTCCCAGGCTCAAAATTACAAAAGTGAAAGACTGTGTTTTGAGATTAAATCCCCAAGGCACTATGCTCCAGAATGGCAGCTGCTGAGGGAATTTGTTCCTCAGGATTTGGTTCCTCCCCCTCACCATCTAGATTCTCTCAAAGACCTCTATAGGAAACCTGCCTACTACTCCAGGTGGCAGCAGATCTTGGCATCATGTCCTTGGTGATGGTTTTAAACACATGCAGAATGCAAAAATTGAGGGGTCAGGTAGGCTTCCAGACTTTATAAGAAGGCCTAGAAGCCCAGACAGTATGCCCCTAAGGGGCAATGTTTGAAGTGCTGAGACTGAAACCAAAGCATAGTGGAGACTAGGCTGTTGGAGAAGCTGGGGATGTGGAACATCTGGTGAAAGTCAAAGGATCAAACAAAACCAGTTCAAGAGACAAGTCATGAGGGTCACAACCCCCAGCAATGCCACAGGGAAAGGGCCTCCCAAGCCATTTGCAGTGCACATCTCACCACAGATTGCCCTGTATGCTGGACATGGAAGCATGGAATGTAATGTTTGCCCTGCTGGATTTCAGTCTTGCTTTGGTTCCATTCTTTTCTATGCCCCTGCTTCCCCCCTTTGGAATGTTTATACTGATCCATTGCATTTTGAAAGTGTTTAACTTTGTTTTCAGTTTTACAGGGACTTATAGCTGAGAGCTTACCTTAAAGCTCAGAAAAAAAATTTGGACTTCAACCTTTCCACAATGCTAAAACTGTTAAGAATTTGATGACTCTTAAAGATGGACTAAATTCATTTTGTGTAGAGATGCACACGAGTTTTGGGGGGCATGGGGAGGAATGTTACGGTTTATAGTGTTATGTCCAACCAAAGCCTCATATGCTCATAGATGTGGATTTAGGGAGTTGATTGCATTTGGGGGTCTGATGATCATCAGTGGATCCATCCACTGGTGAGTTTATAGCTAAATGTGATGTTGGAGAGTAAAGCCTGATTGGAGGAGACAAGTCACCAGGGGTGTAGCCTGGAAGGATATCTCTGTCTCTCCTCCCTTGATTGTTCTGTGCTTGCTGACTTCCATGTCATAAGTAAACCTCCTATGCCATGTCCCTCCTCCATATTGCCCTGCTTTGGAGCCAGCAGACCGTTGATGGCAACTGCTACAAAACGTGAGCCAAAATAAATCCTTCCCCTTTAAGTGTGGGTGTCAGATACTGTGTCTCAACAACAAGAAAGTATCTAAGACAAATACCTCCAAAGTTTGGCTATTGTAAAAGTAATTCTAATTAGAAGAACTTCAGAGGCCAGTAGCCACATCAAGCCTTTTACCTGTGATGAAAAACCAATGATACTATATAGAAATAAACCATTTTGTAGGTGCAAAAGTATTTTTTGTCACCAAATACAATTTTGTCTTTGGAGAAGAGCATATAAAATGAATGACTTGGGTCATTAAACTCAGTAGCCTTTGCAGGTTTAATTTTACTACTGAGAAGTGATGTTTGACTTATCCTCTAACACATATTCAAATTATGTTTAGTAAAATGTACTGCTTTTCCCTTTAAACTAACACTGTATAAAATAGTAGTCTGTCTTAGTTATGTTTTTATTGCTGGGACAAAATACCTGGTACCCACATATTAAATGAGGAAATGTTTACTTCAGCTCAAAGTTTGTGAAGGTTTCAGTCCATAGCTGGTTGGCTCCAAGGCAATGTGGCATGACAGAGGGGCACGGCAAAGGAGAAACAGTCCATGGTGGGGCAGGCAGGAAGAAGTGCAACAGCAGCATTAGCACTCCCTTTCCCTCTTATTCCATTCAGGCTACAAGCCTATTGGTTGGTGTTACCTTCCCCCAGGATGGGCCATCCCATTATCCAGTCCAGAACTATGCTAAAACATTCAGTGGACTCATTTAGTTATAACACACTTTTAATTCATATTCATGCACTCTGGATCCAGTCATCTCCAAAAGGCTCCACTTATGGGCACATGAGCCATTGGGGGAACAACTATATACAAACCATAAAGTAGCCTAAATATATTCATCATCAAACTTGTGAAAACATAACTTGAAAAAGAAAAAAAAACTAATATATTTTACCAAAGAAATCTTATTAGAAAATTGTCTATGATAGGGCATTTTATTCAAGATTGCTTCCTTTGGATTCAGTTCAAAGGTCTTAATTATTGATAGCTTCAGAATGTCCTTGATTTTAATCCATGTCAGCCATCTGACAGACCCTTAACATGGGTTTAAAGGAAACATATTGTGAATTTCTAGTATATTATTATTTAATTTCCTAATGACAGATGGAATCTTTATATGCATGCTTGTTTCTCTAGGACTGATGTTCAGTTTCCATGTTGACATAAAGTGAATTCTTCCATTTCAATACAGAATAACAGCTTTTACAAAGGGAATGGACTGATCCCCTCAGAAGCTGGAGGTATCAAAACCTCTTTGGGTTCACTTCTCTGTGTGCCTTTGAGTATAATTTAGAAGTCATTGCATTGAACCTATGTTAAACGTAAGTTCTAATTTTAATGGAAAGAAAGATGTTTAGTCATTATCTAAAACAAAGCTTTTCAATATCTTATTATTTATACTTTTATATAAGATGGTTCTAAAGAACAATAAGGGTTCTATTAATGAATTCACTGTATCTGTGACTTTGATTAATACTCATAGGATGTCTTTCATAAAGAGTGTGTTTGTGGGCAGTCTTCTAAAACCTAGGTATTTTAAAACTCCACTTAATACTTTTCCACATGTCAGTGGTCAGAGAAAACCTTAAGTAAATTTTCCTCACAAGTGCTAAATGACATAAAATGCTACATTATGAAATTAAACATATGTACCAGGGTTTTTGATTTTATCATTCAAATAAGTTTTAATGACATGTTAACTCTGATATAATTTTTTAAATTTAGCTTATTTGCTGATATAATGAATGAGGAGGTATCCCACAAAATAAGACATTTCTCAATCATTCTCCTTCTATAATATAAGGTTTTAGTAAAAACTCCTGGATTATTTTCATGGCTGGAATATCTTGCCTTGGTTACAGATATACACACAAACAACAATACACATGACAAAGCACACATATTTTTTCATTTCACTATTTTGACTAACAAGTTTGGTCAAGGCATTCAAAATGTAGTGTGTAGACAGAGAAAGATATCTATTTTTTGAGATTTTAAACGTATATAATTTTGGAAAGTCTCTTTTGGAAAAAAGTGCAAAATTATAAGTACAAAAATAGGTTCAGGAACTTGGAAGCTACCTATGCTTAGCACAACGGGGCGTAAGCTACAATGGCTACTCAGAAATATTCTGGTCAATACAGGAATATGATCGAGGTCTTTGTGTGAAGCTTCATACTCTTTTCTATCCTTGTCCTATCCAACACTAGACTCAGAAGGGGAAGTATTAATCTGAATTATCAAAGACAGGTGTGATGCTATCACATTGATGGATCGGGTATTTCTCTGTGTCTCCTTCCTCATTGTTTCATCGTGTTTTTTTCGTAGTCTTTCTCTCTTCAATACTCAGGGTTTAATTATTTTGGAGATTTTTTATTGTACCTTTTCTTTTCATATTTTTGGGTTGAGAGAAATCTTGGAAAGACTAGGATAGAACAAGTAGATCGTTATATTGAGAAACTCACTTTCCCCTCTCTAGTTTAAGGTAAGTTTCTTTAAACTCTTCTATGGCTGTTGATGTTTTCAGATATTGACTCAGGTGTAGGATTTAGGTCAAATGTGGCAACTCTGAAGTCATGAATGTGATGGAAATGCATGAAGTGGAGCTGGTTTAAGAACAGTAGTGAGGGTTGTACAAAGGAAATATTTTCCCTGTGGACACAGCAGCTACATTTCTCTTCTGGATAAATGTCAACAGATAGGTGTATGATGGCTAAGGGGCAGACGTTTTGTTTTGTTTGATTGCTTTGTTTTTCTGCTAGATAAAAAAACAGCCAGGCTTTTAAAATAAGGATCTTCTCATTTTAAATATTTACATACAATTCAGTGTATTCTTAAAAATACACTCGAGGACCAATTCATGCATGAATAAGGAGCTTGTTCCAGATGAAGGCCATCAATTTGTGATCTCAAGTTTATAGGAAAAACTGGGCTGTCCATCTACTTACACTGCTTAAATTTATCTCTAGCTTTGGGGAAAGAGTCTTCCTCAGGTCCAACCTGTTTTTAGGACTTATTTCTACTGCATCTTAAGGATAAAAGGCATGTATTTGATTAGCTACATCCAGTGCACAAGCATATTTTCCCAAGAGACCGAAAGTGATCTTAGAAACTGAGAAATAGTGGCCAGTGACAGGGTAAGATTCAAATATTTATGATCCTAGGTCTTTAATAAAATACCATTTCCATGTTATTTTACAATTACATGTTGCTAATTGCAGGCACTTTCATTTCAGGAGGCTTGTGTAATTTTGTCTAGGGAAAATTGTTTATGTTTAGAAATTGTTATTTACTTGGACATTGCATAGTTTTGTAATTTCAAATCTGTTCAAGAATGCTGTGCTATTGAGAATTTTCATATTCCCACATTAAATGTGGAGAACAACCTCAATATACACAATACATTTCCTGTCATTTGGCCTTTAGACGTGACCAGTATAGCTGAGCCTGAAAGGATTTTTGTATGTAGTTTAAATCACTTGGGAAAAAAAAGTAGGCCTGGAATCTCATTTCTTTTTTCTCTAGGGAATATCCTTGTTCTAAATTGACATCAACACATGATAGAAATTGGTCACTCCCTGATATAGTCATTCAGGAATTTTTGCTATTTTAAGGCCTATTATTATTTCCAGCAGTGGCTACTTCATCATTCAGCAAAATATAGTCATCCAGAACTGCCTGACATCTCAGTAGTCCTGTAGCTGTCCTTAACTCCCCAGTAGCCAGCACTGCTATTAACACAGGTATGATAGGGGGCAAGAGCTCAGGGGCGCTGGGTCTGAGAAGAAATGTAGTCCAATCTCTTCCATTCCTCTTTTCCTACTGTTTTCTGTAACTATGGGTTTGTTTAGTAACCCTAAACACCCTTATCTGAATGAAAACAAGCAAGACTGGAGACTATAACCGGCCTTGGCCAGACCACTTGCATCTGCAATGATTTCGGGGAACAAAATGGGATAAGAATAATGAACAGAGTAAAGAAAAAGAAGACACTTAGAATTTGTTGTCCAACAGAAAGAAATAAAGAACAGAAACTACAGGGAGGAGAAAAACATGACACAATAGGAATGAATACATAGGAGGTGTTGGAAAAGTATATGCTCGAGCTTCTCTTTTCTGACTTCCAAACATTCTTTTTGCATGCTTAATAGAATTTCCTCAAATTTATATGAGGATACACAGTGAGATGAGATTTTTTTTTTTTACAGGAACCTTTTAACTGCTGTCCATTACACTGGTTCATGATAGATTTTATATCTGTCTAGTTGCTAAATTAATGCTCTGTGGAATATAATATGGATAGCCCAATCTTACATTCCTCCTACAAATGCCTTGGTTTTATTTTCAAGGTTTTTGAATCTCCAAGCTTTCAAAGCATGAGTAACTGAAGATTCATTAGCTTAAGCACTAATGAGTTTCTAAATAAAGGTTTGTATGGATGTAGCCTTACATACATAAAAATTTAGCCAACTTCAGAGAATAAATCAACCGACCATGGCAGAGAAGAGCAAGTGAGGACTTTGCAGCTGCGAGGATTTTTAAAAAATGTAATTGAAAAAACATCATTTTAAACCATAAATTACTGCATTATCAGTTAGTGGTAGGTAGCAGGGCTGATTCTGAGCCGTTGTTTGCTTCGATGACTAACTTGTCATTTTTAATTAGCTTTATGCTTTTCTTAAAGGCTAATTGCTTCTTTCTCAAAATCAAGATTATTTGATTACTAATGACAAGGGTGCTATGGTTACATATTTATTTCTTTTTTAAAAAAACTTCCCCATCCTACCTAATTCTGCATAGCTTTATTTCTTCTGGAGCTTTTTAAACAATAAATTGCATATTTTTAAAAAGAGAAAAAAACACATATTTACTTATAATATTAGTAAAATAAAATGTCTTTGCCTTGGCAAGATGATCACTGCTAACATATTTAGCAAAACATAAACAAACATCTGCAGTCCTGTTTGGCTTTAAATTTATTTTATATCTCGATTTTCTTAAAACTATCATAACTTTCTGGACAAATGCACTACAGTAGCCAAATAAATATGCCTTATGTAAAATCATTTTTACTGATAATGCTCTTGGTAGGTGTGTACTCTCAGGACTTTTCCTACTTCTGCTCAGACTGTGAGTGACACTGTCACCTAGATTTCCTTGTGACAATGTGCATGACGTTTGTGTAAAGTGATAGAATTAAGATGACCTCTTTGCCTGTGGAACAGAATTTCTGTTTCTACAGCAGTAACTGGTTCACTGATCAAACAAATGACTTGGATTTTTACAACTCTATGAAGTAGCCAAGTAAAGTAAACACCTCCCATCAAAAAGTTTCTTAATCAAATATTAGTGGACTATTTGCAGCAAGTAAATTTCTTAGATACCTAATATATCCTAGTCACTGTTCAAAATAATGAACAAAACAGATAAAAGACCCTATCCACAGGGGACTTACATATTGTAATAGGAGAAGATGTTATTAATAAGGTGAATAAGCCAATAAATGGAGTACTAGAAAGCAACAATGTCTATGGGGAGGAGCAAAAGAGGAAAGGAAGAGATAGAGGTGGGAGTAGGAGACAAGAGGACCAGGGATGGCTTCCTTGGCAGGTGATATTTGAATAAAGATGTGATGGAAGCAAGTCTTTGGGATAGGAGAAGGAAATGATACAAATCAGCGCAAAATTCCAGGGGCTGCAGTGTGTGGTATGTTCATGGAAAAGCCAGGCCTCTATAGTATGAGAGGAGCAAGCCAGAGAAAGTAGAAGAGAAAATTATCTTAGATTGATAGTGGAGTTTGGAACTTGGCCTCATAGACCCCCTCCGGGAAGATTTTGAGTTTCACTCTGCAGGAGACGGGAAGGAGGGTGCTGAGCGAAGGTGTGCCAGGATCTCACTTAGGACTTGGCAAGATCACCCTACTGAATAGTGAACAGATGGAGGAGGGCAAAGCTGTGAGCTGAGGGATCATTTATAAGGCCAGTGAGATACTCTCAGCACAAAGAGAAAATTGTCTTTAATGTTTCTCCGGCCATCCAGTTGAGAACTTCAGTTCACTACCCTCCCAGAGAACGTTATCGTCAAGCACTGAGAATCACCCGAAGCTCTGCATGTCACCCAACCTTTCACACTTTCTCCTATGATAAACACGGCCCTAGGGAAAGTCTTTTCCCAAACCTTGTAATATTTTGGTAAATATGTAATTATATATACAATACGTTCGTATTTTTTTATCAGCCAATTAATATAAGCCAGATGTGTGGCGAGCAGGAGTGTTCACTGGAGGTCATCCTGAGAAAGTAAAGACACATTGATTTAGAGTCCACACCTGCAGTTCTTGCTGCTGTTTGCTGCTTCTGCTGCAGTGTTGACATCAAATGTATAAAGAAGCTTTAGCTAGCAGCACTGTCTCTTGTTAAGTAGAGGAATTGTGTGTCAAGCAGATTTTTTAATCACATCGTCAAGCACAGAGTATTGAGCAATAGCATGTTTTTATAGGAGGTTACTAAACTCCACACTGAATGCTTGAAAGAATGACATCCAGTTATTTGGGAAAATAAAATAACAGGTAGGAACATTTGAGAGGCAATGAGTAAATATGTGACCTTGTTCTGTGTGTTAGTTACTTTTCTCTCCTTGCTCTGACAAAATATTTGATGCCCAGAATTAAGGAAGGAAAGGTTTATTTAGCTCACAGGTTGTGGAGGTCTCAGTCTATACTCGCTGGCTCGAAGGCAGGGGGCACCAGGCAGAGAGGCAACAAGTTCATGGTGGCAGAAAACAGCCAAAACAGCAAGAGCAAGAAAAGAGGAGGAGCAGCAGTGAAGAAGCTTCTCTTTCCCTCCCTTATATTGTATTCTGGCTACCCATCCTAGGGCAGGTGAAGCACTCACACCAATAATCCCAGCATTGGATTGTAAATCAATCATAAACTCTACAAACCATCCCATGAGTGCATGAGGCTTTTAGGGGGACATCTAGACACAAACCGTAACACTCTGCTCTTCTGACAAGCTAAGACATATAAGGCTTTAATTAAGTAAGACTGTGTTTAATGAACACTTACAAAAGAGACAATGAAGAATGGCTTTATAAAATGACAAATAATCAAAGAAAGGATGCAAATGTTGGAATTTAATTGTTTATGACAATAATCCTGAACTATTGTCATACAAAGCTCTAAACACAGTGTAGACCAAAGGAGTTTTTTTGTTGTTGTTGTTGATACTGTTTTAATTTCCATTGTTGACTGTTTAAGAGTTCAGTGGAATTTTATAAATTAACTATGCATACTTACAACATGATTTTTTAAATATTAAAAGTCCATTAATTATTGAGGATATTGGCAACAGCTATCTCACTTTGGGAATTGATTTCTTAAGATTTTAGTTATATCCATCAAAATCATCACATGCAGATTACTATATGAAATCTTTACCTGTAATAATAACTTATTAATACAAATTTTCTTAACCCATTATTCACTTCTCACCATTAAGTCTTCTGTTATAAACCATACAATGTTCAAAGTAGAATAGTTTATGCACCTACTAGCACAGACTGCTTGGCTTGATTTTCTCTTAATAGCATGGAGATCCATGAACTTCCAAGCCATAATAAGCACTCCTAGTGCTATAGTAAGCAATAGACCCATAATATTTTGGCAGAGGAAATGATTGATCCAGGATAGAGCTTGGTGTTTTGTATTATATATAGAAATGTCATATGCAAGGATTATAAAATAAGCAAGGTTTTACTTTTCTTGTTGCTGAGACAAAATACCCAGCACCCATAAATTAAGGGAGGAAAGATTTATTTCAGCTAAGGGTTTGTAGAAGTTTTATTCCATAATCTTCTGGCTCAAAGGAAGGATGGTATTTTAGAGGGGCATCACACAGAAGAAATAGTTCATGGTGTGGCAGGCAAAAGACAGTGAGGGAACAAGCAGCAGCAGCAATCTCTTCTCTTTCTGTCTCTTTATATTCCATCCAGGCTACAAGCCTATTGACTGGTGCCACCTACACTCAGGTTGGGGCTCCCAATTTGCACACCCAGAACTATCATACACCCTTAATCTCTGCATCATACACCCTAGATCCAGCCACCTCTGAAAAGATCTACCTATGAGTGCTTAAATTTGTGGGGGGGTGTCTAGATACAAGCCATAACAAGTACTTTTATCCCTGTAGTATGAATGTTGTTGTATCTCCTGGTGCCATCTACCAAATAGGTTGAAATCATACCTCACAAGGGGATGGTATTAGGAAGTGTTGTCACAGAGTGCACAATAGTCCCATTTACTATTGTGAGGACACAGTAAGAAGATGCCATTGGTAAGACAGGCAGAAGCTCTTCCCCAGAACTTGAATTGGGCACTACATTGATCTCGGACTTTTCAACCTTTAAATCTATTAGATTTATAAATCTAATAGAAATCTAATTAAATCTAATTAAATCTATTAGAAATATAATTGCTCTTGCATCTAGACCATACAGTTTATGGCACTTTTGTTGTAACATACCAAATAAACTAAGATAAAAAGTTGATACAAAGATAGAAAGTTAGTATGCTGGTAGAACCAATACCTAAAATGTGAGCATATCACTGGAACTGAGTAATGGGTATAAACTGGAAGAATTTGTAGGTACATGCTAGGAAATCCCTTTACTGCAATAACCAAAATATTTAAAGCCCTTCTGGTGAGGTCTCAGAAGGAAAAGGAAACTGTAAGGAAAGTCTTAGTCTTCTCTGATAATTCCTAGGTATTTATGATCAAAAATACAGATGGTAAAAGCCGTTCTAATGGGATCAAAAGGAAGTGATGAGCAGAATATAGAAAGCTGAAGGAAAGGCTTTCTGTGTTATAAATGACAAAGTCCATGTCTGAATCTTGTTTTTGTCCTAGTGCTTTGTAGAAGGCAGAATTTATGAACAAGGAAATTTGACATTTAGGTGCAGTGGTGTGAGAGGAGTGAATAGGCTTACAGACAGAACTGTTAGTCAAAAAGGAAGCATAAGATAAATACTTGGGAAGTTCTCAGACTATATTGAGATAAGAAAATTTCTTTGGGAGAGAACAAGAGTGTGACCACGCAGTAGTTTGCTAAGAAGAGTACGGATCAACCATCTTAGGAAGTCAAGATCCATTGTCTTCAGGATGGAAAAGATGAAGTCCTCACCACTGCTGTCCTCTCTTGGCATAGGTGTGGATCCTGAGAACACCCAGCACAGTCAAAATTTTCTACTGCCTTTACCAGATATAACTTAAACCTCATGTTCTTCCACTTCCTCTTCTAATAAAATATAATAACTTCTTATTCCACAACTATGAAACTGGATATAAATAATAGTCTTAATTTTTAATCTTTGGACAAAATAAATGTCTCTAGGGCAAGGAAATGCCTATTTTTTCTTTCCTTTTTTTTTAAGAAAAAGGGAAATAAATTAATTTCATTTGAGGAAACCCAGATGTCCTCCACACAGGTCTTGTCTGCCAAAAGAGTTCTTTAGAAATTCTTGGATGAGTCAAAATTCCAAGGTTCTTTCCCATGTTGGCTAGTGCAGTTCCTTAATACTGCTTTGGGTTAGGTCAGATTGATAAGGCATCTCTCACTAAACTGTTCCTACAGTTCCCTCAGATGTCAGTTGATTTCCTGAATTCAAGATTTCTTTAGAAACTCATCCTACCAAGTCATTTTTTTTCATTTTTCACTGATGCCTAAGCATTAGACACTAAAGAGAACAATATTTATATGAATGCTGATTGATTCAAATGTTAATTGGTAATATATGTGTGCAGTAGTTTCCTTCAATATATGTTATATTAAAGTTAACTGGTCTCTTACCTAGGATATCAGATATTATACATTTGGACAATATTTCTTATATTTTGTATAATTATCTTGTATAGATTTTTCAATGGAGCATTTTTAAAACTGACTGCAAAATGTGTGCAGAGTGTTATTCCTTAACTGAGTGGATGTGTGTAATTTTCTCCTTGGTCAAATTTCCCAGAGACCTTCTCTGAAGTAGTCATTTAAATGATAGTGATCTTTGGATGATGCTGGTAGGATTAGATAATAAGGGTATGACTCATAAATATGTCATTTAAATCTGGGAACAAGTAAAGAGAACCCACTCTCTCCAGCCAAAAACCTCTCATTTTTATGGGTTTTCCATCCCCACATGAATGGCATACACCTCCAGTCTTTAAACTGCCAGGTTTTCTTAGAAAAATGACCCATTCTATGATGAAGACTACCTAAATCCCACGAGCAGAGGAGTAGCCTGTTATTACTCTTCCTGTTCAGTACATGAAAAGCAGGAATATGTGAGAACCAGACACAACCTGTAATTTGGTAGCTAAACAACGGATCTGTGCTGTAACAGGAAAAATAAAAATATAGCTCTACTTTGGTATTCTTGGATGGTCTACACTGGAGGAGTGAAACTTTGCTTGATTTTCTCACTTCCTGAACAATGTTCTTCTCTGCCACTAGATTCTCTTTGCAGAAGATAGCACAATTGAGGAGTTCTGTGTTTGTTTGGATTCCAAAAATTGAGACTCAGGAGAACACGGCATAAAACCTTTTACACTTTGTCTGTCTCTCTTTCTTTCATTTTCTTCAGTACTGGGGATTTGAGCTATATGCCTCGCCATCCTTGAATTTTTTTTTTTTTTTTATCTTGAGACAGGGTCTCATGAAGCTTCTAAGTTGGCCAGTCTTGGCTTGAATTTGCAAGCTTCCTGCCTTTGCCATACAGAATGCTGGGATTACAGGCACGCACATCGGCTAAGGCCTTCCTCTATTGGTACACACATATTTCCCTAAATGTATTTTGAGGTTGAGCTGTCTTAGGCTGTAGTTTTTCTCTCTATGCAAGGAGCATGGCTATTATTTCACTATTGGGGTAATAGGAGTTCCTCTAATTTATAAATGATTCCAGATAATTTAGTGACAAATCAGTTCTTCTTGGTTTAGTCTTTACTACAATAAAAAGATAAATAAGACTCCTTTTTTTGCATAGTATCATAGACATATGTTAATCCTTCTACATAAAATAATATCATAGTAGACATGTAGCTTATGCACACACACATATATGCATACATACCTATGTACACGTACACATATAGGTATATACATATATACAATAATATGAACGAATATACAGTTTAACTGGTGATGCTCATTCTCCTTTAGACCTATAACAATGGCAGCAAAAATGATAAAGACACTTATTATTCCTTAGCTCCCATGGAAGAAAAGATTTTTGACACAGTTGCAAGAGAAGTAGTTTTTAATTCACACAGAGTCCCCACAGCACAAATCATTCTATGAAAGTACCGGGACTCTGAAGCTCAAAGGAGAAGCTAGATTCATTGCAAGAGCCCTTTATCTACTAAGTGATCTATAATCTAACCAGAGGTATTGCTTTTGCTCCAGGCTGCCTTGTAATCTGGGTTGTTTAGATCCCAAATGTTAACTGGTTCATTACTTTCTTAGTGTTAAATTCCATTCACCTCTTTATTGAGTAGTTTATATAAAATAACAAAATCTTAGCTCTTGAGAAACATGCTAAAGCTTTTTCATCTTTGAATAGGATTGTTTAAAATTATAATAAGTTTTATATGAGGTATGAGTTCATAAGACAGAATCACAAGATAAATACCCAATTTTTTTCCTAGTTGATAGGAAATGTAAAGAATCATGTGGTGGGTACAAATATTATGGGGAACAAATAAAAAAGAATCAAATGCAGCAAACCATTCTAATACACGTAACAGAATGAGACAAAAACTAACTTTGCCCAACCGGACTGGTAGAGTTGATGTCTGCATTTGTGAAGATCTAAGTGACGATCATTCCCTTCTTACCTCTGGGGCTAGGAGTAGGGGTGCATTGAAGCAAAAAAAAAATTGACTTTGAGAACCATGAGGAAGGTAAACAAGGGTGGCAGGGCTGAGCTACATTTTGAGTCATGCATTACAAGGTATTTGGAAAAGAGAGGTGTTTTTGAATTTTTGTGCATTTTCCTGAGGCTCGAGCCTTCATCTCTGCTGTAGTGTTCTTGACCCTAACTCATGCTTACGTGTTACTTATGAGGTAGTTCAAAGTTTCTGGAGTTGGTGACTGAACATTAATCACTACGGTTTGAAAGCCACAGTGAAAAACGTCTGTGCCTAGCAGAGAAGACGCCTAATGATCTTGACTCAAGAATATTAATAGCCATGCCTGGCATGCACTGATGACCATATTGCCTCCTTCCAAATGTTCTGGAATGAACCAAGAAGAAATCATGGCTAAATCAAAAGTTCTTTCCAGGAAGAAAGGAGAGAATTCTGAGCAGATGATTTGCTGAATAGGAGAAGTTACCAAAAAAAAAAAAAAAGGTCCAGGGCTAAATTTCACTTCCATTATCAAAAGCCTAGCCCACGCATATGGGCTACTGTTCCTTTTTGTCTATGGGCATATCCTTCCACCACACAGTATTTGAGGTGAGAAAGATGAGCTGTGGGAAAAGACATGAAAGTTACTTCCTGGCATCTCACCCAGGAATGAGTGATGAATAGAGCCTGGAAACAACTTTAAAAGCCATTTTCTTTGCTCATGTGAGGTCATGAGTTTGCTCTGTGGAACTCTCTGGGCACCAGAATGAATGAAAGTGGCACAAAACATACCCAGGGTCTATCATTGATTTAAAGTGATTGATGGCTGGTCGTGTCTGATTGTGCTATATTGTCAAACCATTCATCATTCCAAACAAACCCTGAACTCTACAGTCTCAGATAGAGTTACACATAGCCAAAGGGTTTAGGATTTTTCTTTTGTTTTTCTTTCATTTTCTTACTCAGAGAGCAATTGTTAATGGGGCTAGGGAGAAAGACAACATGGTTTTCAAAAAACTGCAAAATAGTTATCTGTTAGGAAAAAAGTACTTTGATGATACATGCTACATTCTTATTAAATTCATAAAGCAGTGTGTTAGTTTGTATTGAGCACACTGAATTTTCCACATTTCCCACACTTTCCTCATAATGTAATGCCCTTATACTTTTTCATAAACTAGTATTTGTCCCAATAAAAGAATTTGACAATTCTGTTCCCTAGACCAAGTCTGATTTGAAACAGAATGCTCATTTTTGTAGAATACCTAAAAAGTTGACATTAAAATGTTCACCACCCAAAACAAGAATAATAAAGTAAAGAAATAAAAATCACTCTCTTGAAAAAATGATCTCTCTTGAAAATCCTTGCATCATAAAGAATGCTTTCCTTTCTGTTTCTGCAGTGTTTGCTAGGTGTTGATACTTAGAACTACTCACCAAGTCACATACTTTCCTTCTTCAGTACAGAAGGGTGGTCATACTCTAATGTGTACTTTGATACCCTCCTTTTCCATTTTAAAGCTTTGAGTGTTCAACCAGGTCATTGCAAAATCTTCAACCCCATGATGGCTATGGCTGGCTGGGGCTGTGTTAGCATCTTCTGACTCACTCTACTGGGTTATCTGGTCACTTTGGCATGTGCTCCTGCACCATTCAGTGTGAGCCCATAAATTCTGCATCACCTTTGCTGCTTTTTGTACCCATGCCATGAAGTCTCCTGCTTAGCTTTGAACTCCGGGCTTGAGCCTGGAATCTGGCTTGCCTTTACCCCCTGAAGTACCTCTAGTCCTAAAATTTTAGGTCCAAGTCTCCTGTAGGTGCAAAGCATCCTAGAACAATTCTCTCTGTTCAACATCTGAGACCTCATTTCTTACCCAGGGATATCGTTACGCCTTTGCTCTTGTCAGATGTGGTACCTCTCTGCAAATCCTTTCTGTGTATCTGTTCTTCTAGAACCCAAGAGAAATTCTTTCCTGGCTTTTGGGGTATCAGTTCCATGGACGCCACCCACACTTTTGTCTTTCACAGGATTATCAAACTATCATGAAGATCTCTTAGCAACAGCCGCTCTGCCTTAGACCCTGGTACTAAGAATACCACGAGTCACATAGCTGTATTCCATCCCTAGATTATTATCTCAGTCGTACTTCTACCATCATCAGCTCCTACATCTACTGAAACAGCTGAGTTGTGCCTTAGGAAGCTGCAAGGGTGCTGGTTGGAGGAATTTTTCCAGGTCTAACTTCCTACCCTCCTTTCCTTCCTCTGTAGTTCCTTCATCGTGGCATCCTACAGGTTTCTTTTTGTTTCATTACCTTAAGCCTCAGTTTCCCATTTGAGGTAGGTTCAGCTCTCTGGGGAGGTTTGGAAATATCTGCAGACATATTTGTTTGTCACAATGTGAGGAGGGGGGCTGCTACCGGTGGTCAGTACGTAAAGATGAATCATGCAATTAAATGTTATTCAAGGGGCAGAACTGATCCTCATGACAAAGAATTAATTTGGAAGAATTAGATGTTAATAATGCTGAACCTAAGGAAACTGTGCTTTAAGCTGCAGAGACCAAGCATAGAAGATGCCACATTCAACTCTGGCTCAAGGTGCTCTACCTATCTCTTTCTCTGCGATTCTTTTAGTGGGATCCTATACCGCTATTTTCAGCTGCCTAACTCACCAATAGTGGATAGATGTAATGTCAAGCTCTGAATCATTTACAATGAAAATAAATGCCAGCCCTCACCAAAGACCCCTAAAGTGTGCATTGCTTTATGAAAGGCACCGAGTGAAGCGCTGAATAAGACACCTCCTCCATGCCCCAGTACATTTAGGCTAACATGAAAATTAAAACATGTTTACATGTGACTACTTAACATCCGTATCAGTGCTCTTTGACATGAATCTGTCCAAGTAATTAATTTCATGGAATATGGCTACTCTTGGCCTCTTCCCACTCTCCTAATTCCCAGGAATATCTTCAATTTTAGATAGGCACTCTCACAAAAAAACCTGAATAAAACTGAACTAACATCCAGAAATAATATGAAATATTCCAAGCCAGTAATTTAAATGGAAGCCAAATTCCTGGTGCTGCCAAAATCCTTATCTGTTGATATACTTCACTTCACCTAATAATTTATATGTTCTAATGAATGGGAAAATGAAGAAAGCTGGTTCCTCTCTCAGTTCAATATATTTTTGCTCTCCATTACCATATTCCTCACTTTTGCCCTGGATTTTTTCTTGACTTGACTATGTAGTTGAAAACCAGACAGGCTTATTTCCCAGTTAGTTCTCAGATTTTCTTTCAAGTACTTTTCCCCCAAATCCTTTAATCTCACCTCCCTCCAGTATGCTTTCTACATTAGGTACATATTAATGCAACATGCAAGCCCTTACAGGGGTTCAATGGATGTAACTTTGCATCCATCTGAGATTTAAAGCTCAGGTGGTGGAGGTGGCACTATGTGAGGTTCTACAATAGAAGGCGTAGGTGTGGGCACAATCATCCTTAGGGAGAAGTGCAGGACACACTTCCAAATGGAAAGTTCTTCGTTTTTGTTGGAGTGGAGTGGGTGTGAGAAGGATCAGTGAATAGAGAGACTGGAGATGCAGATTTAAACCAGATTATAGCAGGCCTTGAATTTTAAGGCTAAGAGTTTAGGCTTTACTTTACAGGCAATAAGAACATGCTAAGCTGAGTGTGTCATAATCAAAGTGGCTCTATAATGCAGTCAGCTTGGCAGCAGCTTGAAGAATAAGAGACAGCATGGATTTCATACTTAGAAGATCAAATCTGCGTGCGAGGACTACTATGTCTTACCCTAGTGAGCTGGAACCAGTCACCAAATCTGTCTGCATCATGCTGTGAACCTATAAAGTGGAGATGGTGAGGCACGCCCTGAAGGGCTTGTGCACATGGGAGAGAAATCGTGTGAAGGACAGAACCGAGGCCGTGGTAAAATTTCCTGGGAAAGGCTTCACTGGAAACAAAAAGTTGGAAAGTTGCTCAATACTGCAAGTGAAAGATCTGAGGGTTGGGGAAAAATGGAAGAGTCTAGAAGTAATGTGCAAAAGGAGCCTGTACATTATAAAGAATACAGAGAATCCACAAAAGATAAACGATGACAATTCATGATAGGAAGGATGAAGATTCCATATCTTCCAATGGAAGAGATCCATATCTCCAAAATGGAAACACATTTTCAGATATTGAGGATAACCTTGACAGGGTTACAGTAAGTCGTGTGTATTAGGTTCAACTGAAACATGGAGGGATGGCCTGATCATAGACATATCGCAGCTAGGAATAGCAAAAAAAAAAAAGATTTGGTATCTTACATAGCGTTTGGCCTCTTGGCTACTTGATTCTAAAAGTATATCAAATATATGGTAGAAATGGAGTAAATAATGCTTACTTTTCCTATAAATATATATGGGAGGTACTGTAGTAGGTATGAAATGATATTTATATTTTTAAAAAATTAACAAATAAGAGCACAGAAATTTCTACATAAATTGTTAAAGCTAAAGAACGTCTTGATATAGACATTAATCTCAGGGATTTAATTCTAGAATCAGAAGTTTAATATCTGTGTTATATTAAAAGGGATTAGTATCCTAGAAGAGTTTTAAATGGGTCAGCTCTCCTGAAGGAATGGTCAGTGCTGGCTAATCTATTGCAAGGAGCCATAAAAAAAATGTAGCTAATAAATTTCCAATAAAACAAATATGGATTTTGTATGTTTTATATGTCTATATCATTATACATACAACTAAGATGTTTAAGATATTGCATATTTTGAACTTCTCTGTACCACCTCAAATCTAACCAATAATCTTGTCTCCAAAATGGAAATACATTTTCAGATATGAAAATCTTTAGATATGTTTTAGATATGTTTTTTAGATATCAGTCATGTGCATTAGGTTCAACCGAAATGTTGAGGGACTGCCCTGATCATTAGACGTAAATCTCCACTGTGTATGGCTGAAGTTCCATTTGCACCATCCTCGACGGACACATTCAGACCTTGCATCTCTGCAACTGGAAGGTCTTAGTGGTCAGCAAACATTGGAGACCATACCTCGGATTTTACTTGCATCACATTCCTTCTCTCCTATCTTGTCCCCTCCACCAGACTATGGTACAGATTGATGTGCCCAGGGTTTGCAGTCGTCAGGGAAGTGTCTCTCTCTTCTACCTGGCAGCTGCTTTTGATACTCGTTCTTCCTCTCCCTCACCAAGATAGCACAGATAATTTTTCAATGAGATTTGGTTATTGCAAATAGGAGGACCGTGATTCAACTTTCAGAACTACAAAAATGAAATTCAGAGCAACATACAACTAAGAGGTTCTGTAATAATTTTAGGATTTCTTCAAAATATAATCTTAAACCCAGATTGCTTCATTGATGAAGCAACTACTTATAGGAAAAGTAGAGTTCAATTTTTGTGAACTCTTCCAAAAATCAGAGTCAGAATGAATTTTTTTCAACTCATTGTAAGAGGCCAGCCATTACTATAATACCAAAACCACAGCCGTCACAAGTAAAGAAAGGTACAGAAGAATTTCTTCTACAAAAAAAGACACAAATGACCTTGAAAAAAGACTAGCAAACTATATCCTCCAACATGACAAGAATTATACACTAGAATTGTACGATCTTTTCCAGGAATACAAGATTAGTTTAACATTAGAATATCAATGAATGGAATACACTACGTCATTAAACAGCGAAGACTACATGATCTTCACAGTAGATGCAGGTAAAAGATTAGATTAAATTCGACAACTTTTCACAGTAAAAACCATCCATAAACTTGCAAGTGAAGGGAACTTCATCAGTTCAGTAAGGGGTATCCAACAAAACCTCGCAGATAATAGCACAATTAATGGTGAAGGCTGAATGCTTTCCCCTGCTTGGGGACAGGGTAAGGGTGTCACTTTTGACACTTACATGCAGCATTTTAATGACAGCTCTGGTAAGGGCAAATAGGACAGAAAAAGAAAAAAACATCATGACTGAAAAAGAATACAAATGTTTGTACTTGAACGTCTACCATGTTGTATACAGAAAATCCTGGAGAATACAGAAAATCTTAGGGAAAGATATGCAGTATAAAATCAACATCCAAAAATAAATTACACTTCTATATCTTAGCAATAAGCCAGCTGAAAATTTAATTAAGAAAACAATGCCATAAGAAAGAATAAAACACTTAGGGATAAATGTAACAATAGAAGTACAAAGATATATACTGTTAAAAGTAGAGAATATTTTTAACAATAAACGGCACTTTAAATAAATGGAACGATATTTGCTGTTCAAAAGTCACAAGATTTACTATTGTTAGGATGGCAATACTTCCCAAATTTACAGATTTAACACAGTCCTTAACAAACTCTGAATCTATTTTTCTGAGGAATTTTACCGGGTGGACCTGTAATTTACATGAAAATTCAAGAGAAGTCAAAATAATAGATAAGCGCAGTGCACTGGCGCGGGCCTGTAATCCCAGCTACTTGGAAAGTGAGGCAGAAAGACCAGGCATGCAAAGCTAGTCTGGGCCTACAGATCTTTTGTGATTTCAGATTTGGTCTCAAAAAAGAAAAAAACAAAGAACTAGTAAAAGAAGACAAATTTGAAGGATTCACACTTTGTCATTTGCCACTATGTACCATTAAGTTACAGTAATTAAAAAAAATCAGTTTGGTACGGGTGTAAAGAAAGATGTATAGATAGATAGAATACCATGGAAAGTCTAGAAACACACTTTAAGATTTACAGTCAGCTTCTTTTCTTTTTTAGGCGGCTACCAGGAATTGAGCTCAGGACCTCATGCTTGCCAAGCAGGTGCTCTGTCACTGAGCTAAATTCCCTGGCCCATTTTTTTTTTTTTAAACACAGGTTTTCTTTGGTACCAGGCATCGAACTCAGGGCCTTCCATTTGCCAGGCAGGTGCTGTGCATTGAGCTGTATCTCCTGCCCTAGTCAACTTTTTTAAATGTTAGTGTTAATACAATTCAGTAGGGGAAAACAATCATCTTTAGAAAATGGTTCTGGGATAACTGAAAACCCACGTACAAAATGAAAAACTTTAACTCTGCCTCATATCACATGTAATAATTAATGCAAAATGAGTCAGAGACCTAAAAGCTAAAACTATGAAACTCTCAAAAGATATGGATAAATCATTATTTTAATTTCAGAACAGGCTCAAGATGACATTCACAATATAAGTAACAAAAAATATAAAATTGGATTTCATCAAAATTAACAACTCTTGTGATTTGAAGTATGGCATCAAAAAAGTGAAAACCAATCCAGCAAGTGATGAGAAAATGCAGAGTATGTACTGGATAAAGGACAATGTAGAACTATGTAAAGAATTCTTACCACTTAATAAATAAGATTACCTCTAAAAACATTTGGAAAAGATAAGACTAGTTCCTTGCAAGAAGATATAGAAGTCACCAATAAACACATGGAAAGGAGCTTCATAGCCTGTCAGGAAAATGAAAGTCAAATATATCATTTCACATCCATTAGGATGATGATAATAAAAAATACAAATAATAACAGGTGTAAACAGGTAAAGGGAAAAATTAAACCCACATACACTGATGCTGGGAGCTTTAACTGATGCAACAACTTCAGAAAATAGTTGGCAGTTCCTCCTAAGATAAAATATGGAGTCCCCACATGACGCAGTAATTCTGTGCTTAAGTATATACTCAAGAGAAATGGAAACAGATGTGCACGCAAATGCTTGTATAGCAATGTTCATAGCAGAGAGCAGCGTTAGTAATAGCCAGAAAAACGGAAAGAACTCAAACACGTATTAACCAGTGAATATGCGATTCAAAGGGCAAATGGTCACCTAATGGGATCATACTTGGCCAAACAAAGGAACTAGGTATTTTACATATGCTACACTATGTATAACTCTTGAAAACAAAGGCCGCATATTGTATGATTCCACAACAGGCGTGTCTATAGTGACAAATGTGCAGAAGTGTTTGGACCTGTTGAAAAAGTTGTAAAATTAATTATCATGCTGGTTCCAAGGCTCTGTGAGTATATGAAAAGTCATTGCACCGGACACTTGAAAAAGGTACATGTACATAGGTACATGAATTAAATAGCTCTGTAGATCTGTTAAAAATACTACTTGAGGCAACAAAAAATGGTGACAGTTGTGGGAAGAAAGAGAAAGGAAAAAGACACAGAGTAAAGCTAGAATTTCTATTCTAAAAGAAAAAAATACTACAGTACATTATCTACCTACCCTGCCATAATATTTGGAATGATTCCCTGTGGAATCCTTTTGGAACGAATAGAATCAAATGGAATGAATTTTTTTTACAATCCAAGTTTGGCAATTGAATATTTTTCTCAGCACAGAGAAAGCAGAATTTTTGTCCTCCACTCGACTATAAATTTCGTATCTCCTTCCCTCACGCCTGGCTCCACAGTCAACCACCTGGTCAACTCTCCAGAAAGGATAGATATTAGCTGATTTAAACACACACTGAGGTATCAGCTATTCCCCTTTCAACTTTTCCTGCAGCTCAGAGGTCCTTGGAAGGTTACCGAGCCAGAGTACCCCAAAGCCACTGGGGTAACCTGTGGAGAGAGATCTAGCCAAGGTACCATGTTGCCCAAGCTTGGAATTTAGAGTAAGAAGGGCAAGTTGGTAAGAGAAACTGCCTAAGCTCTGGCAATAAAACCACAGACAGGTAATTAAAGGTATTATAAATTAATAACTTTTCTAAAAATTGTCACTTGAGTGAGAACCAGAGATTAGTACTTTAGGAGAGTTCCAATGGATTTAGTTAAGATTTAAGATGTAAGGAATATTCACAAGTATCACATTTAGAGAATATTTAAAAGGAAAAGGGTCATTTTTAAGAAGTAATAAGAGAGGAAGGTGGCTAGCTATCGTTTCAGAGGGGGCAGGAAGAGGACAAAACAAAACCAATTATTAATCTTATAATATATGAGACTAAGGGAAATTAATGTAAAATGAATATGAGTGACTTGAGTTTGTTTTGGAATAGAAACGTATTTAATAATGAGGGAACTACCCAGACTGAACAGAAATGCTTGGGGAGAGATGAAGACAAGTTTATAAAGATCAAATTTATTAAGCTCTTAAAATATGATCATGTTGGAATGAATTTCAGAAGTTGTGATTATTAAAACTACTTAATAAATACTTTTCTTCATTTTTATTTTGCCAAATTCAGCCTATTAAAAAGCGCATGACTTAAAGTGCCGCAATAGAATTTGGAACCAGCAAATCCACAAAACCACTTTAAATGTCTTGAAAAACAGGCCAAATCTAACAAACATCAGTCTTGCCTGTGTTTCTAATGTTGGTTTCATCTCAAAGACTACGTACAGCTTTCAAGAAGTTGTGATAAGAGAAAAGCTGAAATACTGCACAAATATTCTGGAAGTATCATGGTGCTTATTTGCAATGAGGTGTATTTCGCACTCTGCCCCTCCCTTTCTCCAATACCCTAGCAGATACAGTAATATGTGCTGTAGGGCTAGAAAATCCCAACAAAATCGTGATCTAAATACCTAAACACATCCTTAGAAATCTGAGACAGCTACGTATATTTCTTTTTTAAAGAAAATATGCACATATAAATTTTAGATTTTGGATATTAATGTTAGAAAAACTATACCAGAGAGGTGGTAACAGGTGAGAGGGGAGGAAAAGCAGGATGAGGAGACAGTGTCCTTGGCAATGCATGGATAGATTAACAATGAAGTACTTAACCAGAAGGCAACTGCTCACACACTTTTTACCAGAGAAGGTTAATCTAAACTGACACCAGTCTTGAAAAGGTTAGCTGTCACTTTCAATAGCAGAGGCACACAGTGGTCACTACCTACCTAAGGGAAGGAGTTAGTGAATGACTTGCTCCAGATCACACTTTTCCTGGAAAGATCAGCTCTTTGGAATCTCTGGCTGGTCTGCGTTAGGAAGGCTTGCCATTCTGTGCAAGGTTTTGTTAACCTAGCTCAGCAGCAGGTCTTGATTGGTCATGGGAGAATCTGGGCTAAATGGTATACATTTCCGATGATGTAAAAGTAAATTAGAGAACAGGGCAAGTTATTACACCAGAGAACGTAGGGCAATAGGGAATAATAAAAATCAGGCTACTCTAATTTCCTTTGAACAACTAAATATATACAGGTCATTATTTCCTGTAATCTGAAGGCCTCCCAGCACAAGTCCCAGCCTCGCGTTAAAGCCTCTGAGACAAAAACAACAAAACTCAGTGTGGAGAGAAATGAAAAAGGCTGTAATGCTATTTAAAGAATGGATTAAGTACAGTTTATACATGCTGGATTTTCCCATGTTGGAATGTTGAATTAGACAGTTGAGGAAGAAAACTCACCGTGTTTGAAAAACTCACATATTTTCCTAACAGCAATTTCATTTGTATTCTGTGTAGTTTGTGCATCACTGAAATGGCTGAACCATATTTTCACTTTTCTTTGCCAAGACTGGAACATAAAGGGAATCACAGTTTCTTATGGAATGAGGTTTAGGTTATACTTACAGTTATTTCTCTAGAGACTGATCTTAGTCCTTAATTTTATGTCTGGGCAAAAATTGGTTTGTTTTCCTCAGACATATATGATGCTACTTTTAGAGGGACAAAAATGTTGTTTTTCCCCTGTGAGGCAGATCTACATCCCTCCAACACAGGAGGGCTCCTGGGCTTTCAGAAAATTCTATGTACGTGACCAGAACCTCCTTTTTGGTAGCAAGCAAATGACTAAAATGAAATGGACTTACTAATCCAACAAATTCCTGGGGATCTAATCAAACTAACTAAAGTGATAAAACACAATATCCATTTTAAACCAGTCCCTGAGGAGGCTGGGCGACTCCTATGGATATTAACTGTTGAAAGCCTTTGCTAACGATTGTTCACCTGTTCACAGAATTTAACCAGAAGGATTTCTGGGGGTCTATTTCTAATATGTCACTGAAAACATCTGAAGCTCAATTTAGCATGGCTGTTCCAGGGTTTGCTCTGTGTACTGTAATGTTTCGTGGAGAAGCTGATCTTCCCATAATACCACATTTTGGTACTAAGTCAGCTTATCGTGGAGACCTATGGCATTTCCACATGTCCTCATTGTTTTGTCTGTGGAATGGTGCATATTCAGTGAAGTTTTCTCGTATGTGGGGTTCTTTGCTCCCTGGGAGCTAGAATAAGACAGAGGGACTGAGGAATGCCAGCCCTCGATCTTGGAGGCCAGAGAGGAGACACCACAGGGTCACTAGCAAATCTTTCTAGAAAGGCTGGAAAATTCCTTGTGGTCCCAAAGGGTGAGATGAGAGTTTAGAAAGCTGGGAGTTTGAATCTAGGGAGTGGGGCTGCAATGACAGGGGCAATATATGAAAGAAAAAGAGGGTTGATGACACCAGAAAAATAAGTGGCAGACATCTAAGATTCAGTTAAACGTGAGTTTCTCAACTATTACTTAGGTAACTCCATACAGGGTCTCCTTTTACATGGGAGAACTCTGGTACAGGCAAACTGTTCTTCCTTCACTTCCAGAAATGTTCTAATTTAGATGGAAGAATTATTAACATGTACCACAGTATCTGACTCTTTCGTTATTTTGTGGCCTTATAAAGATGCTATCTATGTGTTCAAGTTAAGTTATTAAGATTATGAAGTCTTTCAAAGATTATCATTTCTTAGCGTTACAATAAGTTTAAAAGGTGACTTGAGACAGTAAAGAAAGTGATACAGAGGAAGAGAAAGAGCAGTCTCTATTGATACCAAGTATGGAGTGTGAATGCAAGAAGGATGGCCAGATAGAGAAGGGTGCAGAAAAAATTAGTGACAAAGAAGGTAAATTGTGTCAACTGCACAAGTTTGCTTCAATCTATGATTGGTATTATCAAAAATCTTGTACTTTTTTACCGGAGAAAAACCAAAAAAAAAAAAAAATCTTGTACTTTTTGTAGTTTTTCTTTTCTTAAAAATACTTGTAATACAGATTACCTAAATATTTTGAAATTATCTTATCAGGCATTAAATACATTTACTTTTATGACAATACATGATTTTTAATTAACTTGAGAAATGTATTTCAAAGTCACACTTTCATTTTGATCTATCTTATGGTAATATTTTTAACTTTTCCAGAGTTTCCCCATTAGTTTGGTAATCTAAATATTATTAATATTAATGTAGGAAAATAACAATTTCTCTACTCTGGCAAGAAAGTTGGGTATCTCCATTTAAAAAAAAAAAAGTAACTTTTAAGATTTATTAGGCTTGGGAGGCAGAGAATAAAATTAAACAAGACAGAGAGCTAATACTTAGTATTTAAAATTGGGGCGGGAAAGAAAAGGTTTAATACAATTGAGTTCCATTGTCACTGCCAGAAAGTGTCTCTGAGAAAATGAATATACACTGCTTTCCAAAGGGGAAAAAAAAGTGAGAACAGGGTTTTCTGTTTTTTTTTGTTTTTTTGTTTTTTTTTTTTTTTCATTTAATTTGCTGTTTGTTTCTGAAAAAAAATCTGCTTCCACATAGGTCACTTGGAATTCATTTTGTCTACATCCTGGACTGCACGTAGGGAGGGAAAAAAGAGCCTGGGATCCGAGAAGAGGAATGTGGCAGGGCATGGGAATTGCACTGTCGTGATGGTCACCAGAGCATATTTTGGCTTTTCTTAAAACAAGCAAGCATCATTGGACCTTTGGAAACGAGCAAATGAGTCCACTATCAGGCTACCTATCGGGGCTGGATGCCTGAGAAAAAGTGTGTGGGTTTGTAGCTGCAGCCTGAGGCGTTGGCAGGCTCCTCTGTCAGCCCCTGCTGCTCGCGGACTTCCAGTACTGTGGGGCGACCTCTGCCCCTATCCGGTGTCCTGTTACAGTTCATTTCAATAATTAAACAGTTAGGGGATGGCAGGACTTTTGTGCTGTCAAGAGAACATCAGGGTAGTGGCTTTTCCCAGTACGGAAATCGGGAGTGTTTGCATTTAATTATATTAGCTAGTGCCTGTTCATTAATTTTCCCAATCACAGGGAGACATGTTGCTGGAAAGATTGGCAAGGGGTTAAAGTGGTTGTTAAGGCCGGGCATTTCAAAGGAAAGGTACCGAACTCTGACAAAATCAGATGTCTGAAATTTCAATCAAGCGCCCTGGCTTCCAGCGGCAGCTTCCCTCCACTGAAGAAGACAGCTTCCCTCCCATCTGAAACCCCGGCTTGCCCAGGGAACCGGGCTCACTCACTGGGTGCCGGCTCCAAAGGCTCCAAATATGCTGATTTCCCAGCGGTCCCTCGGAACTCCGCGTAACTGGTTGACGTACCACTTTTGAAAAGTCTCTTACATCCTCACTTACTACTGCTCAGTGAAGCTTTACCACTTCCCCACTTCAAGGAAAAAAAAAAAAGAACATAATGTACTTAGTGAAACCAGCAAATTTGCCATTTTTGCTACTTTAGCAAAAATGTTAATACTTCAACTTTTTGTGAGAGATGTCTTGGAAATTTTGCTTACTTTTTCCCCTTTGGAGAGTTTAATGTGTACCTTCATGTCCCCTGTCATTATCCGCCTGGCCTTCTTCCTAGCCCTTCCCTGCTGACTCTGGTCCTCTCTCCGGTTATTTTGTGGTTGTGGCTGGCCCTTGGTCATCCAGACATGTTTGTGGCTTATAAGTGTATCAAATTAGATGCTGTAGTCTCCTAGGCCTACTCCATATACCCGGACAAAATCTGTCTTGCTTACAAATCCTCACTGGCCTTCCCACAATCTTTTATCGCCTATCTGGGAGCTAGAGAGAGGACAATGCCTTTCTCTGCTCAAAAAGAAAATGGCCAAGTCATAGTGCTTCAAAGGTACAGAACAGACTTTTTAAATATACGTGTTGAATTCACATATAATAATTGGACATAGTCACTGGCTAAAGAACGACATTTAAACACACATATACAATGTGTAATAATCCTACTGACCTTCTTTAATTCCCAAGGACATAGTTTACTGATAAACTGATGTTTCAGCTATTGAGCAATCATGTTGCTTATACCAGTGCTCTAGAAGCAATGCCCTAATCTCAGCCAAAAAGCTACAGTTTTGTCCTGACTATCTGAACACTGAAATAGAGAGGACGATTAGAAGTTTTGTCTTCTTTCTCATAGGCTAGCTATAATTCCTGTGGGTTAAGAAAATGGATTTTAGAGGTAGATAAATTCAACACCCATTACAGTCCTGGCTGTTGGTGTTTTTCTGATTTTGAGTAAGGTGTATACTCCCTGTCACTGTTTCCTCATCCGAAGATTGGCACAGTTTATTCCCTTGCTTCTCCTCTTTTGGGAGCTCTTTGTGAATAAAGTCTCAAGTCACTGCAGTGCCTCAAACAAAGTTACTCAATAAATAAACTTCTCGGAAAGGGACAGATGGCAGGTGGAAGCCAAGATGGATGGGTGGATGGTGGTACAGCACAGAGGTTTTTCCTGGGCAGACATTTCAAGACCGTGAATGATGTTTCGAATGGCGTCTCTCTTTGCCTCAGTTCTGTCTGCTCTTTAATCTCTGTGGCCATTCCAAGTCTGGACGTGCTCCAGGCCTTGTTTTCCTCCGTTTTCCCATCATAACTATTTTATCTTTAGTCCTTCTAACTGTCTGTTTATCTAATGTGATCAGTAAGTGAAAGGGGCTTTATGTGCTGCAACTTTCAGATAACTTGTATGTTTTATCAGAGATTTTTTTCTCATGCTTCATTCCAAGGAAGTGACTAATATGGGAATGTCAGTAAGGGTATTAGGAAAAGTATTTGCTGTAGGAGGCTTCGGAACTTTCTTTAAGTCATATCGCATCAGCATTTGCCTCCTCTACCTGGGGCTAAAGCTGACTCTGAATAATACCTTTTTCCAATAAAGGAACAGCCCAGACCAGCTCATTTGGGGTAAAAAGGTAGGGAGTAAATATTGGAAGGCTGAGATGCCACCAGGAAGGCCCCTCTAGCCCATGCTGTTTCTGTGGTAGGACACATTTAACGCAGGCTGTCCAGCCTCCCTCCCCCACCCTCCGGGGAAGCGAAGTCAGCGGGTCAGCATGAAATATTCAAGTCTCACATTTTCCAGGTGTACACAAGCCAAATCTTGCAATGCTGTTGGCGACATAACAGAGTTGCAAAATAATGGAGAAATTTTCTAGTGAATGATTCTCTGGCTATCTTAAGAATATCCTTTATTCCTACTTGTGCTTTAAAACTTGGTATTTCAACACTGGTGGGAGGTCACCGTGGAACTCAGACAAGTGTCACATATTTTGCTGAAGCAACAGGTATGTAAAAAGATTTGTTAAAGTAAATATGCAAAGATGAAGCAAGAATGGAATAAAAGCACCGGAGTTTAATACATATGTGGATGGGACATTTCTTAACGAGGAAAAGAATATGCCTTACCATTTTCCAAGCTCCAAGTTAATGGATGTTAGTTTCTGAAAGCATACATGGCACATGGTTGAAAAGGTCTTCAAACTACAGGGCAGGAGAAACACACAGAAGGGATAACACCGCGACCATGTTTTCATGTAAAGAACTCCTACTCATTGTAGATGATTGATAGATACTTGTAAAAGAACACGTAGATGAGAAAGAGACCACAGAGTTACAAAGAGAAAAGCAATCAGGAAGGAAGAACAGGAGCAAAACAGCAGAAAAGGTCACATACTGATCACAATACAGGTAGCGAATTGAGCTGTATGGATTCAGGGTACAGAAGAAGAAGATGTAACTTCCAAATGATGGAACGCTGAAACCAAGGGACAGAGTGAAGACATTATTTAACTTATGCATTGTGAGCAGAGCTTGTCAGGTTTTATCACACCGTCAATCCTCTCATGTAGATATCTTTGCTCCCCATTTCCTAAAAGAAGAAATCAGAACTCACAAAGGTAAAGCCACATGCTTCAGGTCAGTGTGGAGCATAAACAGGTCTGGGGCTCCAGCGCACATTGCCTGGGCTCCTGCACGAGTTTCACAGATCATATGCCTCTCAGGGAGGGTCTTTGGTTTGACTCTGAAATGTTTCTTAGTTTCCTAGGAAAAGATGGAGCCTCCAGTGAGCACAGTGGGGTGGTGCAGAGGAAGTGTTATGGGAGGGATGGATGCCTCAGTTTCGGCACGCTTTGTCCCTCAGTAGTTATCTGCCTTCAGACTTCTAGGTTTCCTTCGTTCTCATCTGCAAAATGAGTGGCTGAGGACTCAATGTTGTTTTAAGGTGGCTTTGGGCTCAAATATCCTGTATTTCACTTGAATTAAATGAAAGTGAACATAAGTAGGTCTGAGCTCTAGAACTATATAATACACATATAGAGATATACGTATTCCCAGGCATGTAAGGGTTGCTAAGATCATTAAAAGAACTGTGTGAAATTTACATTGCATTAAGTAGATGCAAACAAATTGCATGAGAACATGAACAAATGTGAAAGGCAGAGGACAGATATTTCAAAACTTTTTGGAAAACATTCGAAGGGAAAAAGAAGAGAGTTGGTAGGAGAAAGGTTGAATCAAAGTTTTTCCCGTTGGGGAAACAGCTGCATGCTGTTGTTTCTTTCCTTGCCACAGACTTGTGTCCTGATTTCAGAGTGCAGAGCCATGTGCAGGACTGTGTTCTTTCATACTGTGAGTTCCAGCCCGTAAGTTATATCCTGGTCAAGGTAATTTCATATTCTTGGTTCACAATTGGCTCTAAGTAGCTTGTATATTAATAATCTAACCATTATTTCATCCAATCTATAGAGTGTGAAACCATCAGAAGTCATAATCACACACAATTATCTACTGCCCTTCATGGATTTCTAACTTACTTTCCATCTGCTCAAACTTCTCCTAATCTTCTATGCAACGAGGTTGGTAGGAACAAACAGATTAAATTACAAAAACATTTTGAAATTTGATTTTCATCCTTCTTTCTCAGCAAGGATGAAGATATTTCTTTATTCTCATTTACGTACCATCACTCTGAGGCACAGATAGGTGACACTCCTACCACAAATCACCCAGGGGATACATGAGAACGTGCGCTCACAACCCATGCGCTAAGCTTGCAGTTCAAGCCCTCGCTTGAAAGCCTGTTCGGTATTCTACCTGGGATTTTCAGTGGTCCCAGGGACGCCACAAGCTGAACATCGGTGGGACAGAGCAGTGCCAGAGAAGGCAAGAGTAAGACCTGAGGAGATGTGAGAACTAACGTGACCTTCGCCTGCCTGTGACTCCAACTCTCTGAAACGTTTCACTTACAAAATGTGAACGATTACTCATAATTAGAAAGACTGTTGCCCCAAAATAAATGTTTTCTCAAAACAAATTATAAAACAATGCACTATATACATCTCTTTTATCATTTCACAACAATAGCATACATAAATAATCTCCAATATCTTCCCTATTTCTTTCAATTTTAATATTGTCTATTTTCAGTAATTAAAGATATAACATGGGCACAGTAATGTAAGGAAAGTATATATTTTAAAATTAATATTTCCTCTCTGCCTAGCTCCTGCATTCTTTTGTGTGTTTACAGAGAATGCACAGCACATTTTTGTCAGCGCTTCCTAAAATGCAATTCCCCCAATGAGCAACATTAGCATCAACCTGGATATTTGATGGAAATGCAGATTTTAGAGCTCTTCTCCAGACCTACTGAATGAGACACCTGGGGGGTGGATTCCAGCTATCTGTTCTGACAAGCACTCTAGGTGATTGTCACTGAAACTAACATTGGAACATAAAGCTCTCTCTTTCAGTAAATTCATCAACTTCACAAATACACACCGAGTGACTACCAAATGTTAGATATTACACATAATAAATAGAAAAAAAGAAAGAAAGAAAAGCAGATTTCTTGATTCCTACTTCTGAACTTCCACAGCATTTAAGAGGGAAACAGGAAGGAAGAAAGTGCTGTGTGAAGTCTTAACAGCAATAAGCTTAAAATCTTGTTCATCTGGATTAGAAATGGCAGGTAATTCAATTCAGGTTACCAAGATTTCTCTGTTATGTGACACCAGAGTCAGATGTCATATAGTCAAGAACAGGGTCCAACAGGATGTTTTTACCCTT
Organism: Chinchilla lanigera; assembly: GCF_000276665.1. Classification (NCBI taxonomy): domain Eukaryota; kingdom Metazoa; phylum Chordata; class Mammalia; order Rodentia; family Chinchillidae; genus Chinchilla; species Chinchilla lanigera. The sequence goes on from NW_004955440.1 coordinate 11,449,918, forward strand.
CCTGTTATCCTGATAAAATAGAAATATATGAAGCACTAATTACTCAGAAAGAGAGAGAAAGAAGACCAGGAGGAGGAAGAGGAGGAGAAAGGGGAGGAGCTGGAGGCAGAAGATTGGAAAAAGACACAGAAATAAAGAGGAAGAAAAAGAGGAGGAGGAGGAGGAAACAGGCCACTTAGTCACAAGATCTTTCTTTATTTTTTGGAGTCAGGGTCATGCTATGCAGTTCAGGCTGGCCTTCAACTCACTTTGTACTCCCCGCTGGCCTCAAACTCACAGCAATCCCCTAGCCTCAGCCTCCCCATTGCTGGAATGACAGGCCCATGCCTGGCTGCAAGATCTTTCTTACGGGGGAAAAATACCTTTGATTTTGCTCAACTACTTGAGCAAAGACAAGTGTGAAAAGAAGTGGTAAAAGGAAGGGAGAGGCCATGTTGGGGGGGTACTACGTGCACATTAGGTGGGTGGGGAGCTCCTTGGTGGCCTGTCAGGGGCTCCACTATGAGGTGAGGACAATGTCCTAGGAAGGGAAGCAGTCACTCTCCTGAGCACACTCCCTGGCCGCAGTGTCAGAGAGTGCTGCTGTTACAGAGACTCCCCACTGTTTGGACACTTTACAATAATTTGCACCAAATGCTCACAATGTTTATTTATTGATGTGTTTTTCCATAACTTCCATGAGCATACAATTAATAAAAAAGCCTAACTTCACTTTTTCCGTACAACAGTATATTGGTCTGTCTTGCTCAGCCTGCAGAAGTCACTAATGAAGATTACAATGAAGATGTACAGGGGTTATGGTGGGAGAGAAAGCACTGACCTGCTCATCGGGCCCGCCATGCTCAGTGATTCAGAGAGACATTTAAGGACTGAAGTTCTTCACACTTAGTATAGATTTCTATCTGCTGAACCCTCTACCACGTAGACCGCGAGCCCCTCCCCCACCAAGTCCGTTCTGATGCTTTCTCATTAGCTGCCTGCAGAACCCAGCGACCTGCTAGCAGCAGGGTGGCCATGGCATATAAGGAGAGGAATGTCCAAAGAACAATTTCAACTTATTTGGCTGCACAAAGTATTCCTCTCCCTATGACTCATAAACCCGCAGTTCTTTAAACAAAACAAAACAAAACAAAATTAACAACGTGTTTGTGGGTTCTTTGAGAAGGGGGTAAAGTTACATAGCAAGAGCTGTGAAGAGCCCAAGACAGGTTTAAAGGTAGACCTTAAAAAAAAAGCAGTTCAAATTTGATGAGCAAGGATTTGGCGGATACCAAAAACTGGAGGCACAAATGACTCAATCATCTGAAGAAATTTTGGATAGGTTTTTGGATTAGCTTCTGTTGCTGTGAAGTGATGTTTTCCTTTGTGTGTGTGTGCAGCAGGGGCCAGGAACTTTGAGGAGATGGTTTTGTAGGAGAATAAACAATAGGAGAAATATTAACTCAGTTGGGTCTTGGGGGAAGAGCCTAGCAACAGTCTAAGCTCTTTGGTTCCCTTGGCTGGGGAATTAACCTACCAGGAAGAGATCTCAGCACAACAGCATTATATTCATAATCATGAAACACAAACAAATGCGAGCCAGTCAACAGCCCCTCCTAGTACTGTGGTTTGGCTAAGGGTCCCTGGAAGGTCCATGGTTAAAGGCTTGGGACTCAGAGTGGAGCAGTGAGGTGCTGTGGATCTCTTCAAGGTGAAGCCTCATGAGAACTGCTTAGCCAAGACCCTGGCAGATTCTTTTTTCTATCTTTTTGGTTTGGGCCATGATGGGACCATTCTAATCCTATACGCATTTCCCATCGTCCACCTAGCGTGCTCACGGAGCCCACAGCGATGTGTCCAAATGAAATGTCCAAAGCTGTAAGAAAAACTAAACTTTTTCTCTTATAAATTAATTATATCAGGTTTGTCGTAGTGACACACCTGTGTATCTACTTTTAGGCTAAATGACCTCTTTGAAGCATAAATTTTTTCAGTTTATTGCCTGTTAATTACTTCTTCTATTTTATGGTTGGAATCAAGACATTCAAATTCTTCTACCCCATGGCCTCCCATATACAATTCTACTTACACTCGTGCTAATTTGGTAAACATTGTCATATTTATTGTGAATATATGACCAAGTTGAGGGCCTCTAAATCTTTGAATTCAGTCACCAGACTGGGCTGTATTATTACAAAGAGTATACAAAGAAAAGAGAACATGCTAGATAAATATACATACTCTTATTAGCAGTTTCAGAGGACAACTAATACCCTACATAGTCTGTTAGCAACTGGTTTATATAGGAACCTCTATGATTACTTTATGATTATGTTAAATTAGGGGGATATACACCCCATATCCCACTAGGTTTTTGTAGGAAAAGGAAAAAGAGACATTTTTCCAGAGACAAGCTACCCCCAAAATAAAAACCTTTTCAAACTAAGTAAAACCTTCTAACAATGTCTCACCTCTCCAAATGATGAAGCTTAACCCTCAGATCTCACTATACTGCACATACTGAAGAGGGAGTGTAAACACAAGAACAGGCAAAAGCAGGGACTACATTTCTTTCTAGCGTTCATAATAGAATGCAACACATTTTTAAAATATTTTCTCAAAATGATAATTTAAAATCATTAGGAATCCTTAGGTGCTATGTCAATATGTGTTTGAGGTCTTCAAGATGAACCAAACAGAAGATAAACACTGCCTTATATGATGATTTATATTTATTTTATTTTTCTACAATGCGTTATATTGAGAATTTTACTACCGCTCTTGTGCTTAGTACAAAGAAATATTCTTCCCAAAATTGATATTGAAGAAATACTTTGAGAAACATCTAGATTCCTAAGTTTTTACACTTATCCAGAATGTTTAGCATTTCATCTCACTTTTCAACTCTGCCCCCTTGGCAATGACTTCCTGGAAGACACTGAAAATGATTCACGTACTATAAAATTCCTATGATGACTTTGCTATGTCTGTCACTGGTATAGGAAAAGGGAGTGGTAGTAGATATTCATGTATTTGGGATTCAAGGGCAAGAGAAATAGAAAGAGAAAAGAAAGGAAGGTGAGAGTGACAGATAATTGTGGTGTGGATAGAAAGTGGGGTGAGTGAGGAAGATGACCCAAAGAAACAAAAGGTCTCCAGGAATGGATGAGGCTTCTGCTTCAAGTTAACGTTTGATAAGAACAACCCAGACAGTGGTACAAACAATTCTAATATTTTGGCATTAAAAAATTCCCAAGTCTATCCATGCTTAAAAGCCAGTACATACAAATGCAAGCAAGGACAAGCTGTGGTTCTTAAGCAGGACAATTTCAGGAAAGGGCAGTTGGGAGCCCTGTGAGTGAGATTTCCCAAAGGATTACGAAAAGCCGCAGTGCTGGGCCAGAGCACATTGCTTCTCACGGTCTCCTTTACCTTTTCCCTGCTTCCTTTCTCATGTCTCTTGTTTATGCTGGACATTCAGGGCTTCTTCCTTTTAACGAATTCTTCAGTCTTTGACTCGCCTGTCACCACAGAGTTTTATGCTTTTATTATAAGGCAGTGAGCTTGCTCCACACACAGTCCAAATTGAGGAAAAAAAAAAACCTTCAAAGCCCCCCCATCAAATGATGGCATTATCCTTTTCAGTGTATGATTAGAGAGTGAAGCAATCTGTTTCATTCCTTGTATTAGAACAGCTGGAATGAAATGAATAGAGGGGGCTGAGCAATTCTGCAAAATCTTTCATAATAGAGAAGTACAAGTGTTCCCCATCAACAGTAGAATGATAATTTCTCTAGTACAAACCATGTAACCAAGTGGTTGTATGCTACTACCCCATTCTTTACTGTCCCAAGGCACCCTTGGAAATGTGATGCTACATCTCAAAGGGATTTTCCAGTACAAGGATTCCTTTCAAATAACATAATTGTGGATATACACCACTCCCACAGAGGTAAGTATACTGAAGATGTGCCAGAACATTAGGGTAGAAATTCAGTTCCCATGGCACACATGCAGGAATCCAACTATTTGCAGCAATACATAAATTTTTTGAACATTTCAAGATTATAAAGTATGTACTTTCTGTAAGGTCTAAATTGCCTGTTGGTTTGTTTTGTAGTAAAACAACCTGGTATATTAAAGAAGACAGAAAAATACACAGGAGTTCAGAATATTTTGTTCCACAGTTGAAAGTATTATGTTTCTTTTGCTCTGTAATACATAAGGCCAATAGATGATAGGTAATGATATGAAGAAGTAATAATTCTATGCACAATATGGGTTGAACTTTTATTTCCTTGATATTTCGAGAATAAACACATAGAGAAAACAAGCAAAATAACAACCACCACCACCAAATGTAATCCAGAAGAAAAGAAAAATATAGCAGGAAAAAGTGGGCATAAATAAAGAAATATGTGTGTCAAATTCCTGGAAAGATGTATGAAGATCTGTAATGCTGAGTAAGTCATGACTTGAATGCCATCGCAGAAAGAATTAGAACCAACAGGGAAAACATGGCAGCGCACATACAAACTCAAGATGTGATAGAAAATGTCCACAAGATTTCCTCAAGAGTGGCAATAACTACCCTGTGGGTGATCTTTAGCACAGTTAAAGTAGGTGAGACCAAAGGACTCCTGGCCATTGTCCTTACATTTCCTAGACTGCACAGAAGCTATGACAGGTAGAGTGTGTGTTTAGGAAAGTTCACTGAGAAGCAGTTTGAAGAAGGAAAAGTAGGATGCTTCCGCTGGGGAGTGGGAGGTAAGGAACTATTTGGGTGTGGGCCACTGATGAGAATTAGAGGCTTGTACTCGGCTGACAACACGCTGCCGTCCTAGGAAAACCAGTTCTCTGCTAGTCTTCATTCATTCACTTGTGGTTCTCAGCTCCTGTTCTAGGAGTCTCGTAATAGGAATCTGTGCAATGAAATCACTGCATTCCACAGCCACAGAGCTTGGCTGAGTGTAAGACTCAGAGGCAGGCGGAGCCCAAGAACCCTCCTGAGGATGAGTGTCTACGTTGGAGATATTGAGAGGTCCCAACACAGCCTAGTATTTCAGAAAGTCATCTTGTCAGCAGGACATTCGAAAAGCCTGTGGGGAATAAAGGTAATGCAATGTGAGGCAGAGCTTAGGTAGGAGTAGAGCGAAAAGGACAACAAATTCATACAAGGTTTAGACCCCGGTCACGCTTAAAACCAACTTTGATGACATATTTTGTTCTTTGACTCCCATCACTGTTGTTGTTTGTTCCTTTCACCTGTTTGAGTTGGTTTCAGTCAAGTGCAGCCACCGTCCTCTGGTTCATGCAGCAACACCCAGGGAGACCATGGTGTGGAGTTGCTGGAAAGTCTGTAGTCACCAAGGGTTGAGATGACAGTAGTGGCCAAGCTGGCCTCCTGGGGAGTTAACACTCAAAGCCACACACCACTCTTGTCTTCATATCATTGAGGGGATCTTAGTATTTTCTTTCAAGCGTTGCTAAAATAATTAATTTCCTCATGGCCTTTTCAAAGAAATCATACCTGATTTCAGGCATTCTAAACTTCTCGCCATTTTATTTTTTACATATCTAGATACACAAATGTAGTTTGGTTCCATGGAAAAACTGAACAATTAAAAAGATGAAAATACTAAGCTAGGCTAGGCTACAGAGTTAGTTCAAGGCCAGCATGAATTACATAGTGAGGTCCTGCCTCAAAAAAACAAAAACAAAGCAAATGAAAAGAACAAGAAGAAAAATACTCACCTGTCCTTGTTTGTATTTTACCCTTCCTATTTCCATATTCTTCTATTGCTTCATTTATGGTAAATTACTGATTGACGTATTGCCTTAATATTTTATTCTGGCACTGTAGAGAGGAAATAAAATTATTAAGGCTTAGATTGGTGTAGTATTTATATGACCATTTTATTTATATTTTAAAATTTCATTTGTAATTTTAAAATTCTCCTTAAAATATTTTTATCAGATACTTGATACATATTATTTTGTTCTCTGAACCTAGATCATCTAATCCAGTACTTCTTAGACTGGAATGCCTATTGGAATGAATAGAAGACAGCTCCACAAATACATATTCCTGGGAAAAGCCTGGCCCAAAGATTCTGATTCAGGGGGTCAGAGGTTGGGCACATGAATTTGCATACTTTGTGAGTTTGGTTGGCTGATCTTTGAGAAATCACTGATCTAGAATTCACATAATTCTCTTCTTTACAACATAAAGACTTATACTTCCCAAATGTGAAAAATGACAATTTCCACTACATAAAGGGGAATGAATTTCTGTTCAGAAGTTCCAACTTTAAAAATTAATATAGGATAAACTGTCACAAGCAAGTTATGTGGCATGTAGAATAAATAGTGGCACTAGTTTTCAGGTGTAGAAATACAAGCACCAGACATCTGCATGTTTAAAATTATCCTGCTGAATAAAAGAAGACTTAGGATGAATTTTGTCTCTTAACTCAGAATCCTGTTTTATTTTCTATGGTTTATACCTCACAGTTTTTTAGAAGTGAACAATGATCCCTTTTAAACCTCAAATCATTCGTGGTGCTTAGGAGCATGTTACAGTGAGCATGGTTTCCTTGTGTCACACTTGCTCCTTAAATACATCTTTGAAGCAGAGATCGGAAATAGTTTAAAATTTAATGGAAAATATAGAAGAAGAAACAAAACACACAAAAAGCGCTGTTTTCTAGATAAAGCCACTTCTGTGAAGGTACCAACAGTGCTAAGAAGACAGGTTCAGTCTGTACTCTTCTGTAAGAAAGCTCAACCCTACACACTTTCCTGGTGTAATTTTGTTTTCATTAGTTCAGATGAGACACCAGCTCCGAACAGATTTTGCTAACATTGCAGTTACGTACCTTCTGTCTGAACCTAATTACTGTCCCACACCACCAAATGTTTGCTCTTCGCTCACCTTCAGCATCTCAGCTGCTAGGAAGTAAATCCCCAAACATTCACTGATTAAGTTCTTGTTTCATGCGTGTAAGTTAATATTGAGATGCTAAGCCAGAAGGTGGAGGCATTGTTAGTGACAACTAAAATTAAAAACAAAGTGAGAATTAATTTGTTTCTATAGCTGTCAATGGGGACTTCTCTAAGGGAATGCTGGTATATCACTCCAGTTGCTTGTACTGTGCTAACAGGGATTATATCTGGTTGCTCATCTTCAATAAATACCAGCCATTTAGCATATAATGAGACTTTAGGCTGTCTGGTAGGGTGAGACTCCTGACGTCTTTGTTTTCATTTTTTGATGCAGGTATATTTTCATGGATGTATTTACACAACAATTTCATTTTTCCTAAATACTAAAACAACATGCAAATAACATTATTTGGCTCTATTTTCTTAAATTATTGAATCTTTAAGTCCATTCATTTTAATCTTGAGTTTAGCAAGTGAATTTAGAAATATGTCTCTAAAGGCCATACAACTTTAAATAAATAAAAACACATATTTTTGTAAAGTGGCTCTGCGAATAGCATTTTATTATTTTTAATTAAACTGTTAACTGACCCATAAGAACATAAAGTTGCACATCTTTATGTGAGTACCATGTGCTATTTTGATAAGTATGTAATTTTTAAATCAGGGTACACATGTCTATCTCTCAAGCATATATGATTTCTTTATAGTTAAAATATTTAAGATTGTTTCTTCTAGTTTTTAGATTTATACAGTACATTACAGTTACTCATAGTCACCTGACTGTGCAGTTTTTCCCCTTAGCTAACTATAACAGTGCACATCGATCAACATTTCCATACCCCTTGACCCCTCACCTCTCCCCAGCTGCAGCAGCCTCCATTCTAAGTTCCAACTTGTGTCAGATGAACTTTTTTTATGAGGTAAAACTCTTTTTAACTTGTTTTAGATTTTAGGCATGAGTAGGATTATGAGTTACTGGTTTTTCTGAATCTGGTTTATTTTACTCTACATAATGATCTCAGTGTTTATCCATGTTGTCACAAATAATGGATTGCCATTCTTTTTTATGGCCAAATAGTACTCTATTAGGTACTGCCTCAGTCACCTGGTCACTGAGACACAATACCTGACACCTGAAACTAAAGGGTGGAAAAGCTTAGTTTGACTCACATTTCAGTTCATTGTCAGCTGGCTGTAAGGTGCCATAAAATGGTACAGACAGACAGGAGCTTGCCATGGTATGGTGTGCAGGATGCAGACAGAGTGTGCAAAGGACCTGGGAGGAAGACAAAGCCTTCCATAACCCAGTAACCTGCTTCTTCAGACCAGACCCAACCTGCTAACAGCAAGTCAGCTCTAAGCTCTCACCATGCAATCACTTCCCACCTATGAGCACACGAGGTACTTGGGGGACATTTAGATACAACAATCAACATGTAGTTCTGCATTTCTTTGTTAAAACCGTGTTGGTGGACATGTAATTGGTTTTTACTACTTAGCTATTTTGTTCCTCCCGGTGGCTCCACACAAATTCTGGCATTGTTTTTATTGTTTTGAGAAGGTCATTAGTACTTTGATAGAGATTACATAGAATCTGTAATAGTTTGGAGCAAGAAGGACATTTTAACAATATTGATTATTCTACTCCATGAACACACGATGTATTTCATTTTATTGTTTTTTCTTTCTCCTCCATTTCTTTCATAAATATTTGATAGTTTTCAATATAGAGATCTTTCCCCTTGGTATGGTTTACATCTCCTGCATTCGGAGATGGGGATTTTGGAATGTGATTTGGATCATGGAGGTGCCATTGGTTGAATATGCTACTAGTAGGTGGAGTTTGTAAAAAGAAATGAGTCACTGGGATCAAGATTTTGAAGGATATGTTCTTTCCTTTTACTCTCCCTCTTCTCTGTTTCTTGCTGCCCCGGGTTGAGCCACTTTCCACAGCCACCTCCCTCCACCACGCCATTTCTACCTTGGAGCCACATAGTATCCATGGAATAATCCTTCTGAAACCGGGAGCCAAAACGAACTTCTCCTTTTCAAATTGCGAGAGATGGGTATTTTGACCAGCGACAGGAATATGACTAATATTCATTTTTTAGTTAAATTTATTCTTTGGTATTTTTTTGCAACTACTCTTTTCTTTATTTTTGTTTCAGATAATTTGCTTTTTGTCGTTAGCAATACTACTGATTTTTGTACATTGATTAGATATACTACAATTTTTTTCTAAATTATTTTCTAGTTCCAGTAGTTTTAATGCAGTCTATAAATAAGATTTTGTCACTTGAAGACACTGGAAATTTGACTGCCTTGTTTTAATGCATACTTTTTATATTTTTCTTTTGCCTCATTTCTATGGATAGACTTACAGTAAAATGTTCAATAAAAGTGGTGAAAGCAGGCATCCTTGTGTTGATCCACACATTATAAAGTTTTATAAAGCCTTCTCCTTTTCCCCGTTCAGTATGGTATTAGCTGTTGGCTTAGTATTCATGGTCTTTATTGTGTTGAGGTCATTGCGGAGGCTGAAGGACAACAAGGTGAAACTTCTGGTAGACAGTGATGTGAGGTTTTCCTTATCTTCTTCCTTTTAATATATTAAAATTTTTTAAAACTATTAAGAATGAATTCATAATTTTAAAATTCCTGAAAAAGAAAATACCAACACCAAGTCATTTCACTGAGGAATTTTACTGAACTGTTAAAATAATATGAATGGTACTAAACTCTTCGAAAAAAGAAGAAAAGAAAGAACACATTTCCAGTCATTTAAAGAAGTTAGTATTACATTAATACCAAAGCTGACAGTATAGGGAAAAACCATACAATCTAATATCTCTCACTAATAAAAACAAAAAATCTTAACATAAAATTAATAAATGAAATACAGAAGTATATAAAAAGAATCATATGCCATGGCCAAATTGGATTTATTAATGATGCAAGTTTGCTTTAATATTCAAAAGGCCATAATGTAATCAATCCATCATATTAACAGACTAAGAAGGGAAAATCAAACATTTGTACAAAAACAAGTAGTTTCAGAAAATGATTGTCAGCTTTTCCTAAAGTATTATAAAAAAATCTGAAAACTTATTCCGACATTATGTATTATGTAGATTCTGGATCAAATTTAAATGAATTAAGCAGAAATCTTATCTCTTCTAATTGTCTTTGTGGTAGAAATGCATTGCTCATTCTTTGACTAAGATTTTACTATACTCCTTGGTTTTCTTACTTTTCTTACCTTGACTAACTCTACTGTATGTGTAAATGCTGGAAGATCCTGACCAATCTTTAATTTCTGAGTTTTAGTGATAGAACAGTTGAAGTTATTCCTACAAAGATTCTCAGACAAAAAAAAAAGTGTATGAAAGTACTAAAAAGGGAAAAGAATCACTGTTTTCTTTAGCTTTCTCTTCTCCACCCTAACTTTTTATCTTTCATATGTTTGTCCATCCATCCTTTCTGTTTCCTTCCTTCTCTCCCTCCTTTTTTTGTAACCTTTTCCTTTTATAATCTTCTACTAGTTGACATTAATATGTTTTTAATCTTTTATACTGGATGAGAGAAAACAAAACAATACTGATTTTTCAACTACAGTATATTTTTCAACTACAGTGAAATTGTCATATAAGACTGAAAATGTTATTGAAATTCCTGAAGTTAGAAAAAACTGAAAAATTTAGTAAGAAACAAATATTTTTTGGGAAAAATAAAAAAAATCCAGTGACATTAAAATAACAAAGCCATTAATAATATTCAAACCTGCACAAAACTATGCAAAAACTTCCAAAGTAAAGAGCAAACTGAATAATGTGGTACATGCCAGGAGTTCTAGGTACTCAAGAGGCTAAGGAAGGGTATAAACACCTATCAACACAAGCAACATAGAGAGACCCTGTTTCAAAAAAAAGTACAACGGCTGTGTAAAGTAGAAAAGGATTACATTTAAAGAGAACAGTCAATGCAAAAAGAGATGAACTTGTATATTTACTCAAAAAAGGCCATTAGAAGCTGTTTTACTGTTTAAAATACATTTAAGGAACACTTTCACTTATACTAATAGCATGATCAAAATTTTCTTCAATTCTGTGGAGTTACTTTTATAGGTACAGGAGGTACAAGCTGAATATGTTGTCTTCTAATGTGATCAAGGAAGATATTATTTATTCACTTGTTTAATAATTCAAAAACTTTTATTGCTCCCTTGTCATGAATCAGCATTAGTAGTTCACAATTAAGGAATGCTAAGAATACAGTGCTCAAATTTCGTGCACTTAAAATCTTGGAGTGGATAGGAGATAGCAAATAGAAACAATGAATATGGTGAAATGTACTGAGACATATCTGTAGCCTCAGGGAACACAGGAGCACCTAAATCATGTGAGGGACAGAGAGATTAAATAAGTTTTTGAAAGACAATAACAGTTATTCTAAAGAGGAGAAAATTCTAGGAATATCTCTGGTCGGGTAGGTGAGAAGAAGTTGCTGGCATTCCAAGAGGAGGTTCCATGTGAGACCCTGTGTCATGCAATGGCTTAAAGCATTCTAAAACTATATATGGATAGTTAAGGGTGTGCCAATGGGTGTATCTTAATGTTCAGCAGAAAAGGTAAAGACAGTCCTCCGTGATAAACAAAAGACTATATTATGAAGCATGAGAGTGCGAGGAAGAATGTTAAGATGGGGGGAGGATGTGATCTGATTTACTTCAGACTAACATCCCTGGATGGACAAAGAGTGGTGGGTGGACTGTAAAGTCCCAAACGCATAGCAAGAAATTCATTGAAGATACTATTTCAGCAGTGTTCTAATGTATCAAAAGTCTGTCGTTAATAAAAATCATTGCTGACGGTCATTTTTAAATTGAAATATGCTTTTGATGTGTACTAGTTACATTTAATTTGGAGCGCTGGTACATGTAGATAGTGTTCTTTTTTTTAAATTCTCTTTACCTCTTTTCTTTCCCTTGCTCCTTATCACTACCTCATCACTACAAAGTATGAATATATTTTTTCCTCTCATCTACCCTTTACTTTATCCTCCACTTGTGTTTAAGGTTTCACACATAAGAAAAACCATGCAATATTTCACTCTGTGTCCCCAAGTTATTCTACTTGACATCATAGCCTCAAGTTCCATGCTTTTTCATGCAGTTGACATGATTGCATTTTTTATGTCTGAATAATATTCCATCCTATGTTTATATCACATTTTCTTTGTCTAGTCATTCTTGTGTTCATTTTGAGCCTGTCTCCTGAGCTCTGCAGTCAAAGTGGATGTCTCCTGCAAATTACACCTCTAGGGCTTCTTTGTCACTGGACTTTCAGCAAGAGTTGACCAGTTGGAATACTGGTAGGAGACTGGCTCACAGGAAGATAGGAACAGTCATGATAGTTCTTCAAACCTTTAGTTTTACTGTAGTTTAGGAGCCAACATTTTTTTTAATTACTTAAATGGGTTCCTAAGAATCGTTGAGTAGTGTGAGAAGAACTTCCTAAAATACTAATATGTGTATGATAGAGTTTATAGAGTGTCAAACTAAAAGTATAAAGCCTTCTTAGGGCTCAGGGAATGAACTACCAGTTAAACAGAAAGAAACAGACAAAAAAAAGAAATAGACTTCATACATTGTCTTGGAATTCCGTCAAACCATAATCTATCCTAGAGGCAGCAGTTGAACACATCTCAAAGTTACATCCTTATTTATCAATTGCTCCTCTTAAGAACCCTGGTCTCTCGGTAGTTCTCTCTCTGTGCCTTCTTTGATCCTGATTTCTGTGCATACGCCTCAGGTCCTTGTCTGACAGAACCAGATCTGATAGTATAGTTCTTCGGACAGAAATACACAGAAGTTAAGTGGGAAAGGGCAGTCAAGGGACTTGATGTTCATCCAGGGGACCAGAAATGATGTGGATGAAGGGAAAGATAATAATTTAGGATAAGAAGTGATTCGCTAATTTCTAGATCCAGAAAAATAACACATTTCGGCAACGTAGTAACAATGTATGTGAATTGGAAAGCCGCACATTTCGTACATGTGTGTGAAAGGGAGGGGATTTATGGAGGTAGAACTGGGGGAGGGATGGGCAATGGAGAGCAAATCTTTGCTACATTTTAAAACTTTAAGGGTGCTGTTATTTACACATTTATTTTGTGGTGCTCAGCAAGCACTGTATTACTAAGCTACATCTCCAGCCCTGTTGATTTTTTTTTTTTTTTCTTTAAAAGGGCCAGGCAGGTGTGGTGGCACATACTTGTAATTCCAGCACTGTGGGAGGCAGAAGCAGGAATATCACAAATTTGAGACCATGTCTAGCAAATGTGTGACTTAAGAAGACCCATCCCTAAAAAATAAAAAAAAAGTTAAAAGGATGGGAATGTCGGTCAGTCTGAAAACCCAGAATACAAATCCTGCAGCACAAAAAAACCCACAATAAACAATCTTCTTTTGAGTGCTTATGGAAATATTTTTAAATTTCTTTTCACTTTTTTGAATATATTTACCTGTATCAGTCAAAAGACTACTATGATAATCTACCATGATAAAGGAAGAAGACTTGGACTGCGTGCCTACTTTTCCCACATGGACAAAAAGAAAAGGAATCATCTAACTTAAATAGGAATACCAGCAATTATGGAAACACATATCCCTTCCTTTTAGAATTAAGAGTCTTCTAGTGCCTGGCACATTCAATAAATGTTAGTGTTCAATAACTATGGGCTTATTGGATGAGGGGTTAAAATATGAGAGAAACATTTCTTCTACAACTTTTAGATACAGGCCTAAAATTTACCTGCTACTGGAAATAAAACATTTTTTTATTTGTCCTCAAATCCAAATATATTTCAATATATACAACTAAATCAGAAATTTTAGTATTATTTTTCATAAAGTATTTTCTGCTTTGGTTTAAGGCATGTATCAAATTTATAAAAACTCAAATCTATCTAAAGAAAGATTTGCTGGTGAATGAGCAAGGACCTGATGTGTGATTGCAATGCAATTATCATTTGAACTCTTTATTCCTTTCCCACAGTATGAAATTAACTGTTCCTTTTTTAATGATGAAATACTGGATTGAGAGTGAGAGGAAGTAAACTTGAATTTTCAGAATGATAAAAATACAAAGTATAATTGACAAAACTACTATATCCTTCCAAAAAGTGAAGCACAATAGCTAGAATATTCCAGTGGGCAGATGTTAGCTTAAAGTGTGCATTGTTTGGAAAAGGAGTTAATTAACAACTTATTAATTGGATAGAAAATCTGAAACTGTTGTACTTCTAGCAAATACATAATTTTCTTCAAGTATTATTAAAGCGTTTTTTGTTGTACCTATTAAAGATTCTTGTCTCTAAGTTAATTTCATTATGCTAATAAGCTATCATCGTTACAGAACCTAAGCTTTGATCCATGTTAATTGTCGTGATCTTCAAAGACAAAGTCACCACTTACTTTAAATGAATTTTACATCTTTTTAAAGAATCACACGGAAATTAGGGGAAGTAATTAATTTTTTATTATGTGTCTCAATATTTTTAAAGGAGGAAGTCAATGGTATTGGCTAGAATTCATTTTAACATTTAACTAGGGAAAACAGCGTGAGGCAAAAAAACCGTTCAGATGCGAAAGATTAAAGAAAATTTGAAACTGGGACCTAATTTGTCTTGATAAACTTTGGTGTTTAATATGCTTCTTTTGTTCTCAGTGTGAAACTGCAGGGTTTTGATTTGTAAAAACTTTTTGAAGAATTAATTCTTTCTAATTTCTATTCATTTCTTCACTTTTCTTTTACAGTAAAGCAGAGCTGGTTGACCTTCAAACCATAACACTTTTAAATATCTTTGAACTTACAGGGTTAAATCTATTAGTAGTCTGATATTGCCCATTATATAGTCACAGAGTATTTTTTTTCTGAAACAGATAAGACTCCATTGTTCCTATATATAACTAGTTATTTGAGCTTTGAAATATAAGCAAATAATGTTATTCAATTATTTGCATTCTCCTTCCTGACTAGAAAAGGTTAAGTGTGTAAATAAATCCATTCTATGAAAGACTTTTTTTCTAGAAAAATAAAACACACTTTAACCATATATCCATGAGGATAATTGCTAGTTGTATCTTTAGGATAACCAAGGTGATATTCAGGCTAAAAGCTTTCTTTAAAGCTACTTTCAGACTTGATACAGAGAAATGTAAGAAAAAGTGATAAAGGCAATAGTATTAAGTGGTATGTTTTTCTTAAACTTGGATCAACTGTCAAGATTGTAATTTTGCAATTATTCAAAATGTGTCAGTCTACCTGACATTCTTTTTGTAAAGACAGGAGGTATCAAAGTTATATTGTAGATAAACATAATTAACAAAATCAAACAGAAATTCACTAAATTGTATAAATAAATGCTTGTCAAGAAGTGGAAATATATCTACTAGGTTTTAGAGAAAATCACATGGCTCTAATATACATTTTAACAGATACAAACATAGTAATAACAGGCAAGTCAGTGGTGAAATTTTCTTTTTCTGAGAATGCCTGAAGAACTGATGAACCTATCACAATGATATATTGATATGTAAATTGGTCGTTTTCAATTTTTCATGTACAAGATAATAACTTGAGAACAGATGACGTGTAAATTCTACTACAGTTCCAAGAGTTTAATGTTTTTAATAAGCAATGTTAGGTAATTCTTATTCAGTGGGAAGAGTCTTGGACACGAACCTCAGATCTCATACACATACTAGGGAAGGGTTGCTCCACTGAGACAGATCATCAGCCCTTGGTAAGGTGTGGTAATGCAGATGGCTAGTGGATCTCAAACTTTATCTGCTGTTCAATTATTTGCATTTCTCTTTAGGATCAAAAAAGGTTTGAGATCATATAAGGTTGCAGATTTAACAAGATGATATAACCTTTGATGTCTTATATCAAGACGACTAAACCAAAAGGCTGATTAATTGCCTTACATTATATTAAAAAAACATCAAATTAATATGTTGGTTTCCTCCTCAAAGCTTGACTGTGTACACTTTTTATGGTAAGGTTGCCATTTGAATTCTTTGCTTCCCATAGGATTAGCACCTGTTGATGTTTAATAAATGAAATTGAGTTTTGGTCCTTCGTATTGCAAGCCAGTGTGTGGTGTTATTTAATTCATCCACTCTGTTCCCTAGGCACGGCTACTTAAAAATATTATAACTATGGCTGTGCTTCCTACCAAACAGCTTATCCTAAAACTTATACTTGAGTTTCTGTAGTTATTTATAGGAAAGATTTACAATGTTTTAAATTCTGTTATAATATATGACATGAAATGAGTCATCTTTAAATTTTAAGAGCCATATACTTATATATATATGTAGAGGTGTAGTTCCCATACCCTAAAAGGTAGGCTGGTATATTACACTTTTAGGCTGATTTCTAGTTAATGTAGTTTTTATAGTGAAAAGACTTATAAAAGTTATTAACACTAAAATTATCTAGCTCTCAAATTACTACTAAACATCTCTTTTATCCTTAACTTCCCATTCCCTCCAACACATTAAATCACACTTCAAATATGATAGAATTAAGATAATACTAATGTCTATGGAATTATTCTTTTATTTTTTGTCTTTTTCAGACAGGGTCTCACTATGCAGTTCAGGCTGGCCTTGAACTCACTTTGTACCCCACCTAGGCTGGTCTCCAATTTGGAACAATCCTCCTGATTCAGCCTCCCCACTGCTGGGATTACAGGTGTGCCCCACCACACCTGTCTCTAATTATTCTTTTATTGAAGTTGTTGACCTTCAGTTGCCTGAAAGAATTGAAGGACACAGTAAAGGTGGCAAAGAATTCCTTGCAATCTTAGTATACTGGAGCTGAAAAGCAAAGAGGATTACAATTCAAACCCAGTTCTATCTCGTTCTTTCTAACTTGTCAGAGGGCCCTGATATGGGCAAAAGGGAGAAATAAAATCTGTTGAAAGAGGATGGACCATAGCCTTTTCTTGTTACACTTTTTTGACTACAAGGAAAAAATAAGACGTAGATGATTTTTCTTGCCAGATCTTATTATAGAAATACACTGACTCCTTATCCAGGCATGGGGGAGGGGAGTGCCTGTAATCCCAGCACTTGGAAGGCTGAGGCAGAAGGATCACTGTGAGTTCCAGGCCAGCCTGGAATACAAAGTGAGTTTAACCAGTCTGAACTATATATGAAGACCCTGTCTCAAAAACACAAAATAACAATAACAAAACAAACAAAAAAGAAATGTACAGGTTCACGGACCTCCCTCTATCACACACAAAAGTAGTGGTCACTCATCCAAGAAGTCACTAAATATAGTCACTAAATACAGCAAAATGTTTTTTAACAAAAGGAAAATCAAATTAGAAATAGATGAAGTATCAAACTTTCTGTGCATAGATTTAGTGAATTAAAAATTTGAGAGGTAGAGCATGTGCCTGGCATGCTCTAGACCAAGGGCTTACTCCCGAGCACCACTGAAAAATTAAGAGAAAAATGAAATTTCAAATCATGCTTCCATATGATAAAAATGATGAATAAACAAATCTAAGAAGAGGAAGAGTTTAGGAAGCAGAAATGGTTACATTGTTTAAACAAAGATGTAATTTATTATGGAAGAATTGTCTTAAGACTTTTTAAAGCTATACAAATAATAACTACAGTAGCTACAAAGAGATTATGATCAAAGATAGTACTAAAATCTATGATTGGGGTCTATAACTCAGACTTTGTCAAATGCTAGAAGCACTGAAGAACAAAAACCCTGCAAAAAGATTTGATCTACGTTATTTCTAAACAAGCATGGCTTTCCACCTGGAGGAAGATATTTCCTAAAAGAAATATTCATTTTTTCAATATTTTAGTAGGATTAGGCAATCATTCATTTTCTTTATTTATTGTACTTTGTAATGCAGGCTGCAAAGTGGACCCCTAGACATATTCTGTTTAACTTACACAATATTTTAACCATTTTAAAGTTAGTTTCTAATAACAAAAATCATGCGATTTTATACAAGTAACTGGATTGCTAGCCATAATTTTTTTAAAAACATCTACTTTCTGAAGATATCAGTCATTTCCTTCTACAAAGCAATGATGAGACAGAGCTCAGGTGAGATGGCCTCTGTTAGTGCTGGATGCCGTGCTCTCCTATTCTTGGTACTAGTTTGCCTGTGTTCACTCACATTAGCGATTTGCTTAAGCACTAAAGACACTTTGCCACAACTGATAAAAATATTGTTCACAAAAAAATGTTCATCTTATATCAGTGAAGGGGAAGCCATCTTACCTGAAAATTCCTGGGATGTGTTAAAAAAACTCAACGTTATTAAGGCTACCACTGCAAAGAATGAAAATGGAAAAATGTCATTAGAGTAATTTTTATCCCAAGTGATGAGACTTACTTGTTCATATTCCCAATTAACTTTATCAGCCCCTCAAAAAACTTTGAGTTCTTAAATGAGTTTTTGGCAAGTGTAAGGTTAAGAAATGAAATGTTAGGGTTTGGTGCAAGTAACCTTAGTTTCCATATATAGTAAGTAATATTTATTCTAACTTAAAAATACTAAAATACCTTTGACTGGAGTTCGTTATGTCTGCAGCTAACTGTGTTAGATTCTTTCCTCTCGTAAAGACCTTTGCTTTTAACTAAATGCTTACTTATCTTTCTAATTCAACATAGTCCCGCATTATTCTTTGTAGTAATTTTGGGCTATCTGATAACCTATAATGGAAAACATGTTAAGGTCTCCCACCAGTTCTTGTTGCATATTTCAAATGCTTAGAACAACAATTTTCAGAAGCTTTCATTAAGGTTAATTTAAAAACTACATTAAATACAAACAGATTTTCTCACAAACAAAATGCAATGTGTACTTAACAGACTTCTGTATGTTATATTTGATAAACTACCTCATATAAATGCAAATTTTGACTTTCTGCCAGAACCAGGTGGTACGGAAAATATTTCTATTAAACAAATAATGCTGGAAGAGCAAACTTCAAGCGCTGAGATGTTGCATAGGAAAGAGGATGTTTTCAATCAGGTTTGATGTGTGTTTTCAAGTTGACCTTTTTGCATGCAGAATGAAAGAAGCATTCTGAACACTGATCTGTGGTGAGCAATTGTCTTCCGTGTAAAAGAAGATTTAGGAAAATGCACTGGGGGAAGGATTTTACCTATTCTGAGAAAAAGACAAGTACGCCTTTTCCCATTTTGCCTGGTTATTTGATAAGATCATCTCATCTCTGTTAGTATCTGGAAGCTTTCATCTCCATCACTTTAAAACTCAACTAGGCAAGATAAATAATGCAGGATAATCCTAAACATTGTCTCATAGGAAACAACTATTTTGAGCTCTTAGGAGACAAAATGCAATCAAAACATAAAAGTTAACAGAAGACCTCCCTCACAATGACCTTCCTCATTTTATGATGAGACAAAACATTACCCAAACCCAAATGGAAGAGTGTTACAAAGCCCCTGAGGAGCATTCCGCAAAATTGTCACAGTCATCAAAACCAAGAAGCCTTTAGGGCACTCATATGCCAGAAGAGAGTGTGGAGACACAAATACTAAAAGACACACAGTGTCCTGTATGGGCCTTAGCATATAACAGCGACACAGAAAAGCTAGTGAAACCCAAACAGAGTGGAGTTTAGTTAATTGTCATACACGAACTCTGTCAATTCTGACAAATGTGCAGCGTGCAGAGGAGATGTGAATTATCAGCTGATGCAGGGTACATGGGAACTTTCCAATTTTTCTTCAAATCTGAAATCATTACTCCCCCAAAGTGTATTTAAATTAAAAGAAAACAGTGGAGGTAAATGGAGGAAATATTATTAGGCCTAAAGATACACATAGATGCTTAAGGAGGCTAGAATCATAGTTACTCTTAATTGAATAAGCCCTTGCAATTGCCATATCTGAGAGTGATGAATGTACAAAAAATATATGTATTGTTCAGTTATCCCAAAGAAACGTGTATGATGTCAACATGGGGTGCAATGGGAAAATCTGTAATCCTGATCTAGTGGCTTCTAAAATTCAGACCTAATACCCCTATCATAGTCACTGTGTTTATATACTGTACTTCTGAGAGATGACTATGAAATCGGTGTGATGACTCTGGAGAATTGTGTGATTTGAGACTTGGTAGTCCTAGTTAAGAAAGTTTTACTGATTTAAATTGTTACTAATTTTAATATAAGAAGGATGTTCTACATGAACATAGAAAAAATTGGGGACAAAGAATGATTTAAAGGTTAGATATTAAAATATTTAACTATTAAAATATTAATTCTAAAGAAAAATTATATACACACACATATGGAAAGGATGTTGGT
Organism: Chinchilla lanigera; assembly: GCF_000276665.1. Classification (NCBI taxonomy): domain Eukaryota; kingdom Metazoa; phylum Chordata; class Mammalia; order Rodentia; family Chinchillidae; genus Chinchilla; species Chinchilla lanigera. The sequence goes on from NW_004955440.1 coordinate 11,470,229, forward strand.
GTTGATGATAATTGTTTCTTTATTAAAGGCTTTAATTTTAAGTGCTGGCTTTAGAACTGTATATTTCACCCGTGAGTTTGGTATTACCAGTGTGACTTAGAAAGAGTAACTTGCCTAAGTACTTGCATGTTGTAGGTAAGACAGTAGCATCCCTACCATTAAATGCTTGGGCTGTCCCTGTTGAAATTTTCTGTCAAGTCCTCCAGGTCTTTATCTTCTAAGGATTATTTCCTGATTGTCCTTTCAGATTGATGGCTCAAGTTCACATTTCGGATACAATAAATGATAAGGCTAAAATGTTAATCTAAGTCCATCTATCTCGAGAGATAATGTACTTAAGCCAGTGAACTAGCATGCTTACAGTATAGGATTATCTGCATAATATCCTTGCTTTCAAATAATTCTAGAATAGTTTCCAGGTTTAACTAATCAACTATTATACTTATAGCATTTGCCTTTGTCTTCTGAAACTGTTAAAAGATTTTTAGAGTGTTTTCAAAAATATTTTCTTATTTTTAGTAGATATGTTACGTTGGTACACATTTCTAGGGTACAGTGTGTTATTTTAAGACCTCTAGACAATATATAATGACCAGATAAGAGTAACCAGTATATCCGACACTTCAAACATATTTCAATTTTTTTGTGTTGGAAATATTTAAAATCCTTTCTACCTATGATTTCGAAAAACACACTTAATTATTTTCAACTATATTTATCCTGCTGGGCTATAAAACATTGGCAGATTTTCTTGCTGTCCAGCTGAGTCCTGCGCCCCTTAGCCAACTTCTCTACCTTCTATGCATACCTTTGCTACCCTTTCTTTACACCCTAGGAGATTAACTGTTTGACATATAAATGATAGCATGCAAGGTCTGTCTTTCTCTGCCTCACTGGCTAATGGAATTTTGACCAAAATATCTACTACCAAAATATATTTTCAAAAACAATGTATAATTTAGTAGTTATCCTTTTGGTGAAATATTACATTCAAAATGTGAATATTTATATATTAACTTCATAACACGAGCTTTTATAGGAATAATTAGAGCGAATCAAGAACACAGAAGGAAGTCTAGAGATGAAACATTTACACATTTTGTAAAGAGTAAACTTACCTGAGATGGAGCAGGAGATATTATTAATGTTGCACTATTTTGTTTAGCATGAGATCCTAGATTTTTCACTTCTCTAAAAATAGTTCATGTTTTTGTGAGAAACATGGGATACTCTTCCTGCTGGAGAAGTCAGATTAGTCTAGCTGACATTTTTGGAAGTCTCTTACGACCTCTGATCTAATATGTTATTTCTGCTAACCTGAGACTAGCATTACTGACTCACAGAAAATAACTTAATAATTGTCTCTGATGACAACATCTGAATAAGCATACAGCTTTTATGAGCCAATCAGTTTTAATAAAATAATTCTCATTAATCTTATAACATACTTAAATTTATTTCTTTTTAGAATCAAAAGGGAGCCAAGGCTTTTAGAGTTCATGAACTCTCAGAAAGATATCTTTTTCTGTGATTGAAATGGCAACAGCAGTCACTGTTTCCGAAGAAATCCATATCTTTAGAGTTAATAAGTTATGGTACACACATAGATAGCACAAATGATATTCTATTCCAAGGGGAAACTAAATCTCAAAATTATGGATTCTTGTATTAATTCTTTAAAACAAACATTTCTCTGAATCCTTGAGAGAATTCAAAGGTCAGAAAAGGGTTTGATTACATAAAGTATGATTTTAATGGTAGCCTAATAAAATCATGTGTACTCTAATATATTTAAAGTGAGGATGCCTGACAAATGGCATTGACTTTATAACAAAATCAATATTTGCCTTGCTAAGTTGAGTAAATTCATTTCTCAAAGTTTATTTAGTATCAAAAGAACAAAATTCAAAGAATATGCAAAGCCAGAGACTTCCAAATTGAATATAAAGTGAAACATTATCAAAAACTATATTAAGCTGGTCCCGATTAGTTATTATTTAAAGCAGATAGTCAGAAGTATTCTGCTTTTAAGGTAAAATTCTTATATATATTTTATATGAGTGACTTCAAATTTAATATTATTATTTCTTTATATTTTTACCCCAGGGAAAATTTCAGATTTTGAGCCAAATATGAAATTATACGGTTGGAGGTTACATAACACAGACCTACAGAGCGTTTTATATTACATCTAGGAGAGCATTAGATTTCACAGAGAAAGCCATAGAGAAGCCCCATCGTTGAAATTCTGATCTACTTGAAACGCTTAGGTTTGAATGATGAACCCAAGGGCTAAATTTGCAAAACAGTTATATTTGCTTTTTGCACCCTTGATGCCCCAAAACACTAGAATTTTCACTTTTAAAGAGACAAAATAAATTCTCTCTTCCTTCTTTACAAAACTTTAAACTTACGAATGCTTCTTACTTCAATTTGAACGCACTTAGGAGCTTTGCAAGCCTCAGAAAATGCCGTGCAATGGAGAAAGGTGCTCCCAGCTCCATCGTCCGATTTATCTACCCGCCCAGCTGCAATTGTTTCCCACACACTGGCATACAAAGCCACCTTCCAGGGCCGTCTATAAAACATGTGGCATCACCACAAAAAGTAGTTTATGTCATGAGTTTCTAATGCATTATATTTATTTCCCAAAGAAAAGAGTCATTTTTAAATATAAGTTGAGTAGAGATAAACACAACAGTTGAAGGGACTTGCCATTTGGGGCAACAATACTATCTAAAGTATTTATGTGAACATAACTATACTCCTAACAAGAATAAATGCACAGGGCTGGGGATTTAGCTCAGTGGCACAGTGCCTGCCTGGCAAGCGCGAGGTCATGAGTTTGATTCCCTGTACCAGAAAACAAACGAACAAACAAACAAAAAGAATAAATGCACAAACATTAAGCTATTGTAGAAAGTGTCTTTTGTTCAAATTCTAGAACAAAATTTCAGAAAGGGAAAATAAATGTAGACTTTTCTATTCCAAAGCATAGTGACCATGTGTTAGAAAATGGTGCTTATAATTTAAAAGATGTCAACTTGATCTTAGCAGCAAGATTTGATAAACAATATATAATAAAATACCTGTGAATATATAGTGCTAGTGTTATACATGTTACATACCCATCTTTATTTGTATCTCTAACTCTGTATCTCCATCTCTTTTTTTTTTTTTTTTTTTTTTTTTTTTTTTTTTTTGTGTGTGTGTGTGTGTGTGTTTCCGGGAATCAAACTCACAACTATTCACTTGCCAGGCAGGCGCTGTGCTGCTGAGCTAAATCCCCAGCCTCTGTACCTCCATCTCCATCTCCAACTCCATCTGCATCTCCATCTCCATCTCTCTGTCTCCGTCTCCATCCCTGTCTCTATCTCTGTCTCCATCTGTATCTCTGTATCTAGTGATAGTAGTATTTTGAGTAATCTCAAATTGCAACCTAGACTGCAAAAGGAAGAAAGCATATACTCAAGGTCAGTAGCATGTCAGGCATTGAGAGTGCTAGCATAATTATGACCTGGGAATATAGAGACCAGAGTGGTCAGCTGGCTTCATGGAAAATCATGGTAATGACAAATTACTCATTGGAGAAAAAAAAGAAAACTAGGGTGAAGAAGATAAATGAGACAGATACTAACAGGGCATAATTCACTGCCTCTACAAGGATCATGATGGCTCAGCCAAATCTGTGCTTTAGGTGATCGGTATTGTGCAAAGCTCACATTGTCTTTGACAATGGAAAGCGTGATGTCTCAGGAAGTGTAAAGGACCAGTGCTGGTAGAGGAGAAAGACAACTGTTGACGGTAGACCTAAGAAGGAACTCTGGTCACTCCCCAAAAGTGATGCTTGCAGATGGTATGAAATTAGAAGGGTGAACCAGACATGTGTGCCCTAACAGTCCTTTCATAGTTGAAAACAGGAAGAAAACACATGGATTTGAGAAAGGTAAAACACAGAATATTTATCTAAAACTAAAGCATATTTTCTGCTATTGTTTCACCTTCATGCAACTTCAGGGGAAGAACTGAAGTTGTAGTAGTGTACTGCAAACGTACTCCTTGAGGTAATTTTATGAGTAATTGTCTATATGGGAGGATACATGGGCTTCACAAACATTATCCCATCTATGTGAGCAAAAACTTGGGAGAGAAATATTATTACCCTTATGTGACGGATGGGGAACACTGAGTAGATGGCTCGGGAAGAGGCCAAGATCATACTAACAATTAGCAGCAGCAGGATGGTCGAGTCCATTTACTTTTGAGTATATGATTAAGATTTTAAAATTTAATCTTTTCCCTGATCTCAGGACATTCATTTATTTATTTATTGTAATGGAACTGTGAGACAGATGGCCTAGGACAGGTCAGAGTTGTCCATCTCTAAGCAGGTGAGGACAGTGCAATGGCTTCATGGACCACAATCCGTGTAGCAGGGATGCAGTGCCATTAGTAGTGAGTTTTGGAGATTATTGATGTACTTTTTATTAAGTTATTCATTGACAATAATTTGCAGCTTTTTTTTCATTTGTTACATTACTTATTGCTTGAGGAATTCCAAATTGTGATTTAGGAAACTGACCCTCATCGACTTCTGTACTTTCTAAGAACATAACAGAGTTTTTGGATGGATAACTGCGGATGTAATTTTAGTGCATTGGTGTTATATTTTCAAAGTTAAGTGGGATCATGTTGCTGGGTTGAAATAATGTAATTTCTCTACAGTGTGTACTGTGTTTCCATAGTTCCTATGCAGAAATTATTTAGCAATATTTTTGTTGCTGTACAGGTAACCCCCAATAAATATCTCTTGCCTGTGGGAATTCAAATTTTAGTATCACAGGTTTACGTTTTTTGTTAAACAAAACACTAAGTACAGAATGAATAAATACAAAGTAATAAAACAAAAACAGATATGCCCAAATTCAATCTACTGTTACCAGTAAAGTTTTATTGAGACTGTTTTAATGATATAGAGCCTGAGTTGAAAGAATTTCTTCCCCTATATCCTTCATAGTGTTTACTGTAATTTCACTTACATAACCTTTTCCTTTTGTCATTGACTACCCTCAGAATACCTCATTTGGGAGGAAGGGCAGGTCTTCACCATCAAGTATAACAGACATATAGAACCAAGCTGAAAGAGAATTGTATTGTTACCTTAAAAAATTAGTGTCATAAAACTTGATCATTAAAGTGATTGCAATTGTAAATATATACTTTATTTTAAAGTTCTTTCTTAAAGAATTTCTTTAATTACTTGTTATAGAACATAGTGGGAATATGTCAGACCCTAAATAGTCGTATTATATAAATTATAACAATTTATAAAATAATTTACATATAACAAATATTTTATTAAAGGAAAACCTAATAAAAGTCCTTGCCATTAGCAAAAGTTGTGGTCATTTTATTTTTTTTTTAGGTAGTTATTACCAAACATACAATAGATTTTACACAGGAGCATTACAGAATTTCATATATCACTTTATCTTTGGTCAACACAAAGAGGTCTGAGCTCGGAAAAAAGAAAGAGATCATCCAGAAGAAAAGCAAACTATAAAAGGAGTTCTAAAACTTCTTTGTAGAGGAAAAAGATCCAGAGGAGGATACACAACATTGAAGGAGAAAAATGATGGCAGATTCACATTATCTGACTTCAAGACTTACTGTAAATCTATAGTGATCAACATAGCAAGGTATTGGAAAAATAATAGGCAAGTAGATAAATAGACTAGAACTGAGGTCTCAGAAATATAACTATGCAAACGTGGTCAACAGATATTGAACAAAGTAGCAAGTGCAATTCAATGGAGGATGGATAATCTCATAAACAAATGGTGATCTTCATATCTACATGCAATGGAAAAAGAGAGAAAAGAAAAAAATTAGACATTGATACTTTTTATATCCTTCACAATAACCAACTCAAAGTGGGTCATAGTCATGCATGTAAAATGCAAAATTATAAAACCCCTAGAAGATAACATGAAATACAAATGAAATCTTGGTTTTGGTGCTGAGAGTTTAGATTAAGAACCAAAGACATGATCCATGAAAAGAAAGAATAAGTAAGAATTCATTAAATTTAAAAACATCTGCTCTGTGAAAAATACTGTGAAGATAATGAGAAAAGGCACAGGTTAGCCAAAATATTTGGAAAAGACAAATCTGATAAAGAATTGTTATTAAAAAGGTACAAAGATCTCTTAGTCTTAACTACAAGAAACAAGCAACTCAATTTAAAAAATGAACAAAAGATCTGGACAGACTAAAGATGATATACAGATGGCAAATAAGCATATGAAAAGATGCTTGACATCACAGCCATTAGGGAAATGCAAATTAAAATAACAGTGAAATGCTACTACACAGCTACTTAAATGAGTAAGATTTAAAACACTGACAACATCAAATGCTGACCAAGATGTGGAGCAATGGGAACTCTTATTAGTGGCAAAGCAAAATAGTTCAGCCTGTTTGGAAGCAGTTTGGCAGTTTCATACACAACTGAATGTACTTTTACCATTCCTTCCATTAATTCTGCTCCTTGGTATTTACCAAAAAGATTTGCAAGCACATCCTGAAAACAGTCTTCACACAGTTGTTTATACGAGCTTTATGCTTGTCAAAAATTGGAAGCAATGAAATGCTATTCTATAGGTGAATAGATAAGCAAATGGTGGTGCATCTAGGTAGTGAGATATTATTCAGTGCTAAAAAGAAAACAGGTGAAGACATAAAAGAACTTAAAACAAGGCTTGACACAGTATGATTCAAACTACATGCCACTCTAGAAAATGTAAAACTATGAAAATAGTAAAAAGATCAGTGGTTGTCAAGGTTTTTAGGTGTGAAAGGTGAAACAATGGAGCACATACGATTTTTAGGGCAGGAGAAATGTCCTGCATGGTACTCTAGTTGTGAATAGATGGCTCTACATATTCATTAATACTCATAAGCGAACAAAACAAACAGTGCCGCTTAATAGCAACTAAGGACTTCGGCTGATAACGGTGTGTCAATATTGGTTCATCAGCTGTAACTAATGTAACATACAGATTTAGGATGTTTACAGTAGGCTCATCAGGGTGAGTGTGTGGGGGTGTATGGGAACTCTTTGGGCTCTGTGCTCAATTTTGTTTTGAAGCTAAAATGGCTATAAACAATTAATTAAAAAAAAGCAAACAGAGTCAATGTAGCACTATACATAATCTCAAGCAGTATGTAACAGACTGGATTTTTTATTTTGTTTTGTTTTATTCTTCTTATGTGGGATTGTTCTTTGAAGTCTCATTTCCCAAACACACACACACACACACACACACACACAAACATTCACACACATGTACTACTTTATGAATGTTTAACATTTATCTCACAAAATATTATTTTTCTTTATTTGGCAGATAACATTTGAAAAACAATATTTTATTCAAAAACATTCTAAATTTCTGGTGTCTGACATTTCTTTGCATGCATCATAATATCCATAAGGATGAGAATTGGGCTAGTCTAATAATTGAATTTTGGGGGGATTAATCATTTTTTAGATTTCATTGTGAGCTCCAAATTCAGGAAGTCTTAAGTGGTAAAATTTTTATTTAAGTTTTAAAGTAAATTGATGTGACAGTTGCTTAATACCCAATAGTAAGCATGGGCACTGACAACGCATAGTTAGGAAAACATGTTGTAAGTACAGTAAGACAGTGGTGAGCACGTACTCTGGTGGAGGAGGGACCTTGAACTACGGGAATTCACCTGAAGGTTACTTATGAGAACGTGGATAGATTCCTGGTCACCAAAGTTTCAGATTTATTCAGGGTCATATTATTAAATGAGAATTTTGTCATATTAATGTAAGCAAATGGAAGTTTGCAGAAATGTGTATGCATTAACCTTTAACAAAGAAAATGTAACCGCAGTGATTTTATTATACTATTTTCTGCAAACTGAAATGTGACATTTGTGGTGGTTCCTAGATATAAGATTATAAGCATGCATCTCAGGCATATTTAAAAATCACAGGAATATATGCAATATGTACGAAGTTGTCTCTGATGCTTTGCACTTTAACCAATTCATTCACCATTTAAAAACAATTAAAAAATTCATTAAGCTGGATTCTGCCCTTGGATACACACAACGAAACCCCCATTGAAGTCAATAGAAATTGTGCATGCATATCCAAGTGCAGAATTTGGCCTGCTGTGTTTAATTCACTCTGATCATTCTTATTAATTCAATATTAATATTTCCGTTCATTTATTCAATTAGTTCTGTGGTATTCTAAATTCATTGTATGTAATACATTGCAATCAGTCAATCATTACAGTGCCGGTCCACTTTCTAACAATCAATATTTGGAGTCAGTCAAGGCAAAATGCACTTAAAATCCAAACAGAAAAAGAAATAGTTTCTCTGCAGCTGTATCTCCTACTTTGTAGCCTGAATTTTGGGGCCAAGCTTCTCTCTGGGGATTTAGTCAGTGTAAGAGATATTAGTAAATTGTGGGGCAGAGTTGGCCCCTAGATCAAATGCTACTTTGTGAGGTAGCCAAGTAGGGCTATCTAACAACAGCCAGATGTGAAAGACTAAACTCATGAAATACCCACCACTTAATGAGGTCACACAATACCATTTGGCACCTGATCAAATTTGCGTTATCTCCCCTCTGAGTGGGGGAATCTCCCCTGTCTTCAAGGGATAGATAAAAATGAATGCAGTATATAAACACAGAAATATAAACACTGCATATATGAATAAGTGTGTTATACTCAGGAAGTGTAATTTTTCTGATTCTACAAGTTTATTTAGATATAATTTCTTTAGGCAGAAGAACATTCTTGTATAATCTTACATGCGTCATAGGTATTCACAACATGCAGAATCATCAGCAGTTCTGCAGAAGGCAAGTCCAGGGAAACTGACAGTTCACATTTGAGTATTCATTAAGCTAAATTCTCTAAAGAGAATCACACTCCTATTTTTGTCTTTTAACAGTTTTTATAAGTATAACTGAAATATAATAAACAACATGTTTATGCCCAATGTGATGAGCATTGAGATAAACTTCATTACATTCAAGTCACTGAACATATCCACAACTTTCATATCAAAAAGTTATCTCAAGTCACTTGCTTATCCTTCTTTTTGGGCTCCTGACTTATGTCTTCTTTAAGGCAACCAGTGATCAGTTTTCTTTTGTTATAGGTTGATTTGAATTTTCTAAACTTTTAAATAACAACGGAGTCACCTCTCATGTGTCTGACATTTCTCACTCATTAAACATGTCTCGAGATTTACTTGTGTTGTTATATATATCAATAGTTCATTCTTCTTTATTGTTCAGTAGTAGTTCATTCTAAGAATATACAGTACTTTGTGTATATAGTCCTCTGTTGGTAGGCATTTTGCTTGTTTCCAGTTTGAAGCTATTACACATAAAGCTCCTATGAAGCTTTGAGTATCAGTGCTTACATGGATATATCTTTTCTTTCCCTTTCAACAAATGAGTAGAAATAGAATGGTTACATAAAATGTCCATACATGTTTAACTTTTTAAATAACCGAGAAATAGTTTTAAAAGTGAGGTGCCACTTCAGATTTATATTCCTGTTGGTAGTGTATGAGAGTTCTAGTTCCTCCAAATTCTCATCAACACTTGATATGGTCAGGCTTTTTAATTTCAGACATTCTAAGGGTTGAATAGCAATAACTTTTGCTGCTTGATTTTTGCATTACTTTAATGACAATGTTGAAAAATGTTACAGTGAATTTATTTGTCCTTTATTTAAAAAATTTGGGGGTTGGGGATTTAGCTCAGCAACAAAGCACCTGCCTAGCAAGCACAAGGTCGTGAGTTCAGTTCCTGGTACTGGAGAAAAAACAAACAAACAAACAAAAAAAATTTGGTGAAGTGTCCAAACTTTGTCCATTTTTAATTGGATTCTTTGTTTTTTTATTGTTGAACTTTGAAAATTATTAACATATTCTAAATAATAGTTCTTTCTCAAATGTAAGTTTAGCACATTTTTTTTGTCAGTCTGAAGAGTCCCATCTTAATATTTCAATACTGTCTCTTAAGAGCAGAACTTTTAATTTCTGATGACAGCCAATTAGTTCTTAATTTTCATTTTGAGAGTCATGCAATTATTCAAATATTTAAAGGTATTACCTAATGAAACATCACATAGGTTTTGGTCCAGAAGTTTTATATTTTATATGTAGGTCTATGACCTAGTTTAGATAATTTTTACATAATCGAAATAAGGATTGATGTTGTTTTTTATACTAATATTCAATTGTTCTAGCAATATTTACTGAATATTCTTTCCCCACCGAATTATACTTTCATATTTGTTAAAAATAAGTTACTCACATGTGTGGGTGTACTTTTGTCCTCATTAGTCTCTTCTGCTGATCTGTTGGTCTATCTTTATTACAGTAGTATTCTATCTGCTTGTTACTACACTATTCTGTTTTTGAAATTAGGTCATATTTGCTGTTAATTTTGTTATCCTCTTATAATTTACTTTTGGTTATTCTAGGTCCTTTAAATTTCTACATGATTATTGGCATTAATTTGTAAATTTCCCTACAAACTTCCTGTGACTTTGCTTGAAATTGAATTATATCTGTATATTATACTGGAGAAAATAAATATTTTAAAAAGATTGACTCCTTCAACTATTGAAAATGATTTTTTTTCTATTTATGTAGACCTTATTTAATTTCTTTCAGCAATATTTTATAGTTTCTGCACAGCTGTTATGGTATGTGAAATTAGAGAGTTTTGTCCCTCCATGTCTGCTTTGAAAGAACCCCATTCCTAATTTGTTGGCTCCTTACACCTTCCAGGGTACTATAGCTGGTTTGAAAGAAAAGTTTTTGTCTTTTTCATAACTTAAGGTTTAAAATCGTCATTCTTTCACCCAAATATAATATTCGCTGTACCTTTTCTCTTGGAGCATTTGTTAAGGCTTTAGAAATTGGTATTTTAGTTTGCCAAGATTTTTTAAGATCAAGAATTAATTTTGCATTTTACCACATGATTTTGAGTGTTTATCTATTAAAATAACAGTAAGATTTTTTCCTTGTATAGTCTATTCATGCAATGAATCACATGATTTGATTTTTGAAAGTTGAGTCAGCCATGCATTATTTAGATATACCCATTAGTTATGATATAGTATTGTTCTGTTTATATGTTGTCTGACTTACATTTCACTGAGAAATTGTGCATACATTCTGTGGAGGACATGGGTCTGTAGTTTTATTTTCATGTAACGATTCTGATTTTCAAGTCAGGTAATTCTAGCCTCAATGAATGAGTGGGGCAGTACTTCCACTTTGAATTTGTTATAGATTTATATAAAATTCATGGTGTTATTTGTTCCTTGTGTATTTGGTACTATTACACTAGTGAAGGGAAGGGATTTTTAGGTGGAAGATTTTTAAATAAAAAGGTCAACTTATTTGACAATGCTATCCAGTGATCTTTTGAGAGGTTTTGATCTTAAGAAATATCTCCATTTTATATAAATTTGTTGAATTTTCCTGTACCAAGTGTTAATAACACTCATTTTAGTATTTTACACTCTGTGGTCAGTTACTTCTCTCACCCTTGATATCGGTAATAGGAGGTCTTTTTCTTTTTACCTGATAAAACTAGTTAAATGTTTATGAATTTCGTGGATTTTTCTAGAAGAGAAAGCTTTTGGTTTTATTGATCTTTTATGTAGTTCTGCTATTTCATTAGTTCCGGGCTAAGATCTTCATTATTTTGTTTTTGTAATTTCTCTGGATTTAATTTATTCTCCCTCTACTGGTACTTTACAGTGAAAAATGAAGTGTTGACTTAAGATCTTTCCTGATTAGTTTTTAAATTTATATTGCAGTGGAAACCAGTGTCTGACCTCAATCCTTCATTGTCCAACCTGGAGCAAGGGCTGCTTCTCCATCTCTGCATTGTCTTAGTTCACAATGACCAAAGCCTAAGGACATCTTTTGCATTGAATTTCAACTTATCACTATCTTTATTATTCTTGTTATTGGTATTATTTTGACCTCCACTGGTTTGACATCATTTTGCTGAGCAGTGAGGAGAGAGTCAGGGATGGCCTCCATTGTTCAAGGTATGGTAAGGAGGCACAGAGAGAATTCACGGACTGAGAAGGCAAATAGGCCAGAATGGCTTTTTAGCTTTTGAAACAGTAGTGCAGTTCTTCAAATTTTCCTACTGAGTTTTTTGTCCTGCCGAAGAGGCACCCTGCACTTTTTGATATGTTGTTTTCATTTTCATTTATTTTAAATCATTGTAAAGAATTTCCTTTTTGATTTACTTTTCCGATTAATGGATTATTTAGGCATGAGTTGTATAATTTGTAAACATATGTAGATTTTCCAGACATCTTTCATGTCTCATTTATATTTATCCTAGGCAGAAAACATACATTTTTGAATTTTAAATGTATTGATTTTTTTACTGACTGAAATGATAAAATATTGATAAATACTACCTGGAATTTTAAAAATAATTTCGAATCTACTATTATTGAATGGCATGTTCAAGCAAGAAATGCCATTTACATCAAACAATTCATGATTTTTTCAGTTTTTCTATGTCCTCATAGCTTTACTATTTGTTTTATAATTAGAGAGTGACATTGAGATCTGTGACTCTAGTGCAATACTGAGTATCATAAAAACAAATGCACACATAGAAATCCAACCAAACAACTCCCAAAATCTGATTATAAGGAGGAATTTACTTGAAATCTCTGACTGTAATGATGAATTTATGTTTACTTGTGGCTGTATCAGTTCTTGTTTCATGTATTTTGAAATTTTGTTATTAATATCACTAAAGTTTGGGATTATCACATTTGCTTATTGAATTGATTTTTTTACTTTATTTTTTTGTTTTGTTTCATTTTTTTCTGGTACTGGGATCCGAACTCATGACCTTGCACTTGCCAGGTAGGCACTGTAGCACTGAGCTAAATCCCCAGCCCCTGAATTGATGTTATATGTGGTCGCTAAGAAATGACCAGATTTCCCTGTTGCATTCTTTACTCTGAAGGAACTTATTGCCAAATTAATACGGTAACTCCATCCTTCCTGCAATTATGTTAGTATGATGGGAAAAGTCTGTTTTATTTTAATGTATTATTGTCCTTTTATTTGGTGTACATTTCCTATAGCCAGTTTATAGCTACACCTTGCTGATAGAATCCAATCTGATAATCTCTACCCTTTAACTGGGACTTTTAATTATGTTGTGATTATAGGTAGTATCATTGGGTGTAACCCTATGTTATGGTTTGTGTCTGGATGTCCTCCCAAAGTTTAGATGGGGCTTTTTTGGGTGTAGCGGAATCTAGAGTGCGTGATTGATTCCTTTTTGCAATGCTGGGATTAAGTGTTCTGAGATTAAGAGAGGATGACTGCTGGATCAGTTCACTGATTGGACTGGCACTTCCCTAATCCCGGTTGACTGGAAAAGATATAAGGGACTCTCTTCAGTCACTGTCCAGGACAGTTGTGGGGTTCATCTTATTTTTCCCTAACTTTCACAGACCACCATCCTCCACTGCACAGTCCCGAAACTACTGTTTCCTGTATTCACTTCACTCTTCGTTTCAGTTGTGAGAATAAGGCTCATCACAGTTACTTCCCGGCTGGAAGTGGAAGGCTTATTTGAACCACTTAATCATTTTCTGTTACACGAGAACATCACTTGTGTCTCAGATAGGGCATAGGAAAGAGTAGGCCACAGTTGTCTTACACAGTGAGTTACTGAGCTTTTACAACATGAAGAGCAAACAGAAACAGCAATTATGACTAAACGTGGATCAAAGCATGAGTTGTCGTGAATGTGATTTAGGGTTTAGAATGATTAAGTTGGATGAAATAAATTCTAGCTTGAATTCAATGAGAGATTTCTTGTGATTTTGTTTTTCTTTGTGTAACTGAATAAGTTTATATACCAATTATCCCACAGTATCTTAATAAACTAGAGCTCAGTAATTAGGTTAGTCATTTTAGCCTTCTCTTTGGTGAGGGTGTTTTATACTATCTACGGAATCAGTAAATTATTCAGATGATTATAAGGGCCATTGAAAGTTGCATCTGTCCTTTCACCATTTCAGTTTAAAAAAAAAAAAAAAGAAAAATCAAACATACACATAGCTACAGTTCATTCTCCTAGTCCCAGGAACATTTAATTTTCTCTATTATTTTATTTTTAGAGATATAACTGAATATGATGATTGTTTGGCTCATTTAAAATTTCCTTTTCCTCTTCCCACATCCCAAAATTACATAAAGTTTTCCATTCTGAATGCAATGATTTAAACAACTGTTGTTATTTTATAAATGGAAGCTTTTGACTACAGGTGGGGATTAATTTGCAAGGGCAGGAAAACTGCTGAAAACAAAAAGCTAGTGTCCAAGGCAGTATCTCCTGAGAAATTAGGGAATACAAGCTACATGGCCTGAGAAGAATTGTTACTGATTATGATGTTTTAAAGAATTCCAGGTGGTCTGCGTGGGTCATGCTAGCATTTCATCTTGGAATAATCTTCATTATTTCTATTTTTTCAAAGAGAACCATTGCTTGTCCTGTAAAGTGCTACAAAGTTTGTTCACATAATCTTACTAAGCCTGTAGCTAGCTACAGACAGTAAAACGAATTATGAAGGGGTGATCTATTGGAAAAATATTCCTTTTGTAAAAATATAGAGATAAATAGGTTAAAAGAATTTTTGAGGTGACAATGAATAAAGAATACTTGCATTATTAGGGTCAATGCTTAGTTTAACACTTCATTTTCCTCGTGCAAATACAGCTCATATATCTACAGGTTGAAACCAGTTTAATTCAAGCTTTCTTAATTTTTTTCCTTTTCTTTTCGGCTGTTATTGGAAGAGATAAAAATATGGGTTTATTTGGTAGAGAAGGAAATCTATGCTGGTAAACCATGATCAGGAGATAAGCTGAGGATTTGGATTAGGAATGACAGGAAGGGTAAAACAAGTCTGGTCTTATGAGCTGCTCTCTTCCCCGAGCTGTCAAAAGGGACTCTATAAATCGTTCTACAAAAATATGGCAAATCCAAGTAAAATATCAAGACCTTTTCTTTTCTTCAAGACCAATGACCAACTTTTGCTCAGCTCTTTATAGACAATCTGTCACACTCTACCTAAATCTTCCACTCCTATCATTGCTTTAAGTATATGCTCTCTTGCCTGGATCCTTTTTCAATTTTTCCCCAACCTTCCTCTCCATTTGCACCTCCTATACTGTCCATCCTTGCACTTTATTCTGTAGTCCTGACTAATAGTGACATTTCTCCCCAAATGTTATGGAGTGTTATGGCTCTTTTGTCGGGAATCATTTCCTTCTCTTTATTACCAAGTATGTTTTGTTCCTTGTCAAGAGTAAAATGGCTTTTCCTTAACTTAAAGCTACTCTCAAATCCCTTAGTACTGCTTCTACTCATATAACACATAGCATTGACCACCCTATAAACCGTATATAGTCTTTGCACTCTGATATACAAATAATTGGCAGAATTACAGTTTTAAATAAATGAGTCCTATATGAAGGGATTATTTTAAATGGGTGGGCAAATGGATTTTTTCTTTCACAGAGATACCACTCAGAGCTGATAGTGTAGAATATTCTCTTCTCTTTGTTCTGACCTCATCAGTAAGAATTGTCCCTGTTTATTTCCAGAAAGATTTTGCTGCATTTCATGGTCAACCCACAAAGAAGTGTGGCATACTTTTTCCTGTACAGGTGGGATAGGGAGAGAGAAGCAAAAGGTCAATTCCAGAAGCTGCTGATGGTTAGATAATGGCCAATGATCTGTTACCACACAGAAAAGCAGCAAAGCGAATGGAAACGTGATGTCACAGAGTAAGATAGTCATGAGTCTACTTATTAGCTTGGCCTTAGTCAAAATGTGTGAAATTATTGTAGAAGTGATCTTCTGGTTATTAGTATAGTTATATAGCTCCGCAGCACAGTGACTGCCTGGCAAGCACAAGATCCTGAGTTCGATTCCTGGTACCAAAAAAAAAAAAAAAACCAAAGAAATGAATACAACTTTGCTTAGTAGCTGCTAAATATTATGACTACAAACACCTAGAGCTGGAATACCCTTACTACCCTATCTCCTTGTATCCCCTGTCACTTACAGCTCTTGAGAAAATAAAATATTTTCACCATGAGATTATTGAAATTTATCTATAAGTTAATATCCACAAATAAGCAATATCTGATTAAAAAAAAACATTTCTATTCTCAGCTTAATGGTCTGCTTATGTAACTGACATCTATTTTCTTATTGTGGTTATTAGCGCATCAAGAGTGTTTGTTCAGCCTAGTAAACAAATGATGTAGCTGTGTATGAAAGTTTATTTCCAAATAAATAAATAAATGAATGAATAGACACAATTTTTGGAAAACATCCTAAACCTGCCTTAGATGCTTGTAGAATAGAGTAAATCAAGCTCAGCTTTCATCTTTTTGTCATCTTTTTATTCTAGCTAAAACAAAGGATATATTTAAGAAATCAAAAGGTTTCCTGAAGCCTACCCTACACTTTAAAGACAGGCCTTAGAACTCAATCCTTCTAAATTCTGACTTGGCCCTTTGAGACTATTGCCACCTCTCACACGTCCCCTTTTTGTAGAGGAAAGGGCAAATTATGCTTGAGATAGCTGTGAAATATTTTGCAAGATTTTAATATTACTAAAGCAAACTTTCACTCCCTTTGTTCAGTGGCCAGCTGTAGCTGACACAAATATATAGTTGCTAGCTTTGAGCCCGCCCTAGGCATCAGCTTTTATATAAGAGTTTATTTATGGCTAATTTCTTTATCTTTATATTGAATATAATACTTGCCAGTATCTTTCAGCTTGTAATTATTTTGCTTCACATCAAAGAATAACATTAGAAATTAAAGTCCATTCACTGCTGTGTATGATTCATGGCCTATGTTAAGGATCCTATCAAAGCTGCTTATTTTTCTTTTATTTTCAGATCTTCTCTTTCTGTTCCCTGAACCCTTCTACCCTGCTTCATATTGTTCAGTTCTTTCAGTATTACTGATGTATGTTAATACCCAGAAGCTATGTGTTTTTATACCCCTTCAAAACCTTTTATTTCCATCAGTCTGATTAATAATCCAAGGAAATGTGAGGGTCTTTGGCTCTTGACACAGACTTTTATTGTTTGATTATTTAAGTAGACATCCTCAAGCCCCTGCTCAGTAACTAAGACCTGCTTGGTACCAAGATGCTTTACTTTCTTCCCTTTACTATGGAACCGCATAGCACTGTAGAACTTAGAAATAATTGAGTTATTTTTAAACCACTGGAAGATTTCCAGTCCCTCTATTTCACACTGGATTAATTATGTTAGAAAACTGAATTGTTCCTCACTAGTGTTACAACGTTTGAAAACAACATACTGTTTAAATTCAGGTTTGGCAATCCAAACTGAACCCCCTCAAGTTTATGCCACCACACCCATAGCATAATAAAACCTTAGCGGTCCTTTGTCTTTTGGTTTGCCTTCTATTTTTTCTCAAGGGTGTTTCATGCTGGAAGATGCAAACAAAAGTTGTCCAGATGTTATTTGTATCAGGGCAGGATTTCAGTCCAGCTATCTGTGGCTGCAAATGTTTATTTTAATGGGTTATTGTGCAATCTTTGCTGTGTAGACCTTCATGGCCTTATATGTATGTCTTAGCAATGCCAGGACATTGTTTTTTAGAATATATCATTTTGGTCCAATTGAATGATTAGTAGTCATCAGGGGAGTAAAACTGTAGCACCTGTAGAAACAGAGACGCTATTTTTGCCAATGCTTCCATGTTGACACGGTGCAAACCGCCTGATTATGAAATAGTGACCAATGGGCTTTAGGTAAGCCTGAGGAAGGTGTGGTCCGAACCCTAGCAACAGCCCCGCCCTCTGAGACAAAGTTAAGCGGCTGCAGTAAACATATCAAGGGTGTTGAAAAAAAGGCCAGCTGCTGCCCCATGCAGTTTGAGGGAATGAAAGAAGAGCTTAGCTAAGTCACCGCAGTGTGAGCAGAGAGTTTATTTTAGCAATTACCACAAACATGGGTTGAGCTTATTATTCATTTTTAGAATTATAATAAAACCTTAACCGATGTTTCCTTGATACAAAAGTAAATTGTTTACTCAGTATCTAAAAACACACTTTATACCCAATGCACCAATTGGCAGTGGGGAATTTCTTCTCCTAAAATTAATTTTGAAAATGAATTACATCATGTGTAAACAGATTTGAGTTTTCAGATAATGATAAATCTGAGAGCTACTACTTTCTTGAGAACTTATGTAGAAATCACAGGGTACTTAGAATTTAAGTTTTATGCTGCAAAGGAAACAGCAAGTTTCCTAGGAGAAAGATTATTTTAGGCATTTAAAATTAATGGATGATATGACCTCACAGTAAAGTTTTTACTAAGAATTTTGTATTGGCTTTGTGTGACAGTTAAATATCAGTTGAAAATAAAAATGAAGCAGTTCTTTTAGAGATTATTTTTGAGGTAAATTAGATTGTTCTAAATTTGCTCTAAATTTCATGGATGTAAGTAGCCATGGTGGCCATGATAGCACTTGGTTGTCATGAAAATAGTTCATGATAACAAACAGTTTTGAAAATTTTGAAAAGAAATAGATTCTAGGTTACTTCATATATATATATATATATATATATATATATATATATAAACACTGTCTTGTTTTGTCACATAGCTCATACTATAAAAAGTACTTTCACAATTAACTCATGTTCTTATAGTTTGGGATAGCTTTAAGTGTCATACTTTTGTCACACTTTACTCTGAAATATCTTCACACACATGATTTGCTCTTCATAACTGTATGCACACTGCTATTTTTTGTGACAATCAGCCTTATAGTCTCAAATGGTTTATTGCTCTCTAGATCAAGGTGTAGAATAATGGCAACCTACAACATGATGATACCTCAATATTCCCAAACATAAGACTTATATAGAATCAAATTATCACCTTTTTTTCTCTGGTAAGATCACATATAAATATAAATAAAATATAAATCACACCTGTAACTGAAGGGAGGATCTACTATAGAAAAGAAATGCATACCATTCCATTTTATTCTGACCTGCAGAATTTACCAATACAAAAGAAACTCAAATAATAGAATGCAGTACATCCTGCTTTGAGTTTCCCTAGCAGTGTACTTGAGGTAAGGACTCGCAGCAGGCAGTTTATTAGGGAGGTGTCAGAAACACTGGTCAAGCGTGGCAAAAGGGAGACTTAGGGAAATGAAGTCAACCATGAAGGAGTATTTTCCTGTCAACTATCAGAGTGTATGGCTGGAGATTAAACCATCAGGGAAACCCTGGAACATGTGCAAAACAAACTCAGAAAGATTCCACCCAAAAGGTGAGGGGATTGGGATATTCGTATCTCACCTTCTCAGAGTTATTGGACGTACAGATTTGGAAAGAAGGAGGTGGAGACAGTGGTATTGGTGCATTACCTTCTGGAAATTCTAGACTGTTATGGTTGTATAAAAGACCTCTCTGTGGTCCAGAAACAAGGTCTTCAGGCACGTGGGTGCAAATGGAGGCAGAGAGCTCTCAGTCAGGTCACACAACAAAGTGTGTACGGTGAAGAAGGGGCACGCAGCATCACCTAAGATATTGAGAAATAACATATTGTGGGATTTGGAGCTTTTAAAGATGTAACAAAAATGAGAATTGTGATTTATGTTGTTAAATTTATTCTAAAATATTATTTTTTAAAATGTTTCCTAGTGAATTGCCTGGGAAATATAATACATAGCCTTCTCTGAATGTTCAAGGACTCGGCATCCTTTAGGTCACATTTTCTCAAGGAAGAATATCTACTGTACAGATGTCCAAGTTGTAGTTAACAAAGACAATTAGGTGCTGACTTCAAATAAATTTTTTTAACAGTCTGTTCAATTTAGATTGAAAATCAGAAGCAAGATTTATTTCATGTGATATACCACATTCCAGTAAAAACAAGCTGTAGAAAAAAAATGACCAAAATCTTAATTAATTGAAGGATCTGCCAAGTTAATTTCTGTTCATCAGGGTTATATTATGGCTTCCAAAAGGAAAGCAGAGACCTTAATTCCAGTAATCATTTAAACATCTACTGAAGCAAAAGTATGCATTATTTACCATATACTGTACACCTGTGAAATTAATGGCATGAAGTTGGCTCAGACCAATAGTCAAGGCCTTTGGGGCACTTGGGAATGACACTGAAATTCAACTCTGCCACTTTCTAGCTAGGAAGCCTCAAGTAAGTCACCTTAGTTCTCCAAATTTCAATTTCCTCATCTGGAAGTAAAATTAGAGGAATTAAAGGATTTAATGAGATTGTTCACTAAAGCACTTAAGAGTATATCTGGCACATATTAAAGACTATTATGTGCTATTTTTACAGTGGTGTTGACAGAAATGCCAGGATTGCTGCCATCAAATCTTTTCAATCGGCTAAAGGCTACAGATAGATAAAAATCTGTCATGCAGGACAAAAAACTGACACATGTTCAGTGATCAAAGAATATAGGCTTACGTAGAGGAGCATTCTTTTAGATCTGGCATGGCTAGGTGGGTCTTGGAAGACAGAAAGAGCTCTAATAGGTGATGTTAGCATTCAGGTTGGGGGTGGTACTGGCACACACCAAAGCATAGAGTTCTAAGTGGGCCTGGAGCACCTGGAACATATGGTTACGTAGTGCTGGAGTGGAGCACATGGGGTTGATGTCGTGATAAAGGAGGGTCCCACACATCAGCCCTGGGGCTCTTTCCTTCCTACACATCTAGATTATTTAGTTGATCCTACCTGCTCTTCATGGCCTTCACAGGGTTGATTCCCCAGTGAACTGAAAATGTACATCGAAGATCCCCAAGTTTATGTTTCCAGGTAGGCGATCTTCTGTGAAACTCATTCTTCATTGAAACATAATGCCTTACTTTTTTAATGAATATCTTATGGTAACATGGACAAAACTCAATGATTTCTATTTCCTCTTGAAATTTATTTTACTGTTGTTTTTTCTCAGTTCAGCTAGTGGCAACTCCACCCCACCAACCACTCAAGCTCCAAACTGTAGTGTCCTCTGACTATTCTCTGTCTTACAGCCAACATTTATTTTATCATCATACCTATCATCTCGAATTTCTAAATAAGCTAAGCATAAAATCTCTTCTCAGCACCTCTATTGTCTCCACCCTGCTATCCTCTGAATTATTTTGGTAGCCTTCACATGTGTCTCATAGCTTTCTCTTAAGAACCTGAAAAATGTCTTCACAAAGGGCAACCAATTTGATCCTGTTTGAGTAAGTTATAGTACCTGACTTGTTTTGAAATCACTACAGGTTTCCCCTTCCTTAACTTTTTTTTTGTTTTTGGTTTTTCTCCGGTACCAGGAACCGAACTCACGACCTTGCGCTTGCCAGGCAGGCGCTTTGCTGCTGAGCTAAATCCCCAGCCCCCACTTCCTTAACTTTTAATCTAGAGTAAAGGTCTAGTTTGCCTTGATCCCACCTACTACCCCCGCCTCATCTCTTTAGTTACTTCCCTCATGACTTTGTCATTGCAGCTTCACTGGGTCCTTTGTTATCTAGGAAACACAGTTTTACACTCCCAGCTCTGGTGCCTGCATTCTGCTTGTTTCCTTTCTTAGGACATTTGGGAATGTGGTGAATGCATTTACCTTCCTGAAGACTTTGCTTAACATTCATCTTCCTCGGCCACGTTATGTGCATAATGACTCTGCTCTACTTCCTTTTCATACATTTTTCTGTCTTTTAACGCACTGTATCATTTAATAATGTTACTTAGTATGTAGCTCCTCCCAGGCACTAGGATACAGCTCCACAACGCTGGTGTCATTTAGTGCTCTGCTTAGATGGTTACCAGAAGAGTGCTCAGTACCTAGCACTGTGAAGGGTATCAGCAAAGTCAATGCTCTTTCTTCTGAAATATGTTCTTCCCACATTCATATAAGCCATTCTCTCAAGTAGGAGTGCCCAGTACCTCTTAAGATTTGGAGGACCTTAGATACGTAACATTTTATATGTTTTAAAATTCTTCTGCTTTGGGAGATAGAGTATGGTGGGAAATAAAGCATTGTTATTTAATCTATACTTTGGAAGTTTCCTTTTCTTCCTGGGAAAGTATTACTGCAAGATCTGTATTAGAAAAAATAACCTAATAAGTAACATACTGAGTAACTCCAATGTGGCAAGCATTATATGTATTACTTCATTCAAACTCACGATAATATGAGGGGATGTCTCCTCCTTTTTAATGATTTGAAAGCTGGAAGTCAGAGAAGTGTAGTGATTTGCCAAGTCTCGCAAGATAAATAGAACAACTCGAACTTGGAACCTAGGGTTTTCTGATTCAGTGTCCCTTAACTGATTACCTGGATTTGATAAATCAGAATTCATTATGAGAAAATTGACAATGAACAATAGTCTCTGAGCCTCATACATGAACAAAAATTCTTTTTAATAAAAATATACTTGTATACAAGGAACAGTATCATAATCTTAATATTTATGCTCTCAGAATGCTTCACATGAATATTGCAAGTAAACAGAACAATGAGAATGAGGTATTGCTATAGAGAAAGCTAATTAATAATAATTCACACTAATTAATTATTCCAAACACGTCTGAACTGTAATAATAGTGTGCAGATACACCAAGTTTTTCAAGATATTTTTACAGTAACATCTCATGTTTACTAGTGGAAATTACCTTTGAAATATCTTATTGTTAGTTCACAAACTTACTTGAAACTCATTCAAAATATCAGTTTGTGTTTTTCTAATAACGATCTACTCCTGTGCCTCTTTTAAGAGAAGTGATGAGCTATTTTTACGATACATTTCCCATTCTCCTGAAGCTAACGTTCACCTTTTAAAATTTTAGTGCTTTCTTTTTGCATGCCAGCTGCACTATGAGGCGGAAACATTTGCCTGAATTTCTCTCAACTGATTTTATTTTATTTACTGTAAGCCTAGATTACTAATTTATGCTATTTTCTTTGCCCATCTCTAACTGTCTTATTCAACTTTTCCAATACAATAAACAATTTTGGAGAGAAAGGAAGATTTTACGTTCACCCAAAAAATATATAATTCAATTCTTTTTTACCGAGTCTCCAACCAAGAACAAGGATACACAGACCCACAGCATTTTATGCACAAACTTAGAAGGGCAAAATCTCATACAGCAGGATATTTCTCTCTAGAGAAGAGGTCATCTTGTCATTTCTCTCATTTTATACATGAGAAAAACAAGGTTCAAAAATTTTAAATGACCTTCAAGAAAAAGATCATAATTTCCCTTCCACTAGGAAATGACGTAGGACTACCAATTCTAAGCTTGCAAGTGTTCTATTTTATAATTTAGGTCATTTTAATCAACAGTAGGAAACTGAAATTATAATAACTTCTCACTAGCATGCCCACAGACATTTTAGAGTATCAATATTATTATTAAAGGCTTATTTTAATTTATAATGTTTCCACAAATGAGCATGTTAACACATTTCAGTTTGGAGTAGCAAAAATATTTGTCTTTGAAATTTTATATTTATTCCACAAAGTTAGCATCTATAAAGATAAATTATATTTTAATTTTCAATTAAGTTCCAACATAACACTATATTTATTTTCTTCTTTTTTAAAAGAAAAACTTTGTATAGTAAATGAAATCTACTTTATGTGCTTTCCTTTTTAGACCATGTTGCAGAAAGTAGACTGAAAAGAATCAAATTAAATAACAAGAGTTCCTGTGAAACAAGTTTGCTCATCCTTAGTTTGTCTTCTGCAAATGAGTGCGTATAAAACAGTACCTACTGTTTCAGTTACCATGGTTTAACACAGTTCCACTGAATGACTCTGTTAACCCAACCCTCAATTTGCTGGGTTTGAACTTTGAATTACAGTTTACAGACATAATTTAACAGCTAGTACAAGGGCTTCTTTTAAATTTTTAATCATATGAATTAAAGATTACTAGAGTTTTCTTCTTAAAGATTTCTACTAGGAATGATCTAACCTATAGAAAGTGTAGATGAGCCCCAGGAAATAAAGCACAAAGGTAACAGGGCTGACTATACTAGATCCTGAACATGTTGCCCACCAAATTTATGTTCTAGCTGCAATGCATTCATTTAAAATTTCATCCTGAGCAACTGTGACAGTAGCTAATACTACACTGTCTTAAGGGTACAACATGTACTTTGTAATTGTTTACAGACAGGCCTTAGTCAGAGGTGAACATAGTCTCCAAAGATCCATTGTATTTACAAATCTTAAAGAGGTACAGAGGCAAATCAGAAGGTAATCAATATACTAAGAGACTATTTGATTATCACTATGGAGTTTGTAAAAACATCAAGCTCCCTCCAAGCAGTGTTTGCCAAAAGATAAGAGTTTTGTGAAATTTAGTGAGTGGTGAAACTAATTTAGTGTGGTTTGACCAAAACTGTTTAGAGAACAAAATAGAATAGACTAGAAAGTATCTGAATATATCACACACATTACAACACACTTAGTTGCTGTGGAAATTTTTATTTTTGTGGTGTACATTCTGTAATGCTTTAAAATGTATTTCAGAATGGTGTGAGGAAGAATGGCTCAGAATATTTAAATTAGATTTGTGTTACCAAAATGTCTTACTTCTCATTTATCTTCTTAGAAATGTATCTGGCACATTTAATCATGTATATAAACAATAATAACATTGACACATTGCAAAATTTAATTTTTAAAAATAACTTCAAGAAAAGTGCCCAGAATATGACAACTACCTATAATATTTAGTATTAGCAATTGTTGGTCTTTTAACAGTCAAAGTGTGTTCGTGTTTTAATAAAATCTTTCTTTTGTTATTTATTGCAGCATGAACTTTCTTATACGTTAAAAACTGGAGGAAAAAAATTCAAGATAACTATGTTTACTCTTGTTTGTTATGTTATCAGATTTATGTTTTGGAATACAGGACAATACTTTGTTATTATTTCAGTTTCACACACTTCATATGCTATAAGAACAACTATTAGCTATTGAAACAAATATAGGGAAAACAGAAGTTAGATAAAAAAAATAAGGTCACTTCTGAAATGAGTTGGGGACTATCTAGCTCGTAATCCTGTGAGTCCATAGTGGGTGAATCTTCTAATACGTACAATGTGACGTGATTCTGAGTATATGGATAGCACAGGTAAGCTTTCTTCTCACAGAAAGGTGCATGTATTTTTTTTCTGCATCCCACTCCCTCTTTTAAAGAATTAATATCTACGCATAAAATTGATCATGAACAGATAATTTCAAAGGCTGAGGGAAAAGTGACTTTTCTAATTTTTTAGGAACAATATAGCACTTAATATTCTTACTGAGAGTCTGCGTGTAGGCCACTTGTTCTCCTTTCTAATGTGACTCTTCAATATGACTAGTGAGAAGAAAAATAAAAAAAAAAAGAAATACAAAAGACAAATATTTTTGTCTTTGTTTTTATAATGTCATATGAAAAAGACAAAGCTAGATAAGTATAAAAAAATAACTGAGGGTGGTTCAGTTCATAGAAAAGGCTCAGGACTGGCCAAAGAACAAGGAAATAAAGTGAGACAATGGATATAATAACTGATAGGACTCATTGTGGTGAAGCAATACAGCAAGAAGCAACAGAGGAGAACAGATTTTGGATGGCTTTTGAATACTTTTCTTACCATGTGATGAAATGGTTGCTTAAAGCCGCTGGCTGCATTTAATTATTTTTATTTCATTTTTTTTTTAAATGTGGTTACTTCATAGACACATTTATTTTCCAACTTCAGCTCCTTAGTAGTATAATATAGAATGCCTCATTAGCAATGGAAAATGGGCTTAGGATCGTAGCAAGAATGTTCTGAATATTGTTTTTAGATGTGGAAGAAGTTAGCAAGAGAGATTATAGAACCTCTTGTTTTCCCCTGGAGAACTTTAAACTGAGAACAAACTTTTTATTTAATCCACAACTTTCACATAAGATCTCTTCTCATTTACTGGTGTTGCCTGCACTGACTTCTCCCTTTTGCTCTGCTTCACGCAGTCCTTGCTTGGGAAAGCTACATGGGAGAAAGGAAACATGCATTAGGTTGGAGGCCACGGGTGCTGGTCTCCCACACCAAATGCCTATATTGCACCGTATTTCTCTGTAGTTTTCCATTTAGTTTTTTTTTCATTTTTTGCTTAAAGGCATTGAGTTACTGCACTGGTTTTACAAATGCGGTCTCTAGTTCAACAGGACTAAGAGCCGCTGATAAGCAAATGTTTGCAAATTGATGTTTGCTGACTTATGTATATCAAAAGAACCAGTTCATCCTAGATAGCTCAGAGAGTAGATCATTTACAAGCAGTCAACAGATTCAGTAAACAGAGAGTTGTGATGTGCCTCATATGCATCAAGCACTGCGCTAGGCACAGAGAAGAAGCTTTGAAGAAGGCAGCTATCTGACTCCTGTAAAAAGTCTTCGGCAGAGTTAAAGAAAAATCCTCAACATTGGTATCAGGTTCTTTTTTTTTGCCTGCTGATGCTATCAAAAGTGCATTTTTTTTTTTTAATTTCCAGTGTCTTACACATTGCAGGTGGAATAGCCTTTCTTCCCAGAGAAATGACTCCATGCCCACTATGAGATTTTCTCAGCCTGACAGTATGTTTGCTGAGAGTGCTATCTTTAGGGCATGCTAAAGAAAGGCAAACTGTAGAACCAGAAAACATGCAGCTGAGATGTCTGCATGTGCCTCTCACTCAGATCTGAAGGGCAAAGCTGAAGCATCAGCCACAGCTGGAAGAATGGGGAGCAGAACACGGCGCAAGGCACAACGGTTATTCATTTCCTCTCCTGTGATCTCTCATCTTTCATTTTTGTGAATTTCAATACATAGTTGAGACTTTTCCAGATTCACAATCAGCTCTGATTATCTGCCTCCTCTCTCCACTTCTCCCTTTTTAGTTTCTTGGATACTGTTAGAGGAAGAAGATAAAAACTATCTGGCATGGAGCACTCTTGCCTTCCTTTAATTTTTTTAGGTCATATTATTTGTCTAAGGTTTGACAGAAAGAAGAGAACAAGGGTAAGGGATAAAGAAAGGAACAAAGTTTGGTTTCTTTTCAAATGTTTTTCATCTCTGACCTTATACAAAAATTTTCAGCACATCCAGACATAATATTTACATAATTTCAAGTAAGTAGTGACTTTTTTGGTGAGAAAATTATTGAATAGTTTTTATCCCCTCTTATTCTGTCACGATTTTATAGCCTTTTATTGTCCTTAGGATTTAATGCATGTGGACAATTTATTTTAAGGGAACAGCATAGCAACAGTTTGGTTGCTTTAAGCTATTCGTAACTTTTTGCTTACCTGAGCATCAAGTCTTAAATACGCTGTAATTAGTCTAATCCTATGCATGCTCACAACAAGATCCCTGGAGATGTGGAGGATTTACTAGTGCACGTTACTGAGAGGCACAGCTTGGTCTGTAGCCTAATAGTTCCATCTTCCTTGAAGCCAATTTCCTGTGGTTTGCTGCAAGTCATATTCAGTTAAGAGATTTGTCAAAAAATTAAATATGGACAAAAAGAGATCTGGCTAGATTTGGATAAAAACACAGGCTTTAAAATGTAAATGAGAGTGAATAAAGCAAATGACAGAATCACAGTGCTCCCTACTTTACTCAGACGCAGGGAGACATTAAAAAATCCTGGAAGCCTGAAATAACTGGCTGAGTCTAACATGGAAGAAGAATGACTGTTAGGTCCTACACCTAGATTCAGAAACAAAGTGCACAAAGGTAGGACTGGAGGTGAAATGACTTAGCAGCAGCTTGTGTGAAAAGAGATGTAGGCATTTAGTTGACAATAAGCTCAGTAGAAGCCAACAGTAATGTGGCTGCCAAAAAGGCTGACGGGCCCTGAGGCTGCATTAATTGTGTTGTGTTAGAATAAAGGAAATAATGGTACCACTCCACTTGGTGCTATACATACAACAGTTGAAGAGTGTAGTCAACCCTGTGAGACCCACCTGGATCCAACTGCAAAGCATGATGACAAATAAAGACAGTATGAACTACAGTGTTTAAAGAAAACTGTGAAAAATGAAAATGCATACTTTTGAAAAGTCTTAAGGAAGGCTGGTACTTGCATAAAAGACTTACCCAAAATGAATTAGAGTTGTACCGCAAGATCAGGGAGAAAGAGAAACGTGCTTCAGAACCTTGATGAGACAAACTGGAAAAATAATATAAGCATTCACATTGGACTGCTCTGGTATAAAATGCTGGCTTTATGATTGCTAAAAAATAAACAAGTATATTTTTCTCTTCTTCACCTCTTTTTATATATTCAAAATGTGAGAGGATTATCTACCTTAGTGATTTGCTGCTTGACTTAGAAATAATGTACTCAAATACCTAACATACTGCATGTCAGGGTATGCACTCAGAATCTACAAAAGCCAGGAAGGAATCAAAAGTATTTAGAGTATAATGGACAAGACTGGAAAGAAATGAATGAAATTATGGTCACCGAAAATATTGAAGGGATTGATGGACTAAAGGAAATGTAGAAATCTGTGAATGGAGTTGTGATTTATCAAATGGCAGAGATCACTTCTGTGGATGCCAGGAAACATGATAAATATCTTATATGCTAGCTGTATACATAGAAAAAGAATACATTGCTAATTCCTATCATTTTTGTTTTGAAACACTGAATAATTTTTTATTGTATTTCTGTGGTTTGTTTTTGTCTATGTTGTGTTATTTTGTTATTGTTTTGTCTCTTTAAAATAAAAAAAGAATAAATCCAGAAGACCACTTGTTTCTTCTTTCAAGAAAAGTTTTCAGAGCATCAGCAACTTCAGAGACTGTGCCATCCCCCTCCTCCAAGGGTATGGGAACCAGGTTGGGTCCTGGACAGCTTCTGGAGCTTCCGTGACTGTGACCCACCTCCCCTGCAGCCTTGTGGAAGCTAGGCAGAACTACAGACTGCTTCAGAAACCCAGGTGAGGCATCCCCCCAGCACCCTCGTGGGAGTTGAGCTGAACCCTGGACAGCTTCAGCAGCCTCACTGACTGTGCCCTGACTACTCCCCCTGGCTTGGGAACTAGGATGGGTCCAAGACAGCTTGAGGAGCCTTGGTGACTTTGACCTACCTAGACTGGCAGCTTCACAGAAGCTGGGCTGAACCCCAGCTTCAGGAACCTCAGTGAGCTGTCCCTGCAGCAACTCAAATAGCATGGGAGCCAGATTGAGCCCTGAATAGCTTCAGGTGCCTTGATAACCATGCCCATCCTCCCTCACCCACATGGGAGCTGGACTGAGCTCTGGTAAGCTTTGGGAAAATCAGTGACCACACTTCACCTCCAAGGTCCATTGTGGGTGTTACACTGAACACCAGGGACATTCAGGTCCTTGCCCCACCACTCTCACACCATTGCAGGGCTGAGGAGGAGCTCCAGGGAACCTCTGGATTTCAACAATGACAAATCAAAGGAGCAAAATGCAATGTCAGACCTCCTGCCCACCCAGAATAAATCCAGAAGACATTGACACAGAAGATCTTGGAAGTCATACACCTGGAATTTCTGAAATGATAGCAACTGAAGTAAAGAAACAAATCCATCAGACCATAGAAGACATCAGATCAGAAATAATCTCTCAGATAAAAAATGAAATGACAATCATAATGAAAGAATTGCTCAGCACATCTAAAGAAGATGTAGATAAAAAATAGAGGAAAACAGAACAATGATGGAAACCTTGAATGAACAACATAGGAAACAATTAGAATGCATGCAATAGATTCAAACAGATATCCAGGAAATTAAAAATTCCATCAAAAGCTGGCAAAGCCACTTGAACAAAGCTGAAGACATACTTTCAGACCTTGAGGACAGCTTTGCCACCAATGATTGTGAGAGGAGGGATCTCTTAAAAATAACAAGAAACAGGAAATAACAATTCAACAACTGTGAGATGATTCAAAGGAAAGCAATGTAAGACTAATAGGTGTCAACAAAACAGCCAGATTCAACTGAAATAGTCAAAAAAGACTATTTGCAGAAGTAATAGCAGAAAATTTCCAAAGCATGGAAAAAGAATCTGACATACAGTAAAGTGAGGCATATAGAATTCCAATTAGCCATAACCAAAATAAATCTACACCCAGACATATAATAATCAAGATCCCAGAAATTCAGCAAAAGAACAGAATATTAAAGTCTATTAGAGAAAAGAAACAGATCACCTATAAAGGAAAGCCCATCAGAATCATGGCAGATTTCTCAACACAAATCATCAAGTCAAGAAGAGCTTGGGGTGAAATATCGCAGGTCCTAAAAGAAAACAACTTCTAAACCAGGTTCATGTACCCTGCAAACCGATCCTTCAAAATTAATGCAGAAATAAAATATTTCCATGATAAGGAACAACTAAAGAAATTCATGAGTGTCAAATCAGTGCTACAAAGAGTACTAAAAGATATTCTAGAAAAAGATAAAAATGATCACAATTTCAAGAACATCAGTATAAAGGAACCAACAACCAGAGCAAGTAATTAAACAGAGGGAAAAAGGAAAATTTTTACTCTCATGGAATGGAAAACCCAGAGGAATTGGACAGATACCTAGATACATATGAATTACCAAAGCTGAATGAAGGAGATATAAAAATCCTAAATACATCAATATCAGCCAGGGAAAACAATGAACAAAACCCCAAATCCTGATGAATTCACAGCTGAATTCTGAAAGAAATTCAGAGAAGATTTAACGCCAATTCTTCTCAAACTCTTTAATCAAAATTAAAGTGAACGTATTCTCCCTAATTCACTCCTGGAACCAAGTATTATGCTGGTATCAAAACTAGAGAAAAGAGAAAAAAAGAGAACTACAGACTAATCTCCCTAATGAATATAGATACAAAAATTCTCAATAAAATGCTGGCAGACAGAATGCATCAAATCATCAAGAACATTATACACTATGACCAAGTGGGATTCATCCCAGGAATGCAGGGATGGTTCAAAATATGCAAATCAATTAATGTAATACATAATATCAATAATGCCAAGGACAAAAATCACATGATCATCTCAATAGATGTACAAAAAGGCTTTGATAAGGTCCAACACTTATTCGTGATAAAACCATACAGAAAATAAGAATAGATGGTCTGTACCTCAATCTGATAAAAGCCATCTATAACAAACCAACAGCCAACATCATACTAAATGGAAAAAAATGAAAGCTTTCACTTTAAAATCAAGAACAAGACAAACATGTCCACTGTCACCACATCTATTCAACACAGTTCTGGAAACATTAGCCAGAGCAATTAGACAAGAGAGAGAAATAAAATTTTAAGGATTGGAACAGAAGAAGTGAAATTATCATTATTCACAGATGACATGGTACTCTACACAGAAGGCCACAAAAACTCAATCAAAAGGCTTATATATTTAATAACCAAATTTAGTAGTATAGCTGCACACAAAGTCAACACTCAAAAATAAATAGCATTCCTGTGCATTTATAGCAAGCAGACTGAAAGAGTAATTATGGAAACCACACCTTTCATAATAGCATCTAAAAATGAAATAATTAGGAATCAATCTAACAAAGGAAGTAAAAGAGCTATACAGTGAAAATTATAGTATTCTGAAAAAAGAGATTGAAGAGGATTTCAGAAAATGGAAAGATATTCCTTGCTCAGGGATAGGAAGAACCAACATTGTGAAAATGGCCATATTCCCAAAATTGTACAGATTTAAAGAAACCCCAATTAAAATAGCATTAGTATACCTCACAGACCTACAGAAAGTATTCTCAAAATTAACCTGAAACCAGAAGAGGCCTAGAATAGCAAAAGAAATCCTGGGCAACAAAGGAAATGTAGGAGGCATCGCAAACCTTGCCTTGAAATTATACTACAAAGCTACTGTGATGAAATCAGCATGGTATTGGCAAAAAACAGACTTAAAGATCAATGGAACAGATTATATGATGCAGACATGACTACAAACACACTCAGCCACCTTATCTTTGATGAAGGGGTAGAATATGTTCACTGGAAGAAAGACAGCCTCTTTAATAAATGGTGCTAGAAAAACTGGCTCTCCACAGGCCAAAGACTAAAACTAGACCCATGTCTATCACTGTGCACTAAACTAAGTTCAAAATGGATCAAAGATGTAAATATTAAAACAGAAACACTAAATCTACTGGAAGAGAAAGTAGGTAGAAATCTTAAAGACCCAGGGATTGGCAGAAAGTTCATGAACTAAAACCAAACTGCACAAGAAATACTTTTAAAGAATCAACAAGTGGGGTCTCATCCTATTGAAAAATTTTTGCACATCAAAAGAAATCACCAACACAGTAAAAAAAAAAAATCCATGAACTGGGAAAACATTTTAGCAAACTGTTCCTCAGACAAAGAACTTCTATCTAGAACATACAGAGAATTAAAAAAAAAAAAGGCCCCCAAAATTCAAAGACCCAACCCAAAAATGGAAATCTGAGATGAATACACACTTCTCAGATTAATAAAAATAAATGGCAACCAAATACATAAAAAAATGTTCAACATTTTTGGTCACTCGAGAAGTGCAAATTAAAGCAACACTGAGATTCCATCTCACCCCAGAAAGAATGGCTATCATCAAGAAATCAAACAATAACAAATGCTAGAGAAGCTTTAGGGAAAAAGGAACGCTTCTCCACTGCTGGTGGGAGTTTAAATTGATAAAACCACTGTGGAAATCAATTTGGAGATTCCTCAGTACTGGGTTTAGAGGTCCCACTTAAACCAGCTATTCCCTTTCTGGGTATTTTCCCAGAAGAATTAAAAACATCATGCTACAGCAATATATGTACACCTATGTTTATAAGCAACACAATTTGTCATAGCTAAATCTTGGAAACAACTCAAATGCCCATCAACAGAGGAATGCATAGAAAGATGCAGTATTTTTATACAATGGACTATTCCTCAGCTATTAAAAAAGATAAACTTGAGGATTTTATGGGTAAATGGATACAACTAGAGACCATACTCATAAGTGAAATACATCAGATCCACGTGTGTAAGCATCATATTGTCTCCCTAATGTAAGAACCCAAAAGAATTAATAAAATCCAAAATGTACAATAGATTTTGTGAAAGGGAAAGAAATTGCTCAAAAGAAGGAGCAACTGGGATGCAGGAAGGGAAAAAAAGAAAGAAAGAGGGAAGGGAAAATATATATATATATATATATATATATATATATATATGGACAGCTGGGATAATTGTACTGTTGATGTCCAATGTGAAAAGAAACATTAAGGCTTATCTGCTGATCTGAACAACTGATTTGAAGAGAACAATATGCAATATAACAACCACTGTTGAATTTCTACCACCTCATTTAGTGAAGCTCTGTATCATTTCTATTTTTTTTTTTAGTATTTTTTATTTTCTTTAATTATTGGATCAATCTTGCATTCTTACACCTGGCAATCTGAGCCAATTTGTTGAAGATAACAACATGTAATATAACACCACTGTCAATTCTTATCATTTTGTTTCAAAACTCTATCATTTTTATTATCTTTGCTTTGGTCTTTGTTGTTGTTTTGTTTTTATGTTTTTATTCTCTTTCAAAGAAAATAAAGAAACCCATCCAAATTTTTTGTCTTATATATTCTACAAGTATTCAGAAAAAAAATTTTTCCTTTAAAAAATAAACCTCTTAAAAATCCACTTTAGAAGGTACTTTAGTCCTTACATCTGTACTTCAGAATTTTCAGACGTTATTTTTCCTAGCAGTTAGGTAAACCAACAAATATGGATATTTTATTTAAAGACTATGAAATTTAGAATTTTTTTTGACATTTAGTAATTTCAATTTTAAGAATTTTAGCTAATATGTAAGGCAGACCATGTGATCATTCTAATCTTAATTCTAAGAAAGTTAAATAAGTAGATGAGTGTCGGTTTCTGAGGGAAAGGTTATTTTCATTTTTAAACTGTAACCCACTCATACCTTTCACATACCAAGAAGCGTATCTGGCATTAGTTCTCTTCTTGACAAACATTTGTTGAATGAATGAATGGATGAATGACCTCTCCACCATTGATAGAAAGTCATGTTTAATTCACACAACTAGAATTCATACCTTTAATGAATTAGGTCTGAATTTTCCCTAAGAGAACTTTTAACCACTAGGTAGAATATTTTAAAGACACTACATTATGAATTCTGCGAGGCTGGGCAAGCTCTCACTAATCCACAGACCGCTGTCACTTCTCTTCCTTGTCTTTTATCACATTTATGCAAATGTACTTTTTAAGTTTTATGAGAATTTGAGCCTACAAGAGCTTCTCAAGTTTAGTCTCTGGACTAAAATATCAGCATCACTTGGCACCTTAACAATATAAATTCTCAAGAAATCTGCAGTTTAATTTCCTCCAGGTGATTTTAACACAGTTATAAAAATTGAGAAGAACTACTCTGAGAAAGCCTTACCTGGTAACATCTCTCTGTTGTACTATACCTTCTAAAAACAAAAAAGATCAAAACAACGTTCATCAGTTACCCCTGTCCCACTCTGTAATACCTACAGAGCCTGAATCTCTGCAGTGAGGTTTTAGAAATGTGGGTTTTGGGTTATTCCTTCTCTCCTTTCCCACGGAGCAACTATTGTGAATTTAGGTTAATAGTGGCCGCAGGATTGATATTTAGGAACTGTCTGTCTGGGTGACTTCTTCTGTAGAGTTGACCAAAGATTTCATACTTTGTACATGCAAAAAGTAGCAAGGGTGAGCAGTCACGCTGGAACACTAAATTCTTTAATTCTCCCTTCACTATATGTATTGATTCCCATTTCTTGTCTTGGTTTTGTGTAAGCCTAAGCTTCTCCTGAATTTTACCAAGTGTCAGTCTTGGTGGCAAGCACAATACAGGTGAACTATATCTCTGGATTTATCTTGGTACAAAACAATTAAAATGTCACTTACTTAGGATCCCACAAGAACATGGCACTGTGAAAATCTGACATTTTTGTTCTTGGTCTTCATAGCACTTTGTACTGAGTTTGCCTAGATCATAGTTACTACGTTTGCTTTTCCACTAAAAAATTTGCTAATTAGTTTATATTAATGAAGTTACAAATACTTTGACAATTACTGTCTTCTATAATCAGATGCCAAGTTAAACATTCATGGCTTTACAGATTATTCAATGTGTAAATATTCTGTGCCATAGTGAATAACTTCAAGTAAATTCTTACACTTCCTGAGCATCCTAAGCAAATCAACTCAAACCCCACCTCCTCTGGAGAGTGCATATATTATCCAGAAGAGGGTATAAGGTGTTCATTTTTTCAGCACGTTCACTCCTGAAAGAGCTCAAGTGGTGCTAATGTTATAAATAAAAAAGGTAAGAACGACTATATTGGAAATACTATCATAAAGACATTCAGAAAACCTATTCAATGTATATTTACTAAGTTTTTACTGGTCTTAATAATAATGCACTGTTAATCAAATTGAAATAAGCTAGACATTTCATGCTAGACATTTCCTATTCAAATAAAATTTGTCCCCCTTGCAACAAAAAAGTTTGACTTGACAGCAAACACAAGAACAAAAATCCACACATAAACTAACTCTAAAGTAAGATCTTTCACTTTTGTTCTTCAATCTTTGTTCTCATAAATAAATTTCTAGATGCAATCAGTATAATATACATCAAAATAGTGGTGAGAACAAGAGCAGAGACCTCATTCAGGCAAGATGATTCACATCTTAATTTCTTTTAAGTAACATAAGTATAGCATAGGTCATGGTGTAGTTTATGTAATATACTGAGTAGGGTGTAGTGGTTGATTGATTATGTCAACTTGAGAAGTTTAGAAGCATAACCAAACTTGGCTCAGCAACTGGATCAGCAATTCTACACTCTAAGGTGTAGAGGAGCCACCCTAGGGTTTAGAAGAGCCACTCTAGGGTTCATCATCACCTAGATAATATAAAAGGGAAATGACGAAGGACAGAGGAACTTCCATTCATTTTGGAGGAGCTCCAGGCTTCACCTTCAGCTTGAACTTTGTCTCCTGGCTTCTAGTGCAGACTCTTTGGCTTCCACCTTGGATCCTTCAGCCTTCCGTCTAAGACTCATCAGCCTCCTGGTACGGACTTGCATGAAACTCTGCAGTGAACTCCAGACCCTGGACTGATTCCTTCGGTCTTCAGTGTGCAGACACCCTCTGCACACTTCCCCATACAACTCTCTGGCTGACCGTCGTAAGCCAATCTTGTAATTTCTTATACATTTGTACATCTTGTGTTATATCTCTTTCTCCAGTAAAACTCAGACTGATACATATGGCAAAGATATTTTTATAATCACTTAATCGTATGTGTAATTATATGAAAAACGATGGGAGTTATGGAAATTAATACAAGCATTGTTAGAATGAAATTTTCAACCTATTTTAATTCTTTTGTTTTTAAATGAAATTGTGAATTTTTAAACCTATTTTAATTCTTTTTTGTTTTTAAATGAAATTGTGAATTTTTAAACATAATTATTAGATTAAAATACTAATAGAAATGTTCAAAAGGTCACACCTCCATGAGAAGTCCTAATTTCACTTCTAGAAATTAGATTCTTGCTTGAAACACTGAGAATTTTATTTCCCTTTCTGTAGATATGCTATGCTGATATTTGATCAGAATAATTTACTATCAGATAACAAAACAGGTGAATAGTAGTAATTATTAAGATATTTAACCTGATGTATTCAGGTTTAAGCAAAGTAATGCATATATACACTACTACTGTTATTCATGAAATCCCTTTCTTGGAACAGAATTTATACATTTATTTTTAAAGGCATTTGTTAACAGCCAAAGTAGATTTTATGTATTCATGAAAGTTTTCCCTAAATTTGATTTTGAGGAAGGATGAGGAAGAGAGAAAAAGGAAAAAAATTAGATACTCTAAAATGAAGGATGGTTTTGCATCTTACACTTCCCAGAAATTTGTAATTTTTTTTTGGTTTTCTTCCCGTGCTTTTACTATACATTGTCAGTCCTTTAACATGCTACAAATATGATATCAAGTTAAACAAAATTTAAGAAGTTTTAAATGGCTATATGACAGGTTAGGTATGCTATAAATGTTGCAGTGGGTCTGATGTTTTGATGCTTTTTAGAGAAATCTAGCTTCCTGCCTTTTAAGTCAGCATATTGGACAGTGATTGCTATATCTTCAGGAAGGAGGAGTGTTGTCAGTTAAGGGTGCATCAGTGGAATTGCAGTAGAGAGTGGATGGACTTCAGGCATAGTGGAAATCAGGACTCATAGGATAGCGCTTTTAATAGCATTATAATATAATTTGTAATATGAGAAGAACCGATCCCATTGGCCATAGTGCAAATAACTAGGGATCGATGGCATCTCCATACTGAGCAATTACCTTTATAAAGCAGGGTCTTGAAAACATCAGGAGAAAAAAAGCCCCTTTAAATATACAAATTGTGGTTTAGATGGAAGATGTCTCACCGAAGCCTCATGCACCCACAGGAGGGCTTTGTGGAAGCTGGTTGGGTAAGGGGTACTGCACTCGTGGCTGGAGCCATCGGGTGGCGGGGGCGCCTGTGGAGGATTGGGAGTGGTCAGGAGACCCGGGTCATGGCGGGTGTCACCTGCAGGGCCTGGCTGCTATGACTTAAAGCAGCTTTGCCTGCGCTATGCCCCTTTACCATGCCATCTCTGCCTGAGAGCCAGAGGACCATGCACTGGAACTGAGAGTCAAATTAAACTTCCCCTCCTTTAAACTGTGGGTGTCAGGTATTGGTCCCAGGGACAAAGTAAGTAAGACATAAGCATATACAAGGACCTATCAGCCGTGAGAAGAACACAGTTGGAAAAGTAGACAAATCTAGGGCATTATTCCTTTCCACATAAATTTGCAATTTACTAGGATAAGAATAATAACAACACGAAGTTAAAATGGTATGAATATAAATTTTCAAATAATTTACATGTATAAAATGAATATATATATAATACAGCCAAAATATGTTATTAGAATTCAATGCCGAATTATGCACATTTAAATAGACCCATTAAGAAGGTGGGATCATCATCAGGGCTTGGAGGAGCTAATCTGGATGGGAAAGAGTCGAAGAGAAGAAAGGTAATGGCCATTGCCACCATGAGACCAACGATACGATGTAAAACAGAGCCATATATCTTCTGAAAGGGTGAACATAGACCTGGGGGAGATCACCGGAAGAGCTGTGCTGGCAGAGATAAAAAGAGAATATTTACGCTGGGGGAGCTAAGGAGTGAAAGTGGGGCGCTGGGAAATCCCCTCCAGCCCTGGGATCTGAAGAGACAGGAATAAATCCTACTCTTTTTCCATTTATTTACTAGAGGAATGAAAAGTAGTATTTTCTTTACCAGGAAGAGCAGCAGAGACATTTAAAAGTGCTTCTTGTCGAGGTATCAACTTTCCTCTATGACATTTCACATGAGTGTTTGGCAACAAGCTTGTGTAGGGGTGTGGTTTTAAAGAAGGACTGTTTACATGCGTCAGCACGGCACCTCCTCTATTGTTACATGTGTATCACCTGGTTCTTAGAAGCAACTGTAGCCGTTCAGGTTGCCCTTTTTACGCACATTTGCTTCATTGCATTGGCTCTTAACTTCGTCCAAATGTTTATATGCAGGCAGGGAGGGGGTCAGAAGAGTAATGTGGCTGTAATTATGAGGCTTTCTGGGGCATTTTAAACCAAAGCAGCATGTAGAAACTATGGGAAAACAAATCCCTGAGAGGAAAATATCCACCAGCAGAGGAAAACAGGGTCTCGTGATCTGAGTGGAGAAATACAGGCACATACTCCAAACACAGCCCCATAGGACGACAGGTCAGTGGTTAGCAACACAGCTCTGCTGCCAGAGGGCCTGGGTAGAGATCTTGGGTGATCAAGAGTTACCTGTGTAACCTGGGGAAATTCTCTTCACTTCTGCACTCCCAATTTTCCCATCACCACCTTCCTCATGAAGTTGGCTGTGACAATCTCAGAGTGGCGCTCAGCGGGAGGAGCCCTGTAAACAGTGTAAGAGTGCAGTTTATCACACAAAACAGGACATTTTAAGAGCGGAAAGGGGTGGCAGGACCACTAAAGATTATATGATATGCTGAAATGCTTGTTTATTGGCTGCAAAAAATTTTCTTATAGACACATAGGTTAATTCAAAGAACATTTAAAAGAACTCTTTCTGAGAGATAAAATAATATATATTCATGTATATTTAAAATAAAATAAAAATTTTATTGTCTATTGAACATTGTAAAGCAACACAGGTAGAAAAACATGTTAGTATGTTTTTGTGAATCTTAGTTTTCTTAACTTGTTTCTTTTATTGTGTTAATGGTTTGTCTATAGGATGTATTATTTATCAAGTTATAATTTACATGTCACAAAATTCATCCATTTTAGGCGTACAATTCAATATTTATAGAATTCTGCAAACATCACCACATAAGATTTCAGCTTTTTACTTCATAAAGTTGACTGTCAGGTTCTTCCAAGATCTTTTTTTATGCTTAATTTGAAAATGTTGATGTTTCCAATGGACTCCTCTATTAGGACATCTCTCTCTCTCTCTCTTTTCTTTCCAGTACCAGGAATTGAACTCATGACCTTGCGCTTGCCAGGCAGGTGCTGTGCTGCTGAGCTAAATCCCTAGCCCCTGGATTCCCCTCTTTTTGAGTGCTGGGGGTCCAACTCAGAGCCTTGTGAATTCTAGGATGAACTTTACCGAACTTGAACTTGAATGAAGTTGAATTCATTTATTTCCATTACTTTTGCCATTATGTCACACATATTTTCACATAACATTAATTTTAAGATATCCTTCATGATTATTACAAATTATGAGTCCTACTTAAATCTATTAAATTATTATTTCTATTTCTATTATTTTAAATTACAGTATACTATATATATTTTTCAATGGAAACAAGGAACTTCAAAATTTTTCCTCTGCAAATCAAGGGTTGCTGCAGGGCAATTTTACAATTTAAGAGTCAAATATTGCATGCTGAGCTACATTCCAAGCCCTGGGTGATAATATTTTAAAAGAGAAAATGATAACTTGACGGCTGCTGGATTACCTGCTAAGCTTGCAGCAACTTCTACTAAAGAAAAAATACCTTCCATTCTAATTTTATCTGATATGTACATAAACTCGGACCAAATGAGGTGGAAATTCTGAGGAGTGGGCAGGATGTAGTGTGAAAATTATTATTAACTTAAATAATTAGTTGACATATACCTGCCAATGTTCTAATCCAAATTCATTCCTTACAAACATACCTATAAAATTTTAAATTTCTACATGAAAAACACACAGATTTACTCAAATAAAAATCTAAAAAATAAAGATATGTACACAATCACATCTCATTCTTTTCATTGGTACTATCTTATTCATTTATTTCCATTACTTTTGCCATTATGTAACACATATTTTCATATAACATTAATTTTAAGATATCCTTCATGATTATTACAAATTATGAGTCCTACTTAAATCTATTAAATTATTATTTCTATTTCTATTATTTTAAATTACAGTATTCTATATATTTTTCTATGAAACAAGGAACTTCAAAATTTTTCTTCTGCAAATCAAGGGTTGTGACAGGGCAATTTTACAATTTAAGAGTCATATATTGCATACTGCTCGATTTCTCCTAATTTCACTTTTTCAATTTCCCCATTGCTATTGCGGGATACATTTAAATTTTTTCTGTTTGCAAAGTTTGTCTTCTATTGTCCTATTTTTCTAAAAAGCTCCAAACACAGATACATTTGGGTGCTTCATTTTTGAATACATTTTAAGGCTTTTCTAGTGATTTCTGACAGCTTGATATAAATTTTAAGACTGTTAATACCATTTCAGAACATACTGTATAATTTTAATTATAAAGCAATTCATAAGGCTCAAACGTTTCTAAAATCAGTTTGTTGAGGGACAATGAAAAACGTTTGTGTTTTCATGTTGGTTTTTTAAAAAAATGCTTATTTATCTTCTGTTCAATCACAAAATTTCTACTTGTTTTTCAGGTGTTTAGTATTATCAATGAAGTTACAATACAGGACAGTAAAGTCAACTAACAATTTGTGCAAAGATTCACAGTTCTTGTGAGTTCAATATTCAATGTATTTTATTAAAGTATTTTAAAATAATTTTGATTTATTGCAGAAGGCAAAAAAGTCACCAATCAATAAAATAAGTATTTATTTATAGATGGATATAACTGAGCAAAAAATAAAGCTCCCATAGAAGAACACTTATAATACTCTTTAATCTCAGTGACTAAGTGACTAAAAGACTAACAGAGTCTGACCAAACCATTCTGACATATACAAGCACTAATACTAACCCACCGGTCAAAATGAAAATCCTAGATGAATTTCTCAGGACATGTGGACAAGTGTGCGTTTGAGTCCGTAGACCTGGGAATATAAGCCTACCACTTAAAAGTTATTGCTGCTACTGTCTGTGCATAGATCAACTAAAAAATGTATGTGTCGAAAGAATGATTACAAATTGCACGGATAATACTTATGTTTCCATATAATATACTTTAATATTAGGTTGATCGGTTGTAGAAAAATCGGTTGTAGAAATGCTAAGTTTTAGATTATTTTAGGGTTGGCATTACCCCACATGGTCCAGTTTATCTCCCTTCCTAGCTACTTACTGTTCTTCATTCTATTAGCTGGGAATACAAGTTAGGATTAAATTTCAGTATTCTGCAGCTTTAGAGCATGACTGCTGAGAGGAGATATAAAGCCCTTACCTTTTTCCTCTCTGATGCTACCCACAGCACAGGACAAGCAGATGGTGCTGATAGTGTCAGTTAAGGAGATGACAAGCAAGAAAAGTCTGCTGCGGTCAGTCTGGGTTGAGCATCATAGGGTCATATTAATATTTATTGAACACTTCTATAACCAAGGTATCGTTTAGTTGTTCTTATATCCATGGAGGCTCAGCATCCGTCTTGTCCTCTCCTCTACTGAATTTCTTTTTCTCTTAGGTAGATGTTCACAAGCCTCATGATTGGCTAAAACTTCTGTATAAAATTGAATAGATCCTCTTGAGCAGTTGCTTGTACCTGATAATCTGAGCAACTACTTTGAGGATAATAATATCCAACATAATAAACATTGTTAATTTCCTATCTCCTTCTTTTGAAACTCTGTATTATTTTTTATTGTTTTTTGCCTCTTTAAAAAAATGTTGAGTAGATCTCAAAAATCTGAATACATTAGGGAGTCAGTGGCTTTAGAGATAACATGTTTGTTGTGAAAAACATAGTTTGGTCTTAATTAATTGTTAGCATGCTGACCATT
This sequence comes from Chinchilla lanigera, assembly GCF_000276665.1. Taxonomy (NCBI): domain Eukaryota; kingdom Metazoa; phylum Chordata; class Mammalia; order Rodentia; family Chinchillidae; genus Chinchilla; species Chinchilla lanigera. The sequence continues at coordinate 11,512,782 of NW_004955440.1, forward strand.
AACATCGTCAGTATTTTTTTCTTTCTTTTTATTCCCAGCTGTACTGATGAGGAAACTGAAATACAGAGAGTCCAGCATACATTCTACCAGGCCACACAGCGAGTGCTGACAGAGCCAGGAGCGCTTTATGAAATCCAGACTGTCAGGCTAATGTTCTATCAGCTAGACCTCCATGTGAGTCTCATGTAGGTAGGAAAAGCTTTCTGTGCAATTATCACAGAGCAAATCAGAGCGATATTTCATTCCATGTGATTTCTAATTCGAACTGCAAACAATTGCCAATTTGTTCGACTTGCATTTATAATTATTTCCTTGTGAATTACTCATCACTAAACGCTTTATAAATATTTTCCCTTTCTTCTCAATGTCTATGGAATGATCATAGCGTAGAAAATGTTGGCGTTCAAGGATTTATTAATATCTCCTTTTGACATAACTTGTATTTATAAAATAGAATAAAAGCACTTTAAAGAGACAAGTCTTGAGTCTGAATTTCCCCTCAGACAATAACTTATCTGATGTGCTTACGAAGGACTACATAATGAGTTTTATTTAAAGAATCTATTCTATAAGAAGTAGAAAAGTAACGATGCACACTTGAGCTTGAGCACGGTCTTGCCATCAGCACCAGCTGACAGATTTTTAGACTTGACTGAAAGCCCAAGGCATCTTGCTGCTTGCAACAGGAAATCTGGTTCGCTTTTGCCAACAATGAGGAAAACAAGCTAGTGGCCTTAATAGGGCAGCATGTACCCTGCGCTTGCCGTAATCTCAAATTTAACTCTTCGTGAAGAACTCGGCCTATTGTTTCTTTTTGAACGTGAGACCTAATCAAAGCATTTTATAGCTGGTAAAATAAATATCCCCTTACTCCGAAACTTAACAAATCCAGGGTAGAGTACAGATCTCTGTAATTTGATTCAGAATGTTGCCTTATACTGTGTTTGGAATTATGTCAGTATAAAATTATTGTTTTGAAAAAGAAGGCAGAGCCCCTCCATCCCAAAAGGTCTTTTATTTTTTTCTTTTGGACCTGGTTGCTATAAAAAGGTAATGGTATGTGTGTTTTAAAACTTTTTTCTGTGTGAAATGATGTAAATTTAAAACAGCCTAAATATTGGAAAAGGCAAAACTTATTTTAAACACAGAAGTTAAACACTGTTAAATAGTAACAGTAATCTCTTTAAGCAAGGGAGGAAACAGGATGAGAAGAAGAAATTCTGAGAAGAGCAACCTGCTTACGATATGGGCCACAAAAACTGAATTATAAGCCAAGAGTGAAGGAAAAAGAATGGGAGATATGTTGTTAAATGAAACTGAAGCTGTAACAGTAAAGCAATCGCAAAGTAGGCAGTGTGGGCAAAGTGACTTCACACTTTGATATAATCGAGGAAGTAAAAGTGACCTAGATCTATTTGCTAACAAAAAGTATCATCAGGTGAAATATATAGTAAGCAAGAGAAGTTCTCAGCTTCAAATATTCTTTAAAATATCTTCAAGGTACACTGTCTAAAGTGGGTAACTGCAGCAATAATCAAATCGAGGTAGTATCTCAAAAAGTATTTGTTTCATTGAATTCCCACTTTGTCCTCAATATCCTGAAACTGGCAATGGGGGGATATATCAAAGTTTCAATCCATACCCAATAGGGGGCTTGCTTGGTGTGTGTAACAGTGAAAGAAGGACGACAGAGAGGGAAGATGGCATGGGTGGGGGACAGGAAAAGGATTATTTTAAAGGAAATGCAAATATTGAGAGAAACGTGAGAACTCCGCATATGCAAGAGATATTAAAAGAGAAATGAAAACTATGGTGCTGTTTTCCAGTTCCCCTTACCTGGCCCTTCCAGCTCCTTCACTGCTCGGGGTTCATAGGTTGCAGTAACTGGCACAGAAGAGCTCTGCCTGCTGCTCTTCACGGTGCAGCATCTTGAAAAGGTCACAGTAATAGCAGCATGACAGACCGTGTGAGTCCTGGTGCGGCTCATAACTCATTTGCAAGTAGAATAAGAAATGGAGCAAATTAATGTAAACTCTGCCATAGGACCTTTGAAAATACATAAGTTGTATCTAAAACCAGGTTTTATTCTATATCTGCAAGGACACATAGGTATGTCCTCAGACATGCGCTACATTCCTGAGGAGCAGCAGAGATTCATTTGCTGTAACGATGCTTAAAGAAAAGATATTGGAAGTGAAAGAAGGTGGTTTGGGAGTGGATGTGCAATACATGTATGTATGTAAGTAAG